>NC_092033.1:15591907-15964407 GCF_042242105.1 Pempheris klunzingeri
CTAGCAATAGAACAGGGCTGGCGTGCCATTGGTGTGCCCATTTGTCTTACAGCCTGTTTTTTTTTTTTTTGCCCCTAACCATTATCGTTGCGGCCATAGACTTCTAGTAGTCTTCTTTCAAACTTAACCTCTAACCCTACGGAAACTTAACCACCATCAACACCAATACAGAAATGTAACCTAACTTTTCAGGCTACATCTGATGACTCAGTGACAGGGCATACACCAAGTGAGGTAAAACTCTCAAGTAAAACTTAATTTCCCCAGGCATATAGTACGTTATTTCATTCAATAAAAAGCTTTTGGAATAATCCAAAACTCTCAAAATTGTACATTGACGTTGGAAAATTGTCTGCAAAAGTAAAACCACTTCAACTGTTTGGTGTAAGGCCAGAAACATAGCCTATTAAGGGCAACTCTCCAGCCAATTCAGCACCATAAACAAGGTCAGTAGTCACTGAACTAACAACCACAGGGAGAGAGTGCATTTTCAGAGCAATGGAAGTTTGTTTTTGTGATAGCAGACATCTTTTGGACTATTGGAGTTTGAAATAATGGGCCATGAGAACAATGGGCAGTCTCCAGGACGGAGGTGTCGGTGTTTGGCTCGTCCAAGTGAACACCAGTGTCCAGTGTGTGACGGGCACCAGCAAATTCATCCATGCATCTTTGCTAGAGGAGAAGAAAAGACTATTCACAGAGCTGATTGGTGAACTACCATAGCTTGCTAACTAATGGCCGTTTCCCCATCAAATAATGTTACCCCATGTGTTCCCTCCAAAGTTTGGATTATATCTTCGATTAGGTTATGGTTAGGCATTGTAGATATAACTGGTTGGGCTTAGGGCCAAGGTTAGACAAGAGAAATATAAACCAAAAGTGTAGACATCTTGCACACAGTACTGGTAACATCCTAATGTTAGTCAGTCACAATAGCTCTCCATGCTTCTTTCCATTTCCCTCGTAATGTGTTGTGTATGATTTACTGCTGAACTTCAAGTGCAGCATCGAACACTGATCAGAACTGGTCCTCTAATTGGTTCAAACTAATTTAAAAGAGTACATATGGCATAGCTGACTAATCACAGCCAAAGGGTGGCAAAGCGTGACAGACAGAGTATAATTGGCAGCTCAAGTAATGCATCATGAAATATATAAGTCACTGTGGAAACAAAACTCCAAGGCTGTGACATGCTTCTTCCACAGCCAGCATCCAATCACGTGCCAGCCTCTGCTCCCAGGCTGAATGTGATTGGCTGACAGCTCATTATCCACTTGACTGAGGCTCAGACAGCAGAACTGATTGGCTGGCTGGGGGGCAACTAGAAACGTGATTGGTTTAACTTAAGGGTGAGATGCAAATGAGGCTGTTTGGTTCAAGGTGGAATATGCAAATGAGACAATATACTCAATAGACATTTAAATTAAAATGAAATGAATCGTTTCATTTTACTGCAGAATGAACCTTCTGGAGGTTTCTGTTTTCCAACACACACACGCACACATAAACACACAAAGTACAACCTAAATCAGATTCACTTCACACTCACCGCCGTCACTCTCATGGGGTTACTCTGCTGTTTTACCTGGATTCTGTCTCTGCCAGTGGCCTCTCCTATATTACTCCTTTTCCTCTTGTCTGGGGTGAAAAATAACTGCATACATTTGATGATGTGGCGCTGCAGACAAACAATGCATGCAGAGTCCTGGTGCAAAATGCACTACAGCATGCCTCGCCTAATTCCAAATGTTAAAGGGGAATTCTAGCATTGATTTTAGATAGAAATCAGCCAGTGCAAACCAGGCAGGGCTCCAGGGCCGGATGGCATCCAGGCATAGGTGCTAAGGGACTGTGCTAAAGAGTTAGCTCCCATTCTACTTGTCATCTTTTGGAAATCCTACAGGACTGCTTCAGTGCCCACCCTGTGGAAAACATCCACTGTCGTACTGGTGTCCAAAACACCCAGCCAAACCGTCAAAATGTAACCATTATCAACCATTTGCACCAGTAGCACCTCAAGTATTATATGGTGCCTGGAAAAATTGGTGCTGCACATCATTCTTTCACACAATCGGCCTCCCATCAGTTTGCCTATAAGGCCAAAAGGGGGACTGAGGATGCTGTTGCATGCCTCCCTCATTTCCTCCTACGACACCTGGAATTATTTGGTAACTTTGACAAACTTCTCTTCATTAAATTCAGTTCTGCTTTTTACACAATTTAGATACACAATACACAATTTCAGACTCTCAGTGCACCCTTCTTATCATCCACTGGGTAGACAGGTTTCTCAGCAACAGATCGCAGACAGTCAGTGTGGTCATCTTCTACCAACCATCACCAACACCAACATTGGTGCCCCACAAGGATGTGTCCTGAGGCCCTTCCTTTACACTCTCTCCGCCAGTGACTGGTGGAGGGAGTCCAGCCATCACCACATACTTCCAAATATTCCAACGACCCTGCCATACCTGCACTCCCCAATGACAAAAACTCCAGGCAATCAAAACGATCAAAACTCTATTTCCCACCTCACACAATGGTGCACGGACAATCATCTGCAGCTGAAAGCAGCTGTAGCAAAGACAAAAGAACTGCTCATTAACACCTCCACCCACATCCCACACCCGCAGCAATAATGACACTGCTGAGATGATGGAGTGCTTCCAATATCTCAGACTCATCCTGGACAAAAACCTGAGCAAAGAGCCACTCATCTCTGATATCTAATACGATGCCATATCCTGCTGATATCCTTATATAACACTTTTTGGATGCCCACCATCCGTTCTTGCTCGACAAAAGCGTAATTCAGTCCACTCATACTGTTCCCACCATTTCTTAACCATGCTAGAACGAACACACACAAAATGCCTGCAAAATTATTGGCCTCCCCACCCCTAACATCTCAAAACTTAACTGCAAAGCCATAAGCATGTACTCAGCCTGTTAGAACAGTTATAATATATAATAACGTCTCTCTGGAAGAGCTTTATCAAATCATATAAAATAAAACTGATGATGTCATATACATGTCATCAGGGCTATCTTGCCTTGGGCTTGAGTTAAAAAAATGCAACAGAAAGTCATCAGTTTATACAAAATTGTTGTAAAAACAAAACTAGTGATGTTGAGATTACCTAGCAGGCAGAATTTAATGAAGAGATGTAAGGGAGTTGCATTACAGGATGTGTTTTTGATCCATACTAGGTGCAAAAGTTCAGGCTATTTTGGCTTCTGCTTCTGAGTCCTGAAACTATGAAAGTGCAATACTAAGTCACTGAAGTACCATTTTTAAAGCCCCCGGAAGCAAGTATTTCTCTGCATTAAATATCTTATGCAAAAGCCAAATTAGAAGACATCTTAACGTATCATTTAGGAATAGCGGGCAAAGTGTGACCATGCACCTTTTTCTATCCTCACCATCTTGCCTGGGGGCGTCAGGAGGGTTTACAAAAGAGATTGAGGTTCCAAAATGGCAGCATCCATCTGCAGCGTTTGGCAAATCGGTGACTCACTCAGACCACTATCCTGCTGCATTAGGGAACATAACACCACCTGGCTTCAAGGTGTGGCTGGCGGAGGCTTTTTGCGTGTGTCTGTGTCATGTTTTTCCATTACTTCTGTTCTACTGTTGATCTGAATGATTCATGGCTGAATCATACTGAACATGATGCTGGTGCTGCACAGTGGCGGCGATAGTTTCAGTGTTAGAACAACAGACTCACCGGGCCCTGGATATCTTGCTGTGTGTGTGTGTGTGTGTGTGTGTGTGTGTGTGTGTGTGTGTGTGTGCTCCTGTTAATGTGTTTGTGTGCATTTGGACATGTCAGCAGTTAGCAGACGGCTGAGTAATTTACCTTATTATGAGTCTGTGTGGATACATTTTACATTAGATCTCTGTTAGCTTGAGACCAAGACCAGATCTAAAATTAGAATTTTGTTGATATTGTCTTTCCACAATCTGCATTCATGCAGTGAAATCCTCCAGAAGAAAGTACTGAAACCACCCTGTTTCCTAAAAATACCGTTCATTTGGGGAAAATCGCTGGTTGGATTATGTTCACTGGCAACACTCTGGGAAGTGAGACTTGCATCCATATTGGGCAACTCCTCACCTCATAATTTAGCACCGATGCCATCACTTTGCGCCAGTGTGCTCGCATGCTTTGACTAGTCTAAACAGAACCATAAAAATGCCAAGCGCAACGATCGTCAGCCATAATGAGTAGCCTTGTATCATTTGACATGCATCCAACAGAAGCAACCAAAGCACACCGGGCTGGATGTTCCAGTCGAAAACGGCAGCTCTGATGCTCATCAATGCTGGAAATTAGGACAGAAGCACAACCCAACAGGGTGGATCAACTGGGGTCATCGAGACCCAGGTTGTGGTGGTAAAATAAAACATTGGGTAAACCTCAGTCAGTCTATCTACTCAATCTGAAATCAAACACAGCATATGGTCTTCATTTGAGACCCTCATTTAAGACCCATTAAAAGCCATTAAGTGTGCATACAAACTGACCTGAACATCTCTGTAAATTAGTATGTTTGTGACCCGCTCTGTATTAAAAGTGTCGAGATAACGTCTGTCACGCAAATGGCGCTATGTAAATAAAAAGTAACTGGTTGATTGATAAAGAAGTAACAAGCTGGACCGACTCGATGGTTAAAACAGCTCTAATGTAAGAACAACCCCTCACTCACGCACACGTTTCAGATGTCGTACTGTGTGCCATCCTCTGAACTCTGTTGCCATTAATTTGACTCATGTAAACAACCTGCCGTTTATAGCTGCTGGCTTTTAAGGCTGTAGGCCATAACAGCAAAGAATGGCTGCAGACTGCTGCATATTAATCAGGCTTTGGTCGCCAGTAATGGGTGTTCTGATATGGTGACTGTTTGTAGACAGAGTTTCCCTGTTATGGAATAAAAGGATGTCATCCAAGCGGCAATATGTTTCCTACAAACGGTGTCTGGTGCTGCTGCTTAGTGTTTTTTCAGAGCTGGCTGAGAACTGCTCGACCTGATGCAGACTGGTGTTTCCTCACTGTAGAGGAAATACCCTCTAAAATTTTAATGAAGGACTCTCACTCGTAATGGATTTTATTTTTGGGACTATTTTTATCACAGGTTTGCTTCTTTAACTTGAGTAAAGGATGAGAATATTCTTCTACCTCTGCTCACTGTCACGTTTTTTTCTTTCCATGTCTCCCTTCACGCTGTTTGTCACATGACCCAGAGGTTCGTCTCCGCCATTTACACCACAGATAAAGCTCCATATTCAAGTATTGCTCCTATATTATTATTCATACTCGGTTCCTTCGCTTCCTCTCTCCCTTCCTCTCTTCTGTCGAGCGCCATTTGTCCACCAATTATCTTTAGCTCGTTCAGATAAGAGCTGCTCCATATTCAACAGACACAAGAAGAGAAAACGAGGGGGAGACTTTGAATGTTAAAGCGCCTTCACAGCGACCAGACAACCTGCAGCGTGAGAGAGAGAGAGAGGGAGATTAACCTGCCGCACACAAATAACACCAACGCTGCTAGAGGCTAAAATGTTCATTACACCCTATAATATGGAAGCGCTGCACAGAATAAACATCATACTGAGGGTTTAGCTACTCTTAGAAGTGGACCTTCAAATGGAAAGTGTGTCCTGAAGGTGGCGTTAAAGGAGAGGGGGAGGAAGAACGTGCTCCCTAAATTAAATGAGGATCTTTCTGGTGGGACTACATCGTTACAAGCACGAGGAGAGTCTTAGTACGGCATGCAGGTGTAAGATTACAGACGGGACCAAAACACATGACTGAAGGTTGATGAATTTATGCTTATAACCAACAAGTTTTCCCCACATTTTGTTTTATTCTTTATTTTGCTTGTATATTTTTTACAGTAGATGATGGTTTGTTTTACTGTTCATCAATGACATGTGGGTATAATGTTTGGCTGTGTGCTGAATTTAGAATCTAATAAAATACCAGAATACTGTGACGCCTTCAGAAGAACCTGCTGATACTGAACATAACACTTAAATTTGGATATTAAAGAATTATGATGAAAATGTGTACTAAGCAGAACATTTTGCTGTTGAAAAATAAACCTTTTCCCTGGAAACTTGGTAAATGACCTCAAACCTACACGCCAATTATGTTTTTGCATTCCTGCCCTGCAGGGTCTTTTATTACCAAAAGGGTCAGGTCAGAGTTTTGGACTATGGGTCAAACTCAAAAATGCTGAATCCTACATCTCCCACAACACAATAGGCATATCTGCATTCAGCACATATTGGCTGATTTATCAGTCAAACTCTAGCCTTCGAATTGAGTGTTTTGCTCAACTAAGAGTCCGAATGATTATAAAACCAAAAGGAGGGATTTGTCTCATTTCAAAAGCTGAAAACCTAAAATTTAAGTTTTGGATTTTCACATATAAACAGATGATACGCTGTAGAAGCATCCTGCTCCTGTAGAAGCATCAGTCCAAGCACACCGGTGAACAGTGCTGTTATGATACTATGTCTTATCCATGTCATTCAGTATCTCACCAAGTGTGAAATATGGCCACAAACTCTCCTTCAGTTTCTAAATTACAGTGTTGAATAATGGCCAGAAAAGTGTTTTTGCAGAACATTATGATGTCACAGTGACTTTTGACATTTTGGTAATAAAATGTCCTCACTTTGTTAGCCCATAAGACCTTTGAGTTAAATGTTTCCATAATTCCCAAATCTAATCAATTCATCAGTGACTCAAACTGGACATTTATGCCAAATTTGAAGAAATTCCCTCGATATCATGTTTACAAAGGGTGGAACGGGCGGATGGACGATGTCATCACATCGTCATTTCATCCTACTGGACATGTGTGTGAAATTTTGTCATAATTAGTGCATGAATTCTTGAGTTATGGCCAAAAATGTGTTTAGTGAAGTCACAGTGACCTTTGACCACCGAATTCTAATCAGGCTATCCTATCCTTGATCCTTCATGTGGATGTTTGTGCCAAAATTGAAGACATTTCTTGTAGACTAAAACAACTCTAAACAACCCACACTGGACTGGACACCATGCAGGCTCAAGTATGACGCTTGGATTAGTCAGCTAATCATTCTGCGCTAATTGTGACCCTCTTTCTGTCAGACCACGCCGGCCTGTCTGATGGTCTCTGCTGTTGGTTTGGAGTTCCACAGGATCGTTCCGCTGGACTGTCTCAGCCCAGTGAGCAGCAGCAGCAGCAACTAAGTGGTTCATTTCTAGAAACTCCAGCTGTCAACGAGGTGGTTCTCTGGCTGATTTGATTTTGAAAATGTTTTAATAAGGTGTGGGCTGAGTGAACGGTGAACATGTCCTTTAACAAGCCTCGAGCCTGAAGATGATATCCGGCTGAGAAGCAGCTACAGTCCGGATACAAACTCTCTCTTTTTGGCTGCAAAAGTGGAAACTATCTGTGTGTGTGTGTGTGTGTGTGTGTGTGTGTGTGTGTGTGTGTGTGTAGAGGAGACTCAGAGGACAGTGACCATCAGATCGCCCCGGGCGCCAGCTGATTGGCTTGGCTCACTGCCTGCCCAGCCAATCAGCGATAAAAGCTGCAAATCATTTTATAGCCGAGCAGAAACGACCTTTGGACCAAAGTATCATAAAACACCTGGAAAAGTATAATTTCATATTATAAATGACCTGATTAGTCTCATTAGCTGCCTGGTCTGTTGAAAATGTTATTTTTAGAACTTCTGTTGCAGGTCACGAAGCTGCAGTGACTTTCTGCAGACCGGCTTCTGATTGGACGACAAGACGATAACTGCTTTTTATTAACTACTTTTTGCTCTTTGTTCCTATTAATTGTGTTCTAAAAATGGCCGTGAACCACTTGAATGGTGGAAATATTGTGCACTCCACTTTCCGAATTAAAAATTCAACCCTCTGGCGATATAACGGAGTGTTGAGGTGGATAAGAGTTTGTAAATGGATTTACTTCATGGGTATTTGTGTGTTATATCTACATGTCTTTTGTGGGACGGGAACAGTAGGAATGAAGGGCATCAAAATACTGAGAAGGACAACCAAACTTTCCACCAGTTGGTGACGTTAACATCTTTTGCCAACTTCAAGCAAATGAAAATTTTTTTTAGTTTTGGAGAATGCCATCACAAGTGGAAAAATTTGATTTAAAAACCAGGAAATGGAGCGTCTTACATTAGCTTGACTTCTGGCCAAATTTAGCCAGAAATTTAAAAAGCAATTGCAGAAAATTTAATTTAAAACTAAACAAGAATAATCAATAAAATGAATAGTAAAATATTCTTTGTCTGAAATAGAGGACAGGAGGACATATACACTTATCTGGTCCTATTCATTCTCTATAACTTGAGTAATTTCCTTAATGCTTATCAGGTGTAACTTAAACAGCGTTAACAGAGTTAATAATAAACAGTGTTAATCAAATATATCAACTTAATGTTTATACTGTTTGTACACACAATCATTGTGCAGCTGTCCATCAATGACGAGTGTCACCGTCCTGTGAGGAGCAAAGGCCTCTTCCTCGTCCCTGTACCTCTCAAAAACAGCTAAACCATTCCACAGAGTCACCACACAAACTGAAATATGCAACATGCAAAGGGTGGCACAAACACAATGTTTCCTTTTTTTTTAAAATTCTAATTCTCTTTGAAACTTAAATTCCCCTTTTTGCATGTTGCCAGGATTGTCCTGCCTTGCTTTGGACACTATTTGTAAAGTCGTAACCAGTGTTGGTCAAGTTACTTGGAAATAGTAATAAGTTACTGATTACTGATTACTTCTCCAAGAAAGTAATCCAGTTACTTTACTGATTACTTTCTTTTAAAAGTAATTAGGTACTTTAATTACTTTACTTAGTTACTTTTCAAAAACATGACGCACAACCTGAATACACTATAAAGCAACAGACCTTTCAGCCTAATTCTATTCTTCCTGCATATTCCATTATAGAAAACTGAATCAAATGAAACTGTCTTTTTTAAAACTTGTTTTATCAGTTTCAGTCTTTCAGCTTTATGCACATTGCATCACTAAGTCCTGTCGCTCTCAAGTCTATTTTCACCTGTTTAGCAGGAGAGGGGCCCTCCAAGTTTCGCCCGGTGGAACTGGATGTGGTAGCCGCAGCGGGCATGTCGGTGGGGGGAACCGGGGGTTTGACATTCCCGTGCTGGCTAGCTAGGTGCTTGGTTAAATTTGAGGTGGAATTTTTTGATGTGGATAAAGGTTTTCTTCCCACACACAGTTTACAGCGGACGCTAATATTTTTGTCACCTTTTACCGAGTCAAACGCAAAGTAATGCCGGTACTTCCAACCATTAAACGCTGTATGTTCCTGCTCTCTCCCGCTCCATGTTGTCTCGTTCTTCACTTCACGCGTCTGTTGTTTACCAATGACGCGTTACTTCTAACGCGTTACTGCCCATCAGTGGTCGTAACCTCGACCAGATCGTATGAAAATGCAAAAACGTTGCAGAAAAAGTGGGTGCAGCAAGATTACGTAATTAAAAGAGCACCGGTCGAATCTTAAATGGTGCAGAAAAATGATGGACATCAGATATTGGTGTTTGTTTCATCTCTCAACATGAGGAAATTTACAGTCTTCTCGTTGCTCTTCTTTTCATCTGACTCAATTTTTGGTCTTTCCATTGAAGTGGAAGCGTAGGGGGATGCAAAGTGTGCGCTCAGGAGACGAGATCTCCCAGCAAGCCACATGTTTCTCATACACTGTATTTGGGTATTTATAGGATATTGTCATGGGTAGTTGAGAGCTCATTAAGCATAACTGAGTCACTCCAGTCACAAAAAAAAAAAAAAAAAAGTACACAGAAAGCCCATTTCCTTTGCAATGGAAAGTCTCCCGCTTGCGCACTCACGGCGATTGATAAATCACCTCATGTGGGGGGAATTACAGATAACACCTCCACAACAGAATGTGAGTTTCTTTCATGTTGTTGGCGTATATACTCATCTCACATCAACAGCGTTCACTTTGCTACGAGTTTGCTGTCATTTTAGTGGGTTCTGAATTGGACGACTGCTGTCGAGTGTTGGCCGAGGTGTTTATCTGCCAACATCCCTGTTATCAAAGGTTGTATCGCCCTTTTTGTCGACAGCCTCAAAAGACCTGATTTAAGCCTCTGATTTATGGCCTGAAGGCACAATTCTTAATGAACATCTAATGAATGAAAGTATGTTTTCTAGAAATACGTTTAAATGTCATGTAAAGATGTTGTCCTCATGAAACAAATGGCTTTATTTAGTTAGAAATATAGTTAAACTATATATACAGCACATGTCATAGTTGTCAGCTCTTAAATAAAGATGGCCAAAGAGAATGCTGCCTTGGACCCTCTGCTGTCAGGCCTGCAAATGAGTAATAAATACATTCATTTGTTAAGTTTGTTTCAGTTCAAACTGTGTAGCATTACACAAACTTTTTCACCTCGACAGAACTGTGTTGACACTCAGGTCCTTTATGAACATGCGCCTGAAACCGAGTGGATGGAAACACACTTGCTTTTGTCTTTACTTGTCTTTCACGCTTTGAATAGTGGTTTCATAATAAAAATGTCCGCGATGGCAGCTTGTCTGAGACAGTAAGTAAAGTAAGGACACCCAAGGCAGCAATCCGAGCTAACTATTATCTTTAACACTGTCTGAGGGCTCGGAGCAGACAACCCAACGGAGAAAATGATGTTGCTCTACACCCATTATCACTGCTGGACAGCTGTCATACAATTTGCTGCTCTCACGTAACAGTGAAATCATCTGCTCCATTATTCCCCCCCGTGTGGTAGCCATGGCTGCACCAGGCGGCGCAACAGAAGAGCCGGAACGCCGCTTGAACTCAGGTGACGGCGGCGGCCCCTTTTCTTCGCCCTCAGACGTTCCGTTTGCATCAGAAAGTGGCAGTGAGCACTCGCCGTTTGAATGCCGCTCCACAGTCACATCAGATCTCCATCTGACAGTGTGACGAGTCGTAGAACAATGAGGCTGTTAGAGACGGATGACAACATCTCCGTCTCTCTCTCGGCAGAGTGAATCTCAATAACCAGCAGATGGGGTATTTATATAACGTCTTTATTCTGCATTCCGTTCCATTTTCACTCTTATTTCTCCATCTGTTTTGTTTATCTGCTCGTTTCTTTTTCTCCGTCTTTACCTCCCTGGCATCCACCCTCTCCCGCTCGTCTTTCTTCGTCTCTTCTGTCCTCTCCGTCTGCTCTTTTCTCTTTACATTTTGTCACACAAATCACTCTTCCACTGTGCCATCTGTTTCCCCCCCCAACCGCCTCACCGACCGACTGCGTTCGGCCGACCCAGCATCAGGCTTTGTGCGTTCGAGCATCGCGTTGACCTGCCGTAAACTCTGCTGACCGGATCTTTAGTGTCTGTGATCCCCCCGTCATCGCAGCAGATCCTGAGGACGTGTCACGGGCAGCACAAAGCCAGCGTGGTGAGTCCATCAGGCTCCAACAAAAACAACCCTAATCATGTATAATTTATGGTGAAGTTTGCCCTTTAACAGGTTCTGATAGGCTTGAAGCCACTCTGGTGCGTTACAGGACATTGGCAAACATATTGTTCCATAATTACACGAAAGCCCAGGACACGAAGGGGAGAAAGGGCAACAAGCTGTCAGTGACGCTGCTCTATGTGCCAACAGCAAAATGGGTTCATACTGGGACGGGGAGGCGAGCATGGTGAGGGGAAGCTGATGATATCTGCTGCTGCTGCTCACGAGGACGCTCTGCAGGTCCAGAGCTCCTCTGTGGTCAAAGGTTCCTTCACAGCACATGGAAGAAGCCCCACGTCTTCTCTGGAATATGTTCTTCATATAGTCTGTTAGTGCTATTTATTATGTCCACTGTGCACACACATCATTTATTCTCTGTGTGATCCGTAGGAGGGCAGTGGTGGAAAGTAACAAGGAAAATGTACTCAAATACAGATATGAAGATTTTTACTTACTTAAGTTCTTTCCTGCTACTTTATACGTTCTACATTGCACTTTTTACATTGTTATACATGATTAAAGGGTAAGATAAGGCTTTACTGATCCTGGAGGGGTGCTGCCAACCAGCGGTATATAATGTAATTAAATATTTAGATGACCTTTATCTGCTGCAACATTAAAATGATGAACACATGAAAGCATCTGTGATTATAATACTCTAATATGATATATATGATTCTGCATAAAGAGTACTTTGAATTGTGGCACATTAAGTGTACACTCGAAAGTTTGAATCCACCACTGGAAGCGGGATCCCTCCTCCGTTGCTCTCCCGAAATTTTCACCCTCCTCATTTTTCCTCGTCCTAATCGAGGGTGAGAGAACGGACGGATTGCAAAACCTCTTGAGGAAATTTTGTGACTTTGGTTGGTATAAAGGCTGCGGTAATATCAAGTACTCCCAGCTGGACTTCGCAGGTGGTAAGGAACCTGTTCTTTCCCTTTCCAGGAACTTTTTAAGCATCCCCAAAAAATCTGCTGTGTATATTTCCTTTCCACTCAAACTGACACAATTGGTCACTGGTTCTTTTTGTAGTCCCATAAGTAGCATTGGAAAAAAAACTCAACAAAGAAGCCTGACTTATGTCCCAGCAGAGATGCACAAAACTGCCCTTTGCACCATTCATCTCTGCTGGACATTTTCACCACCGTAGCTTTTTTACATCATCACTTCGTAATTCAGTACGAGTTATTTTGCCCTGACCAATCAGCGCCGCGTGTCCCATCTTCATCCGACTTCTATTGCTGACTCAAGAGCTGTTATTTTATTAAGCTGACTTACAAGAACATGTATAGGTGCACCAGTGTAACCCACATTAGAAGCCATTCAGTCAGCTTGTCTGGCGCAGGAAAATGGTACAAAGCTAGAAAAATGTCTGCAACTTCCAGACCTCAGCACTGGACGGTTCCCCTGGGAGTGTTTCCTGTACATTAATGTGAAGTCATTGTGGTTTATAACAAATGTATGCACGCATTGCCATGGTTACAACAAAAGTTCTTCATAACTGATATTGATATTAATGATGTTATCATCACAGCAACCGCCCCATGCTCATTAATATACCTAAAGCCACTAGGTAGAAGTAGGGAGCTGTTAATACTGTAGGTTGCAATGGTTACAGGTAAAATGAGGTTACAAAGGCACAAAAGAGGCTTCTCGATATGGTTTGATTCAAAGTGACACTTATTAGAACGAAACCCGACACTTATTAGTACATTAGAATTAGAATTCCTGTCTGTCCTGTGAAGTTGAAACCAATAACGTGTCGAGCATAGAAATGATCAAATTAAGAAAGAGACAGACAGGCTGACAACGCAGACAGACAGGCGCAGGTATAGACGGAATAGTAAAATGATTTATGGCGTCTTATATATATAGTAATAAATTATCCACTTCAAACAAAAAACAGCGCAGAGAGCAGAAAGAGCTTATACTGAAGATTAATTAGCCTGGTTCATAGGATTTTACACACACACACACACACACATACACACACACACAGGAAAAGTTAATCTAGTAATAAAACATTTTTTTTTTTTTTTTCTGAAATGTAATTTGGCTTCGTTGTCAGTTTCATTTAACTCTGTTGGTTCTGCATTCATTTATATTTCCCGTAGATACAAAGAAAAGCCCTAAACAACACACTCACATGCTGCGTGTCATCTGCGGACTGCTGATCTGCATTCAGGTTCAGAATAACAACGTTTTCTAATCTCGGAGGTTGACTGTAGAGATAAAAATGAAATAAAACAGCTCGTGTACACAATGAGGCACAGGAGACACTGTTTTTAATTAGTCGGAGCCCGTTAAGGTGAATTTGAATTTCTCCACGGAGCTCATTTGTTCCCATCTGATATTTTAAGTAGGGGCGAGTTTTGCGTGTAGACCAAAAATGTCACATATATAACATGCATATTTGGCACCGTGATGTTGGACTGTAAAAAAGATGGCATCACTTCTGCTGTAGAATTTGTTAAATCAAATGTGGAAGTACCACGAGTTTTATTTTATAATTAAAAAAACCCCAAATGCAAAGCTTCCACTGAAAACCTGCCAACTGAATTTGAGTGCGATGAACTACATCCAGGTTGGACCACAAAAAGATGTCACTGCTGCTGTACAATTATAAGATTAACCGCAATTTAATCCACTTCTGAAGTTAATCCTCCTTTGTCTGAGCAGCCTTTGGGCTAATGATCAGGCTCATTATGAGGATGTCAGTGTTCAGCTGAAGTGCTGTCCGGTGGTGTGTATGTAGCTCCAGGCTGAACCAGTTCTGTCTTTAATAACGTTAATCTGAACATGTGAACTGAGGTTAACCACCAACCCCTCAGATACAAGCCTGGAGACAAAGGAAACACCACCGCTGTTCATTATTGCCATTTGTCTTTAAATAAATCTATTAGTCTCTGTTCATGGAACTAAAGTCCCATCTGTAGGACCTTCAGCAGTAGACAGCTCCCCTGAGTGTTTCCTGAAGGTGAATCCAAAGTCCCTGTGGTTTGCAACAGCTGCTGGGGTTTATATATAGTAAGTGGTGCCTCACATGGTTGGAATACTTTTTTTTTTCCACTAGACTTCCTTATTTCTTATACTCAGGTAGTTTTACGCAACTTTAAACATTCTCACTTCTTATATTTCCAATGAATTCATTCAAATTAATTGCAAGTGGGACTTTAAGTATCTACAAATAGATATTGATAGGGGGAAAAAACATTATGTAGAACCTTTTCTAATTTCATTATTTGTACTCCAGTGAAGTCCCTCCAATGTTTACATCTGTGGGGTCACATTGGAGTTTAGAAACTATCAACCCAGCAGCTGAGCACACACCAGTGTCCCAGTGTCTAGAGTCTAAAAAACAACTTCTGAATTCCTCTCATGCTGCTGCTGCAAAAAAAAAACAATTTCCTCTTGTGGGATAATAAAGATCTGAACTGAACTGTCTGCATGGTGGGTCAGGTGTAAAGCAGTCTGCAAGAGAATGGATATAATCCTCGGTGTACTTTGGCTTTGTGGCCATTCGAAGCTTATAGCACACACCGGTGGCGCCATTAAATTTAATTAAATCAGGTCGTCTCGTTGAAATTGAGTTCCATCTTTCAAGAGACGACCTGAGCCCAAGAAACATTCACAGTCAGACAGCCAGCATACAAAAACAACACAAATAAGGCCAGACAACCGCAATCAATTGAGTGAATGAATTAATCTGGCTTGAGGGGAGTTCATTCCATTGCAATGGTGCATAATACCGAAAACAAGCTCTGCCAAGAGTGGTAAGTACATGTGGAATATATATGGTTGAATATTAGGGGGGAAAAAGGAGATGAAGCCACACCCCTGTCTCACATACCGTGGCGAATACAAAAAAATGTCTGCATTAGGAAAAAAAAAACACCATGTCCACCTTTGATCAGGAGCAGTAGGAAACTTCACAAGGAGGTCTAGACTGCAGGTGACTAAAACAGACGAGTGCATCATTGGTACCCACCAAGCATCAGTGATACCGGTGAGGTGAGGCTCCTGCACTGATGCTAAAAACGATGCTAAAAGACGACACCCACCCCAGCAACAGCCCCATGCCCATCCCCCCCCGCCGCTACCGCCAGGTTGAACGGGATAGTATCTCTTTTTCCTCAGACTACTGAATTCATCCTCTATAATAACGGAGTAGCCGATGATTTCTGCATTCAAAGGCTCCACCGATCAGGATCGCCCTCCCACAACATTGCCATGACAAAAAAAGGGTCCCTCTTTGGCCAAACTTTGTTTTGATGGTGCATCATCACACAGCGAATGTACACGATATGCAGGCTGCACATACAGGGAGCGGCACGACTTCCACTGTATTGGTATTTGAATGTATTTGTTCATGATTGTATTCACGTATCTTTAGCCGGACAGATTTTCTTCTTGATTAAAAGCGCATGTACTCTTACACACAGGCGCACACACACACACACACACACACGCCATCAGCTGTGTTACAGTCAGTTTCTTTAGAAGAAGAACAATGAATCTGTCTCATGAGGAAGAGTCCTTGGAGATCTGATTAACAAACACCGGGGGAGGGTGGGGGGGAGGATGTGTGCCTGTATTTTCTGAGCAGATATTGAAACATAATAAAGAAACAGGAAGAGAGAGAACAGATGGAGCCAGGTAAACCAATAACATCACTTATGTCATAGAGTAAACTGATTGGTGGGAATTTGAGCCGATAACTTTTGGATTAAAAAAAAAAAAAAGAAAAAACTCCAGCCTGGAAACAACCACCCCGTCTTTCTCTCCATCAGCCTCCTGACATCATTACATTTTAATACATTGATTAATTACCCCTGTCTGCTCTCTGCTTCTTCTTCTCTTTCGCGAATCAGAGCACGTTTTCAGGACATGCTAAGGCCACGCCGTCACCACGGAAACTACAGCGGTTCTGACATGTCCTAATTTGTCCGTTTAGCCGTTTAGGAGGAGGCGGCGGCTAATGACCAACCGCACTACGACACACGAACAACCAGGAACACCAGCGAGTCAGACTGATCCGTTTCAGCGGTCTGCGGTGACATCGGTGTCTCCAGTGTGTCACTGACACACTGACACACAAGCACACGGCGCTCTGACACCCAGCGTTTCTGATAAAGGGTTAGATGGATGGACGCCACAATCTCCAGAGTGAACAGGGCTCATTAAGCTGTCGCGTTAATCCAACGAGCTCAGAATTAAAAGGCTCTATCATGCAAACGGAGAGGCTCTGAGATATTACTGAGCTTTAAAATGTTCTCATCCTTGATATTAACAGCGATGTGTTCGACCAAAAGAGTGACGAGGCCTTCTTGGATTGTTTAATTTGAACAGTTAAAACAGCCCTGAAGACACGACAGTGTTATTCAGTATTCTATGATAAGAAAGTTACATTTAGAGGAAAACAAAAACTGCAGAAATATGTTTTTTTCCTTACACTTTTCTACGATAACATATGTAATGTAATATACAAACTAAGCATTTAAATAGGAGGTTCTGGTGTAAGATACAACAGTTTATTATTGATGTTTTTGTCAGCCAATCCATGATCAATTAAATAATCATTAGTTTAGAGGTTTTCACATAATCTTGTATTAATTGGTCATTAGTGCGTGCAGTAGTTAAGGATAAGAGTCAAGAACTGGTTCCAAATTTCCGATCCATCAGAATCACATGACTCTGAGCTCATCACTTCTTCATGACGAGTGAGTGGCCAAGAGAAGAGAGAGAGCGAGTGGCACAAAGGGACGGTGAATGTGAGCGGAGGAAAAGTTAAGCAGTAAAATGTAGTTTGTTAAGAATAAAAGCTGCAGCTTCAACAACAACACCGTAAACCTCCCGTGTGTTATTTTGTGCGCCACTGCTGGAAAAGCAACAGGGGGGGGGGGGCTTTAGTCCTGAAGTAGGAAGCTGAGCAGAAAAGGCTAGCCAGCAACATGCTGAAACACCTTTCCACGCTACATGGGCTTCAATCCCAGGAAAGCCATGTGTCTCACAGTAGTGCACTGCTTCCCACTCCAGCAGCACGTCCGTTATGGAGGGGACAATAAAACAGTTGCCTTGATGCTAAAAACGTGTGCAGGCCTTCTTTTTACCACATAGAAAAATGATCAGGAATCAATAAAGAACCGGACCGATGAGCAGAATCGATAATGTCACTGCCATAAATAAAATCTTATCCATTCCAACCCCTAATAGTCCTATAACGATACTCCGGCAGCTTATATTTCTTAAAGAAGCTGCTTTCATATTGTCATGTTGTTTGGCTGATGTACCGTCACATGGTGCAGCCAGCTTCCAGGAAATTAATGCAAATCGATACAGTAAACAACTGCATGTGTTTGGGCGCGTGTGTGTGTGTGTGTGCGTCCGTGTGTGTTGTGTGTCTGATCTACAGCAGTGTAAATCAAAGTTGAACTGCACATGAATCACTCTTCACAATCAAATGCGACTGAGCCTCAACTCTCCTACTGCGCTAATGAGTGTGCCGACTCCACCCACCGATTGATCAGAAAAGCTTTCTCCTCTTAACCCTTCGGAGTCTAGGACCGCCACACGGCGTCAAAGTCGCATGTCGCACGTTTGAAAACGTAAAGCTGTGACACAAGCACGCAGGTGCTCAATTCAAAGACTGTTGGAAAGCGGACACTTCAAACTTTTTACAAGTGTTTGAATTTTGTCGATCGGCCTATTAAGACTAAATTTATGAAGAGCCGAAGTCGCGCACTACAACTCTTCTACGAGTTAGAAGATGCTGAATCTGGGGAAGAACGTTCTGATTCTGAGGAAGACTCCTTTCAGAGGATGAAGTGGATGCTGCGTGTGAAGACGAACGAGAGGAGGTGTCCGCGCAGACCCCCGCTCCTCCAAAGATCCAACTAGTTCCTACTCGGATTTTGTGTTTCTTTTGCACTTTTACATACAGTGTGTCCATATATTCTGTCAAAATAAATAAATACTTGTAGAATCACATAGGTGAGGTTGTGCTGAAAAGAAAGACACAAAGAAAAGCTAAGCAGTTTTAATGGGAAACACAAAGGGAAAATGAAAAGTAGTAAAAAACGCCGTTTTACCCCAGACTCTGAAGGGTTAATGGAAAGCACAGAGCACCTATATTTCTATTCTTATTACAGTGTAAAAGTGTAGAATATGTTTCTCCTGTAGGCTTAGAAAGCTCCCGACCTCCTGCTCTGTCAAAGCCCACTGGATTAAGTGTAAATGCACCGTCATCAGACCGAAAGTTGTTGTTTTTCTCTGCTTTCCTTTACTCAGCAGCGATCGAAAGGCTCAGACTTTCATTAAACGCATCAGTATATACAGCCTCACTCTGCACAGCACTTCGTCTCAAACTTTACACCAAGTCTGCTGATTTTGTGTTTCATATTCAGCTGCCAGATCTTATTATGCATCAAAACTTAGAATGGGTGTTTTTTTTTGTTTTTTTTTAATAAACTTCATGACCAAAAGTGCATCTGAATATTTCACCCACATGTGACATTATGGACATTAATGCATTCCCCTAACAGCCTCCAACCTTCTGGTTTCTACCAGATGTGATTTGCTCTCGCTCAGCCACAAGAGCATTAGTGAGGTCTAACACTGATGGTGGGTGATAAGGTCTGGCTCCCAGTCGGCGGTCCAGTTCAGCCGAAAAGCTGTTGGATGCAGTTGAGGTCAGAGCTCTGCGTAAGCGAGTCAAATTCTTCCACAGCAAACTGGAAAACGGAGCCGGCTTTATGCACATTAGGTGCGTTTCCATCCGTGTGAGCGCACACTGACTACTGTTACATCCGTTGAGTAGACATGGAAGAGCAAAAACTAAGAGAGAGAAAAGTTTTTACAACTGGTGGAGGTGGAAAAGTTTGTATTAATAAAAAGAAAATGCAAGAATGTGCACGGAAACAGACTAAACTATGATATTCATGACATATTTGACTTAAAACTGGTCATAAACAATCACCCACAGTGATGGAATAAAGTCCCCACTGGTGTCAGGACAGAGTGACTGCATATTTCCCTCCAAAGGCTGAAAACACACTTTTTCAGACTTGGCACGCCTTCCTAAAACTTACTTAGCCTGCGTACGTCTCATTTGAAAAGAAAAACAAGAAAACAAACCTAAGCAGTTGTACTGCAGCACCTATCTGGTTCCAACACACTTACCGTAAGCTGCTTATGACAAAAGCATCTGCCAAAAGAATGTAATGTAATGACCAACATTTTAAATTAGTTTGTCTTACGCTCAAAACCACACACACACACACACACACACTCGCAGGGTTTTCATTACAGATGATGTCCACATACATCCTACTTCTATACTTGTGAGGACCTCTTATTGACATGACTCCCCAGCCCCTTAACCTTAACCATCACAACTAAATACCTAATCCCAACCCCTCCATAACCCCCAGCCTAAACCTAACTCTCACCTTAACCTTAAAACCAAAGTCTCAACATTTAAGTTGTGAAAACTAATCAAAATGTCCTCACTTCCCAAAAATGTCGTCACTCTAGTGTTCACAAACTTGTTCTGGTCTGCGCCCAGAGGTAAAGGGGGATTTCACTGAAACAATCCGGCACTGTAACTGTTTCTCAGCCCGTCTGGCAATAAGAAACATTTGAATTTTATAGAGGGGGAGAGCAGATGGATGCGGAGATGGAGAGAGTGGGAGAGACGTTACCATGGCAACAGATGTTGGGTCACTGAGTCAGTGAGAGGCCAGTGAACTCTACTATGGATTCAGTGGGTGCGTGAGTGCATGTGTGTGTGTGTGTGTGCGGTGACCTTGGTGCTGATGCCAGAGAGAGTTTGCGTCAACAATCTGGCAACAAACCAACCAACACACACACACACACACCTGAAACACAAACACACCCCTGCCTACAGGTACTTTGGTTGTCATGGTAACCAATCTGCGGACCTGCAGAGTTGTGATTCGGCTGCCAGCTCAGCTCCACATGCAACCGCATTATGTTGAACTCCAGGGGCCGGTTGCGCCAACAGAGCTTACGCCCCTACGTCTTAAGCTAAGCCGGTCATAAGTTGGTGTTCTAAGTCCGACCTCATAGTTACGCCATTGCACCAACAGGGCTTAAGCCTTCCTCTTCTCCAAGACCATGTGCAAATTTTACACCTAGTCAGGAGCAGGCGTAAAGTCAAAATGTGTTTGTACTGTAACAGCACAGAGAGTCTCGTGCGCAGACTTTACAACAAGCAGGCATTTCGACATCCATTAGGGACAGAAGCAACCCATTACATCATCATTGACAATGATCAGGTGAGAGGTTTCGATTCTCAGTCATCGGACCTGCAGTTTGTGTGGAACCACAGTGTGTGTGTGTGTAAGTCCACCGCCTGCCGAGCCGTCCACACCGATATAACACCTTGCATACCTTCAACATTCTTTATGCTGTCTTAATTCTGAAGTATAATAAAAACAAATGTAACTGAATAACTGAACAAATGTGTAAACATGACGGTACACAACTTGGAAAGCACAAAAAAAAAAAAAGCTAAATAAAGTCAAAATCTAAATTTACACCAAAAAACAATATATATACAGTACAGGCCAAAAGTTTGGACACACCTTCTCATTCAATGCGTTTTCTTTATTTTCATGAGTATTTACATTGTAGATTCTCACTGAAGGCATCAAAACTATGAATGAACACATGTGGAATTATGTACTTAACAAAAAAGTGTGAAATAACTGAAAACATGTCTTATATTCTAGTTTCTTCAAAGTAGCTACCCTTTGCTCTGATTACTGCTTCTCTTGATGAGCTTCAAGAGGTAGTCACCTGAATTGGTTTTCACTTCACAGCTGTGCCTTGTCAGGGTTACTTAGTGGAATTTCTTGCCTTATTAATTAATGGGGTCAGGACCATCAGTTGTGTTGTGCAGAAGTCAGGTTGATACACAGCCGACAGCCCTATTGGACAACTGTTAGAATTCATATTATGGCAAGAACCAATCAGCTAAGTAAAGAGAAACGAGTGGCCATCATTACTTTAAGAAATGAAGGTCAGTAAGTCTGGAAAATTGCAAAAACTTTGAACAGCCTCAGAAATCGCAAGTTAACAGCGGCTCAGATTAGAGACCAGATGAATGCCACACAGAGCTCTAGCAGCAGACACATCTCTAGAACAACTGTTAAGAGGAGACTGCGCGAATCAGGCCTTCATGGTCAAATAGCTGCTAGGAAACCAGTGCTAACCAGTGCTCTGCAACAAGCAGAAGAGATTTGTTTGGGCCAAGAAACACAAGGAATGGACATTAGGCCAGTGGAAATCTGTGCTTTGGTCTGATGAGTCCAAATTTGAGATCTTTGGTTCCAACCGCCGTGTCTTTGCGCAACGCAGAAAAGGTGAACGGATGGATTCTACATGCCTGGTTCCCACCGTGAAGCATGGAGGAGGAGGCGTGATGGTGTGGGGGTGCTTTGCTGGTGACACTGTTGGGGATTTATTCAAAATTGAAGGCATACTGAACCAGCATGGCTACCACAGCATCCTGCAACAACATGCCATCCCATCCGGTTTGCGTTTAGTTGGACCATCATTTATTTTTTCAACAGGACAATGACCCCAAACACACCTCCAGGCTGTGTAAGGGCTATTTGACCAAGAAGGAGAGTGATGGAGTGCTGCGCCAGATGACCTGGCCTCCACAGTCACCGGACCTGAACCCAATCGAGATGGTTTGGGGTGAGCTGGACCGCAGAGTGAAGGCAGAAGGGCCAACAAGTGCTAAGCATCTCTGGGAACTCCTTCAAGACTGTTGGAAAACCATTTCAGGTGACTACCTCTTGAAGCTCATCAAGAGAATGCCAAGAGTGTGCAAAGCAGTAATCCGAGCAAAGGGTGGCTACTTTGAAGAAACTTGAAGACATGTTTTCAGTTATTTCACACTTTTTTGTTAAGTACATAATTCCACGTGTTCATTCATAGTTTTGATGCCTTCAGTGAGCATCTACAATGTAAATAGTCATGAAAATAAAGAAAGCGCATTGAATGAGAAGGTGTGTCCAAACTTTTGGCCTGTACTGTATATATATTAAAGTGTTCCTTGATATTATACTGTTGTACTGTTTTTGTTTTTTTAGTTCACGCTCATTTTTCAAAATGATGCAGGTGGATTCTTTAAATTCAAATTGGTGAAAGAATTAAATACCGTAACTAACAATCGTTCTCATTTTGTAATAATCATCAATATTTGTCAATTATTTCCTCGACTAATCGATTATTGCTTAGTCAGCAGAATGCCATGTGTGACTCCAATGATTCCAATGTGATGTCTGCAAATGTCAAACCCCAAACCCAAACATATTCAAGCACCTATAACAGAGAACCATGAAACCTCCAGATTACAGCTGTCACTTAAACAATTCTTCATAAGTCCTCCGTCGATGGACTGACCAAAATGACTAAATTGTTGATAGAACTGCATACACCGTATAAGGGATAATATTGTAGATTGTAAATGAAATACTTAGACAATTAAATAACTAAGATAATACAATAAGCACTGGTTTATTGATCTGAAGGATAAAAAAACACGACATCTACGTTCACTTTTCTACCAAATGAAACTTTATATTTGTCTAATATTTGTTCTACAGTTCTACTGATACACTAAAATTCAGTCTGTGTTGTCCCTCACTGTTATCAACCCTGGCTAGTGTGCTTAAAGAATAAAAATGTAGTTGCTTTTTTTTTTTTTTTATGTGAAGTTTATGTGTGTTCAACGTCACAAGGGTACACAGCCTCACTTCCCTTCCAATTTCCTCACTGGTGTTTGTTGAGGTTTTGAAACTCGACACACTTCACAGCCTAGCAGACGTCAACTAAAGTGTTGTAAAAAGTTTGGTTTGAAACCCCATGAAGCCTCATTACTGCAGAGACAGAAGGATCCACTCAGACCATCGATCAATACTTCAATCGATCAGCGTTTCCTCAGGTGAACTGGTGTCTGTGTTACTTACTGTATATCTTCTACAAAATTCTGGATCTGTTTCCATCTCTGTCTCTCATTGTCGGCTCTCTCCCCCTTGTTTTATTGCTTTTTCAATTATTTTCTGTCATTTGTTCAGTCTGTTGCCTTTGATTTTGACAGCAGGAGAGCGGTGTGCAGACACACACACACACACACACACACACTCACACACACACACATACAGTGCTAAACCCTTTAGTGTGTTTGTGAACACATAAGTGTGTGTGTGTGGTGGGGGGTTTACATAACAAGCTGTCTGCTCGCCTTGAAGTGACACTAAAATAGCTGCTTCAGCTTCACGTTCTCTCTTCTCTTTGTCTTTAAAAGCACCAATTAGAGACATTTAATCACTGCGCTGGCTGTCCGGACGAGTTACACTCGGTTACACAGAAAGAGAGAGAGAGCGTTTCATTGGTCCTCTTGGGTCTCCAGGAAAAGCTGACTGTACTGAGCTGGAAAAGCCATTTCATATTTTTTCCCCACAACACGTTTTGCTCTTAATACTTAATTTCACATCTTCTAATGTTTGTCACAGTGATCATGTTCAAAATCATTGTTCCATTAAGAAGATATTAAAACTTAAACAGAGATGCATTAGTGGTTTTGGGTCTCTCTGCTTGTACCACACCATTAGTGGTTGCTACTTGCTTTAATGTCATATGAGTTCTGCCCTCCAACAGGCTTTAGATTTTGGTCAATCCCTCGGGGCAACTTAAACCATCCACTGCCCAATCTGGAGGCACTATGTAGGGATGCTGAAAACACTTTTGTTCTCTGTTAACACACTGGACCTTCTACAGCATGAGCTCTTCCCTCAATCAGGTTCTAAAGACAACAGCTGGAAGAGGCCAGCTAAGCCCGCAGGTTCAATTACTCCTAAATTTGGTTGAAAAGTGTCAGGAAAGGCTCAGCTTTGTCTTGTTGTTTCATGCTACAGTGCCCTAAGCTGCTTGCACTTGCATTGCAATAAATGGATAGTTTGGATTTTTACAAATGGGGTTGTATGAGGTACTTATCCTCAGTCAGAGGATTACCTACAGTTTGGAGGGGCGAGCAGGAGTCCCGGTGTGGATGCCAAGCAATGTTCTGCTGTGGACTGGGGCAGCAGGAAGTCAGATTCTAGCTAAAAAGGAAGAATCAATATTAGTTTAACTATATTAAGAATATTTTCACTACTTTGCATTGCTGTCAGACAGCACTTTCATATTGGGAACTGAAGCTGTTCTCTTTCTCTTTGAGTCCATTGACAACTCTAAATACAAGAGGGTTCCTTGCACCTCGTGGTGCTTGGGCCCTAATAACTTAAACTGATATAGATTTTTTTTTAGGTGGCGAAAATACATTTGTCTACTGCCCCCGTTCACAGCACTACAATGCTTAGCTTCTGTGCCAGTAATTCTTCCTGCTTCTCCAAACTGCTGTCCATCATCTACTACAGACAACACACCAACTATGGACAAGTACTTAATCGAACCCCATTTCAAAAACCTTTCCCGGTGACACACTTCTCGATGTTGTGTAGCTCAAATCATCTACACTCACATATTTTCTGGGATCCCATTTGTGGCCGAAGGGTCAACAGCCATGCCAAGAGCTGTCGCGACATTTTACTCAAAATCAAACGTCAACCTGCTTGTGGCATGAGAGGAAAATTCAAGGGCTCACTGAAGTTATTAGGAATCATCCCCTGGGAACCATGAATGTATAAAGTTTCATCTTAATGCTTCCAATAGTTATTAATAGAGCCCATAGATATTTTAGTCCGGATGAAAGTGGCGGCCTGCCTGACCAGCATAACCATCCACAAAGCTTACTTCACACTAATTACTATGTGATGGTCCCACAAAGCACAGTAAAACTTTCAAAGACCCCACGTTGTTTATTGCTGCATTATTCCTCCAAATGGAAACATGTTTTACATTATGCTATGTTATGTTAGAGAAATATATTTCTGTTTGGGCAGTGTCAGGCTGCACAGCAGTCTTTCTCGATATCCTTAAAAAGATTCAGATGAGAAGATAAATAGGGATTTCATACTTGATTTCGCAATATGTCAGTGTTCCCTTAATGCTATATTGTATTTAAAATCATCACATTGCAACTGTTTCAAGTGATGCAGTCAGCTTTCCAAACTGAAACTGCTGCATCGATAATGTCAAACACGTCTACAGCTTGTCATAAATGCAAATATTTCAGCACTGAAGCTGCAGTGCTCTGCACTTAGTTAATAAGCTGAGGCTGAGTCACATTAACTCTGAGTCCTCGCTCTGTCTAAGAAACTGAGTGTAACTCGTCCAGACAGTATAGTGATTAAATGTCTCTAATTGGTGGTTTTAAAGATAGTGTGTGTGTGCGTGTGTGTGTGTGTGTGTGTGTGTGTCTGTGTTGCATAATGAGCTCTGTTCTCATGTTGAAGTGACACTAATGGCTACACGCACAGAGGATTGAGCTCACGCAAGTCTTGAGGTTAGAGATTTTTGTGTGCTGAAGGGACAACGAACCAATAAACAGACAGACAGCTTTACAGCTTCCATCACTGAGGAAACTGTTCTGTACTATACAACTGACACTCGCCTGTCCCTCCATCTGTCTGTAACTCGTCATTCCCGCCTTTTGCTATCATTTCCCACTAAGAAACCCAGTCAAACACTGAAATCGTACTCCTGAGAAGCTGTATCTGTGCAAAGAAGGCATTATGGGTACCTGAGGGTTGAAGGGGCTTGCAGGAGAGCTGACGTGCACACCTCATAACTGAACAAAGTAGCGTGAGATGCTACAGGTGATCGACTTCCTGTCAGTTGAGGGCTTCACGAGATATGCCCTTAGCCTGTAGTATAAAAGAAACAACTATGCGAAAGTCTCTAAACAATACCTGAGCACATCACTTGTGTGCAGACTTAATAGCCCCTGAAGCTCTGCTTCACTGACTAAAAACTTACCCATCAATCAACAAATCAGGACGGAGTATCCACTACATACCAAAAAGGTGCAGAGGTGAAAACAGTAATAGTTTGCCCAACTCCCAAACAGGCCTTTGACAGGTATTGACAAACCTTCACTTTTTCTCACAAAAGGTGTTTATTTGTGTGAAAAGTGCTCGTCTGTCTGTGTTCCGTGATAGACTGACCACCATTGACTTGCTGATGTGCTGATCAAGAGATCTCCAGACTTACAGGTTGATATTGAACTAAATTTGGTTGAAAAAAAAATTCTGTTTTAATGCTAATGCTAGTAGACCTTTGGTTAGGTTTAGGTCACAGTTGAGGTTAAATTAAATACTTTAAAGTTGAGAAAAGTGACTTTTGTCGTGGTTATACGTTTTTACGGTTTGGGAACAACAATCATGTCGGTTAGGAAACAAAGTTGTTTAAGTCCAATGTTTCATCTGCCCCACTTTTGTCGCTTTATAATAATGTCACCTGACTTCCTCCTTTGCTTCTGTCATAATTAGTATGGCTGCCCGATTGCTTTTGCCTCATTCATGTAGAATTGGAGAACTTTAACATTAACTTCCGAGTCATCATTACCGGGACCAGGAAAACTCTGATTCTTCTGAAAGCTTTGGTATATGCAACTGGGCACTTACTTACACAGATGTGTCTGACAAAGAATCAAATATGGATGCCTAACGTGAGGCAAAGAGCGTTGTTCAGTGTGATTAAACCCACATTTAATGAGTGGTGTTATATTGCCAATGGACAGTATTTTAATCTTCATACAACCAACCTTTAAATCATACAACCATTTTGATGACGTGAACTCGCACAAGTACCCAGTTTACATGGGAACCCCTCCATCTTTACTATTTATCTCATCTGACGTGAATGCAGTATTCATCATGTATGATCATATGACTTGAATTTCAAACAGTACATATCAATATGCTTCACAGTGAAAAGGAAATTTAAACGCTGTTCACACAGCAGTTGAATGTGACATTGACACTTTTACGCTTGATCTCCGCGACTCACTGGAACCACAGTTGCTGCAGCTTATGTACCGTGCATTTAAACAAAGATAGATCAATGACCAATATGCAGGATTTTCTAAGCAAACACTGCTCCCATGAAGTTTTATTGTGGTTTTCAGCAGAGATGCCAATCCTGGGGTCCTACAGCTATTCAGAGAAAAGCAATTTAAGCACATCCACAAACAATTCACTGCGGTTCTTTGTTTTAGTTGAACAGCAGCGATCGGCTTGTTAACCCCGAACCTGATGTTGTCTCAGCTGAAGGGGATTTCTGCTCTCCTCTGTGAAATCAATTCACCTCAGTATCTCCTCAGGATCTGAGACACTCAAGTCTCATCTGTGACTGTCGTCCTCCAGCTTTTTGGAAATAATCCCTTTAAAGTCCTCTCAGAGGTCCTGGATGGTTTTGGCTCTGTTTTGCTCACTGCTGGAAATAAATTCCTCACCTCTGGCTGTTTCCCAAACTGCTTTGAAACAGAGACTGTGTCCTAAAGAGACCCAGTGTTCATCCATCCTGTCCTCTGAACTACAGGCCAACCTCCAAATTACCTTACTGGGGCGAGGTCATAGAAAGGAATTGTTGCTAAAAGACTTTTGAAGTAGATAACATTGATAACATCTTCATTCATTGTCATTGCGCTTTGTGCAGAGTGGAAGTCCACAGAGCATCTTTAAAAGACAGGAAAGCACTTAGAGCAGGTTGATCTGATAGGAAAGGGAAGCAGAGCAAAGGTAGATGTCTTGCTTTGCTGTTTTTCAATTGATATGTGAACAAAATGACTAATGAGATAGAATAGAATAGAAAGCCTTTATTGTCATTGTACTGGGTACAATGAGATAATTCTACTTGTATCTACTTGGCATCCATAAACATCCATAAATCTGGTAAGACATCATGGGGAAAAAGTAGCTTCAGAATGAATTGGGTGCTGAGACTTGGAACATGTTATCCAGTTCTTTTGGTAAATCCATGGTTTGGAAAGTATCACATATATACCCATGTGGGGAAAAAGAGGATCACAAGAAGGAACAAATCCCCCAGGATTCCTCCTCTGGGGTTTGAGAAAGCCCTGGTATAAAAGAGATCCCAGACAGCTGCTTGTTGATGTAGGTGGAAAGACAACATCAAAATAATATATTTACCATGTATACAGTACTAATACAATAAAAAATTATAATAATAATAATAATAACAAGCTCCTCTCGGTGAATGATGCTGCACTGTTAACACTGGAGAGTCTGTGCGGAGGAATGGGGA
Organism: Pempheris klunzingeri; assembly: GCF_042242105.1. Classification (NCBI taxonomy): domain Eukaryota; kingdom Metazoa; phylum Chordata; class Actinopteri; order Acropomatiformes; family Pempheridae; genus Pempheris; species Pempheris klunzingeri. Next base: position 15,620,694 of record NC_092033.1, read on the forward strand.
TGTAGTGGATGTGAAAGCTCCAGATTTCACCGAGACAGGCAACTTCATGGACTTGCGAAGTGGGAGCTCTATCTGTGGATCTATTCTTTGTGAATCCAACTTTTACAATTAATGGCTATAGTGGGGTCTAGGGAATCCTGTAAAGGTGCCTTATGGCAGAGACTTGGATTGAATCATGCTCTTTGCTGGTCTTTGCAGTTTAGAAATTCTTTTCATAAGACTAAACGTCTGTCTGAAACTGTTGCCATACAGCAAATAATATTTATTTGATAATATTTATTCGGTCATTCTGGCCACTTTCGGGGGGAAGCAGAACAAACAGTATCCACGCCACTGATATATTTCATCTTAAGTGGCTGCGGTGCACAGATGATGAATATATTTACACACCCAGCAGGCTACATCGGCTTTCATTTGGAGTTGTTTGTGTCGACCTGATGGATGGAAGTCCAATATTTCCGCTCTCTTTAAACTCCGTTTTTGCTGCCAAATGTTCCACTTCCCTCCTCAGCTGGTACAGTGTGCAGCCCAGTGGGTATATCAGAACGCATTTGATGAAAATCTATGGGTTTATGAGAGAGGTGAGACTGAGGCCAAGGCTACACATACTTACATGAGTATTTTTTTTAAACTTTTGCCTTTTGTCTGCATACAAATGGCGTTGCAGGTCACTGAAAATGTGAGTTTTTTAAAATTATTTCCTTTGTTATCATCATCGTGAAGGGACATTTCCTTGCCAGCAGGGCTATTTATGTGTTGACACGTAAATGTACAGTTACGCTTCCAACTTATTCAGGAACATAAGCGTCTGGTTTTGGATCTGACCCAGTCAGATCTCTAGTTCATGGGACGGCTTTGTGAATTAAGCGGTTGCTGCTCTTGTCTTTGAGTGAGCTGCTTCGCCCGCAAATTGAAGGGCAGGCAACTATAACGAGATGGCCTGCCAGTGTTGTCAAAAAAAGTTGCATGCACACTCCACTATTTAGCGAAGATTACTGTTATTTTTGGCTCTCGACAGCGCTTCAGTTGAATTTTTGCGTTTTCATATTCATATGAATGGAGATTTTTAAAGCGAACTTGTGTGAAGGAGGAAAATCCCTGTCTTACAAAACAACCAATGTACGTGTGGAGTGAAAACACTGATTGGCAGAGCTGAAATGGGTGAAACAAGTTTTCTTTATCACTCTAGATCACATATGTCAAACTCAAGGCCCGCGGGCCACATCCGGCCCGCTCGGTAAACAGCACTCCCACCTCTAATACTACAAATCCCACAATGCACTGAACAGCTGCAGCGCTAGTCAGGACCCGTGCAGCAGCCCCTCCTCCCGCAGGTATAATGACACACCGATCAGCGGATCAATGCATCGCTCAGCGCTGTTATAGCGACACTTAAGCTAGCAACCCCCAAAATAAATGGCTAAACGAAAAGTGGAGTTTGAAAACAGAGACTTTCAAAGCAGGTGGGGGACAGAATTTTACCTGTTTGTCTGCCGGAGGTGAACCTGTGTGTCTTGTTTGTGGAGCTGATGTGGCCATAATTAAAGAATATAATTATAAGACGACGCTACGAGACAAAACATCAGGATAAGTACAAAAAATAAAAAAATTATTTAAAATTCTATTTATTTTATTGAGGAAAAGTTGTTGAAGTTTGGCTGTTTACATTCATATTTCTGGATAAAATCTATATTATATTATTATATTATATTATATACTATAATAAAAGAGTCACTATTAGAGTCTTCACTAAATGTTGAGCCCGTTTGGCCCACGACTTTAAATTTTGGCCCTTTCTTTGATTGAGTTTGACACCCCTGCTCTAGATGAACTAAGTCAAAAAAAGAAAGTGGAGGAAAGAACCGTTCACCGTACAGTCAGTTTAGCTGACTACTGAACAGAAATGAACAGTAACAAGAATAGGAAGATTTCAGTTTTGGGATTTCAGTTTGAAAGTGGCAAAGCTGCAAATAAGTCAAAGTAAAGGAAGATCCCTTTGCTTTTGTTTTTTGAGTTGTGTACTGTGGTGCTGTTTCTCCACTTTGTTCATATCTTTTCAGCCTTGATTGAAGCTATTTGATGAAATACTATGACAGTATGAAATACTGAAATCTAAAATGAATCTAAATGTTTTTAATGACGGTACCTTTGCATCACATGAAAATATTCAAGATGCACCATTTTGTGTGCATTTCCCCATATTTCAGACTGGTGTGTGTGTGTGTGTGTGTGTGTGTGTGTGTGATATCTTTGGGACACTTTGGGATCTCCACTAGAATTTTAATAAAGTTCTGTCACTTTGTAACAGCCATTTGATGTTCAGCAGGGGAGATGAGGTTCAGTTTCTTATGTTATTGCTGTCTCTTTTGTTATGTGGAGAAACTTTGTCAAGTCACCGCGGTCTAAAAAAGAAGGTTCTCCTCACTTTACTGAATATTAATGCTAAATTCTTTCAAGCAGCCCTGAATGAAGCGGAAGGGCCGACTAACTGGAAGAGACTTCAGCTCTCAGCTTCACTGAGGCAGCAGCAGGCAGACAGCTGACTGGCCTGCAGCTCTTGAGTGTGCGTGTTTGTGTCTATGTGCATGCTTTAATGTGTGTGTGTGTGTGTGTGTGTGTGTGTGTGTACAAACGTGTGTGTTTCAGTTTGGTCCATCTGTTGTTATGCGTCAGCCTGAGGCGACGGCATGAGAGAAGGAACGAGAGACAAAGAGGAAAGAAAGAAAAATGGAAAGAAAAGATGAAAAGATACACAAGTAAAAGAATGCAGTGTGTGTGTGTGTGCTGTGTGTGTGTGTGTGTGTGTGTGTGTTGAACCTCAGGCGGTGCTGTCTGTGTGTTTCTGTGGATCCCAGATGGAGCCAGAACTCAACAGAACACATTAGTCCACTTGGCGTGCTCACACACACACGTTCAGACACACTCAGATATTCAGTGGAATTCTCCTGACAGTTGGATCACCTGAGCCTCTGCTCGCTCTGCCGCTGCAAGATTTCTGCTCCACTGGAACAGTCAAGCGGATTCCTACGGAAGCCCGGAGAGGCATGTTATCGCATCCCTTAGTTATTTCGACTTCAGGATTGGAAAGAACGAGGGGGAAGGCCAACTCCCAGGCTGCAAGAGTAAGAGTTTCCGCAGAAAGTGAAGGCGCTCGAGTATCTCCCGGTTTCATTTGCAAGTTAGAAAAAAAGAAGTCAAGGAGGGAAAGAGGGAAGGAAGTAAAGAAAGGAAGGAGGAAGGGATGGAAAAAGGAAGGATTTGTATGCTCCACTGGATATGTAATTTCTTAAGCTACAGATTTTAGACTTGGACTCATCTGCTCCAAGACTTGACTTAATCAGTTGAATGAGCACCAATGCCTCTTTCTATGCATATACATTTTTTTTTTCTGGTGCACTTCTTTACCTCTGGAAGGAACAGAAAAGACCTTTCACCTCAAGGTTATTGTTCCGTTATCTTATAATCCAGACTTTTGAGATGAGATGAAGAAAAAGTTTCAGTGAAACGACAGTAAACATCAGCAGGCTCAGGAAAAATTGGCATAGAAAGTTGCCACATAGGGTTAAAAACCTCCCCCAGCTGATGAAAGTCGTTCTTTATTAACTATTGTCACGGCGGAACAGTTGGATAGAGATGGAAGACTAATAATAGAGATGAAAGATAGGTTTATTTGATATTTAGGCTCCATTGGGACCCCATTTCCTGTGACAAACTACATCCCTGAACATTTATAATAATGACGTTGTCATTTGCTCAGTGTTGTGCTGCACGGTTACCATTATTTAGAACAGACACAAGTGACTTTACGCGTACATCTAAATGAGGTGATGTCAGGCTGAAAAGATCGCGTTGCCCATATTACTTTCTCTTTTTTTTAATAAAAACTGAAATCTGGTTTGCGTCTCTTATCGCCGGCTCGAGTCAAGTCGCGTCTTCGCCTCCCATTCTCTCCGAATGCTGCAGATGAAACATGACTTTCTCTGACAGCGTTTTTCATTACAGTCAGCTTGGTTGCTTTTGTAGAGCGAGAGGCGAAGGTGCAGCTGAACAAAGTGGTTTAGTTTAGTGCGAAACGAGTAATTAAAATGTAGCACTTAGTGTTTGCCTTTACACTTAAAGCTCGTGATCAAACGTGAATGGATGTTTTGGTTGTCAGCAGAATCAAAGATTGAGCGATTGTTTTTCATTTCTAGACCCTTTAGTCAAATCTTCGACTTTATAGACTTCATAGGGAATTTGCATATGCTAATTCGTGTTTTCCTTTGGGCCACTTTAAGCCATTAGGACAGACAGTAGAGACATTACAAGAAGTGAGGGCGGGAGAAACGCGCGGCAAAGGTCCATAGCTGGATTTGATTCATGGTTCATGGCTACTCTCTAAGACGCAGTGGCGCCCCTTGCATGAGAAAATTTACCATGTGGGTTCAAATAGAACCGCCACCAAGGAACCGCCACCAAACACACCAGAAGCTTATATCTCATAAAAATGATCAGATCTCATTCCTAAATAGTACTGACATGCTTCTCTATCTGGATGTATCTACAAGGAAAAAGGTTTTACAATACAGAGGAGCGGCCTATTAGATTCTTACACTTTTCTGCGTTGAAGATCTCATCTCCACCCGGTATTAACATGTGATCTGTATCTGGATGATGACACCAGGAGTTAATGAGCCTTCTCGTCGTCTGCTCGCATTTCGATTGGATCTCAGGATGCAAATTCGGAAGGTGTAGCTGGCAAACCTGTTAACTGTGGGATATTCTAGAGGGACTGCTACAACGTGCGAGGTGAGGTGAGGTGAGGTGAGGTGAGGTGAGGGTCGCATGACAGCCGAAGTGTCTGTTTAGCAGTGTTGCCATCTAGGCTACTGTTACATATCGTACATTGTAAAAAGGTAATCAGAGCCAGTGAGGGAAGTGCTCAAGCACGTGACCTTTACCTTGCCCTCAGATGTCCTCTGAAGTGATGCTAAGAATGGGCTCTAGTTATATTTTAAAGGAGATCTGCTCGTCTTTCGTTTTTGAGCCGTGTGCACTAAAACTTTAAAAGACAGCGGCCACACTTAGCGGATGAAATTTACACCCGAACATGATCCAGTCACTAGGTCAGAACATTCACACCGTGCACTGATAGATATCCAGATACAGATGTTAATACCAGGGTTTAGAGAGGATCGTTTGGTCTGGCTGTGCCACTTGAGGAAAGGTCAGGGGGGGTCAACAAAATCAAAATCAAAATCACATCATCCTGTGGGGGACACGAACATTCACACCAACTCTGGGCGGTAAATGTCGAGATATGTGGAGCAAAGAACGAGACAGACAGATGGACATCCTTAGGCTCCTCTTTGAAGGGACGAAAAAAAACTAAATGATTCTGACTACAGTTCTTTATTGTTATGATCTGCGTCTTCATCCGTCTGTACGGTGCGGTTTTTCCCTCTGTCCCTTTAAATTTGTATCTCTGCTCATCATTTCTCTCTCGCTCTCTCAGGGGAGCTCGATGCCCTGCATGACAACAGATGGAGCCCTGAGGCTTTGGGACCACACACACACACACACACACACACACACACACAGAGTGAGCTGGCAGCAGCGGGGTGGGGTAAGAGGCAAGCTGTGGTAAAGACTGATGTCAACATCAGTACAAATGCGCGTGCACACACACAGACGCACACACGATCCGTGGGTGTGTGTAGATGAACAGGGTGAACGCACACAGTAGATTTATAATGGAAGAATGCATTCAGTCACTCCTGACACACGCTCTAACACACACACACACACACACTGAAAGAAAAAAGGAAATATCTGACTAGATTTACGACAGAAAATCAAATCAAAAAAGAGGAATCCATGCAGACAGAGTTTGAGCTCGTCGCATTTGCGTATTTACCACAGTTCACACTTGAATTTGGAGCTAATTTGAGTTTCAAAACTTCAAAACACTAAGTTGAGAGGGCATTCTGGGATTTTGGGACCGCTGTTTGGCACAGTATCATTGTAACCCTCTGGTGACTCCATCCGTCCATTTGAGTGTCTGGCTCCTGTTCAGGACCACATTAGCAGCTTGCTACGCAACCCAAGCATCTTTTTCCCATCAAGTTTCTTTATCACCTCCCGGTGCATCACGAACCATGCTGGGAGACCTATCGCCTCCTGTGTGTGCTGGGGTCCCTGGAAAATAAGTCATAATTGGAAACTCCTCCAACTGAGGGGAACCTCAGCAATCAGTGAGGCTGACACATACGCTAACTGCTTAGTTCTCTGTTCACATCTATCTGCTTTTTTTTTTTTTTTCCACCACTCAAGAATTGGGAGGTGAGATGCCTGAGCTCTGACACAGGAGGCAGCTGCTCTCTCCTCACTGACTGACCCCTTGTACTCTCAACACCACCTTCCTTTGGTGATTAAGAGAAGAAAACATCCCGGAGACTCAAGCTAGTTCAAGTGCAAGGCTTTAACCCTAGAGATACTGTCCCAGAAAAAGGGTTGAAAACATCTGTAGAGGGTATCTGCAACACACGCATTGTTGGCACTTTGGAGGACCAAACGTGAGCTGGCTTTAGCCCATACATTGTTGACATCTCTGGCTCTATTTTAGGAATGTGGGCACGGGTTGATTTGGAATGAGAATCAGTCTCAGTTAGCAGCACACAGCTAAGCTTTGGGCAAATGTTGACAACTGGAACCCGACCAGTGTACTTGGGCAGATTCTGGTGTTTCATCAATCACGAGTCTGGCATAAGTCTAACAGCCAGGTGGTGCCAAGTTTAATGAAGGCCACGGTTGAGCGAAAACATTTTCACTACCTGGGCCTGACGAATTCTACAGAGTAACACTAAGCTCTGTAGTGGTTTTCAGAGCATTTGGACCAGTAGCACCCAATTATCTGACTATTTCTGTTTTCAGTCCGTCAAACTCCTCCACACACGCTGTTCAACCATGACCTGAGTTTCTTACCGACCCGATCTGATGATTTTAAGTTACTGTTTTTGGAGGAGAGATCTGTATGCTGTATCACATAACCTCCATATAAACTTAATCACATATTTTATCAATGCTGGTCCCGCGAGACTCATGTGCATAAGAGAATATTTCACAAGTTAGGTCTACAGCCGTGCCTGCTTCTCTGTGTACGGTGCTTCGGGCTAAATGCTAATTTCGGGCATGCCAACATGCTTGTAGTAAGCATGCATTTACAAATCAATGTGTTAAAAAATTACAAAACATTAATTACTAATTACAATTTGTCCCAAGGAGGACATGAATGTCTATAGCTAATTTCATGGCAGTCCAGTCAAGACATTTCACAAGAAACTCAGAACTTATGGTAGTGCTTGATAGACCATCATATAGAAGACATACATCTCTGTGCAAAATGTTCCAATCCAGGACGTAGGAATGAGCGGGAATTTAGACCCGCTGATGGCACGAGATGAAAAGTCATGAACTTGTGTTCAAAATGAATGGAAACCCAGTTTTGTGGTGGACCAACTAGACAACAAGCTATCTATTGCACTAACGTTGCATCTGGACCATATGTCTCTATTTTAATTGGCTGTTTTGGTGTATAGTATATGCCAGCACATGTTTTTATACTGATGCAACATATTTTCTATATTTGAAATTGTTATTTCGTTACAGCATGAGCATTTGGTTCCATTGCATAATTGGTGTTATATGAGAGTCTTACTTCGATGTGAAAGATTGTCACATTCTCAGATCTGAAGGAGTATATGGTTGAAGACTATTTCCCAAAAGCCCTTTGGAAAATGTCAAGCCTTCACTGTCATCAAGTTAAAACCAGTCTCTTCTTGAGTCCTTGATGTGAAATTGACATCTTGGAGATGAAAGTGTTCACCTGACATCTCATTGCGACCTGGTCTAGACCACAGGATGTCACCTATAACTCAGCAGCAACTGGCCTGTTAATGCAGCTAATATCAGTGCAAAGGTCAGAAAGGGGAAGTATATGTCAAACCTAATCTGAGCGGCTAGAAATAAACAGGATGCTTTGACTCAAAGCGAATTTCTAATGTGATGAATGGATGTAGACAGGAAAGAAGTGTCTGACATATACAATATGGAGCCACAGTGATCACATTAGCCTGTTTGGGCGTGGAGAGGAAATAGGAAATGCACCACTGTGACATGGATAATTGCTTCTGGCAGGACAGAAGTGTAAAACACAAACAATTATGAAGACAGAAGAAGAGGAAGAAGTGAAAGAAGGGGAAGGTGATGAAATTCGACTGCTCCGACACAACTCATTAACTTGGAGAGAAAAGATGGGAGTGTAAACATCAAATATGGTGGCACTGAGCTGTACGTTCATTTTTTAGGGAGGTGGGTCTGCCGCTGAGAGACTGAAAGTTTTACAGCATGAAACAAAACCTGCAGTCCACTAAGAAAAATGTGTTGCACCAGGATCAAAAGGATCTACCACCCATCCCAAAGTGAGGCACCAATAGAAAAATCTTTTTGGCCGCAGGGACTTTTTCTACAACCCTTTTCATGAACTCCCATTGACCATTTTGAAGGCAAAAACCTGGTTTAAGTTTTCAATCCTGGGTCCCAAAAAGACTTTGAATCCTAAGACTTTCTGATGGGGCAGGTTCAAGAAGGTGTTTCTGGTGCTAAACTTTGCTGACTGGTGAAACACCTCAGAACTACTAAATCTTGCATCCAACATTCATTCATGTTGCCAACAATCATTGTTTTTTGTCTTTAATACTTGGATCGGAAATTCTTCCAATGTTATCAATTCAACGCTTGAACTTCTTTCCTTTTCCACAGTTCGTCATAACAAGAAAAGCACTTGTGATTAATAACGATAAAAACAACCACATTCTATTAAGGTGACTCAGTTCCATGTTGATGGTATTGTGCGTGCTGATTCACTGGTATGGCTTACAAGGAACCTCAATGTTTCAAAATGTTTTCAACCAGAATCTTTAAGGAATATGTGAGCAAATAAATGTAGTAAGATAAACAGAGAAAGTCGAGCAAAATAAAGCTTGTTATCTGACACAGATGTCATTCAAAAATCACATCGACTACTTTAAGAAATCACTTCAAGTTTCTCTCCAACCACATTGCAACACTTTCACTTTGATTGCATTTACTGCTTATACTTGAACTTCTGTTTTAACTTCAACTTCTTTCAGTGCTTGAACTTCAGGTCAAAATTTAATTCTCTCAACGTCTGCAATTACTGTGCTACCAACACATTTAAAATGTGCAAATAATCAAATTATGCTGTTTTAAATGTCGAAACTTGCAAAAAAAAATGGAATCTTATAATTTTCTTTGACACATCGGCTCCTTTTCTTTTGCGCTTCAAGTGAATTGTAAAGTCCCTGCATCGCTTCCACTTAGACTGGCACTCGAACTCCTCAACATTTCTACTTTAACTGACACTTCTTTTAGCGCTTCAACTTGGGTCCAACTTTGAGTCTGTTCGGCGCCTCGAATTTAATTATAGCCACAAAAAAAAAAAAAAATCACATTATAAGACCCTTTTTTTTAAGAATCACATTTTCTCACCTCGGCTGACACTTCAACTCCTTTGGATGATTTGCACTTCCACTGAAAGGTCTAATTACTTGAACTGTCACAAAAAAAAACCCTTTCATGTGTCCATTTTGTAGTAACTGCCACTTCAAGTGTCCACTTCAACTTCACTCAGTGCTGTGACTTCACCTCACCTTTTCAAAAAGCTTTAAAGAACAAAATTTGGACATTTATATGTTTGAATTCGGCAGTGGACACAAGAGCGCTTGCGTTTTCTTCACTTTCACTTAATTCATTAGGGATCAAGCTACCTCAGAGGTCTAAAAATAAGCAGAATAGAGTTGATTTAGCTTCGCTATAAGTCCATGCAGTCCATACTTTGATGCCTTACTTTGTTGGGTATAAACCCATCGGTCTACTGCATCCTTTTTTTCACTTAACTAAATAAGCTTAACCTCTCTGATGCACAAGTGTTTAATGTCTGAACACAAACGGCTGCGCAGGAACTGTCTGAGGTTCAATTCCCAGACCTAATCACAGTGCACGTCCCCCTGACACACAGGAAGAAAAGGAGGACATAGTGTTTTCTTTGCCTGATATGAGTGCAAATTGATGAACCCAACAGCAATTGTAGGAAGGACAAAGAGTTGGCTGACGTCCCTAAAATGGGCAGCCCGGGAAGGGGAAGTTGTTGTCTCTTTTCTAATTTGGATCAGCAGGGGGATAGGAAATCTAACAGCAAGGTTTTTATCTAATGAAAGCTGACAGGAAATCAGAGGAACAGAGTGTTTCTTTCAGGCTATAACTGAATCTGATGACTCTGAGGGGTTCCAGGCAGAAGTGAAGAGGGCAGCCAAAACCTTCGACAAACAGCACGACCAAATTACATCAAAAGAAAGGAAAGGACATCAGCAGCCTTACCTAGCTTGGGCAGTGAGTACTGAACTTTAAAGTAGTCCTGGTAAAATCCCAGAAGCCTCTTGGTGATATGGAGAGCGTAGTCGCCTGCTCCGCTCGAAATGGCATCCGGCCGAGCGTACAAACGGATCTACAGACAAAGACATAAAGGAAGCGAAATGGAATCAGGCAGATTTTAATAGAGATGGATTTAAAAACAGATTCAGACAGAGAGGAAATGAAATCAGTACATGCTCAGCACCTCAGAGAAGAAAATGGAATTAAGCCAAATTTTTATACAGAGGGGGAAATTAAATTTGGCAGTTTACAATCAAATCTCCATGGAGACAAACAGCATAGGGCTCAGGGTGTATTAAACTCTACACAGGAAATGATGCAGTTAGTCAGTTTGAGTTTAAGTTCAAATCTGACACACATTCAGTTAGGTTTTTTGTCCAAATGTACACAGACACAAAGGGAAATGGAATCAGGCCAGTGTTAGGCAGGTCATGTCTATAGAGAGAATAAGTGAATCAGGCCGAGATCGTGTGCAGCTTTCCAGACAAAATGATGCAGTCAGGATGAGTTTTTGGTTCAAATCTACAGGAAGAAAAATGGATTTACAGCTGCAAGGAAAAACCATCGACATTTAGACACAGAGGGAAAAAATAAAAGGAAGATAAAAGCTCTGCTTTAGGTGGATTCCAATACTTCTCACAGCAAAAATCAAATATTCACAACATGCCGATGCTGAGAGTGTCCTCATTACTGTGCAGGACAAAGACTCGCACAGTAGCTGCAGCTTCATTCGTTCAACTCTCAGGTTGATTATGTTATTTGCATCACGTTTTTATGCTCGGAATAAAAAAAGGTCAATTTCAACAGTGAATTAACCGTGAATGCATTAAAGTGAATCTCTCCATCGTCAGCACACGCGTTCCAAATGCCAATCAGTGATCAATCCCACCAGATCACATGACTGCTCCACATGTGTCAGCAGGGCTGGGGCGGTGCAGTGACCTCACTGCTGACCTCATTAGAAGAACAACGGGATGACATGCTGACTGTGTGTGCATATGCGTGGGCAAGGTTATTATAGTGATCCAAAAGGAAAGTAGAAAAGTGCAGGAAAAAGCTTTTAGTTTACTGGAATAAAAATAAACAGTAGACTTGAGAATAAAGCTGAAACTGAATGTTATTGTGTATCTACAAAACTATGCAGGAAATGTCTTAAGTTTTAGTCTTTGGTCAAATTTGTCAACACAGCACGAGGAGACATCTACAGATGTCTACAAGTCTGATCTTCAATTTGCCCCTGGAAAATACCCCCAATATTATAATAAAACACTAAAATAAAAATTGAAAACAACAAAAACTAAACTATAACTTAACATTTTAAACAATAAAAACTAACTTGAAAAGAGCAAACCCCACTCTGGACATTAGGTGGAGACTAAACTGAATTTAAAACTAAAGAAAAATAAAAGCAATTAGAAACAGAAACGTCTGGTGTGAATCTTCACAGCCCGCCGATCGAACTGAAATAGCCCAACTAAAATAAAAGTAAGAACAAAAACTTTGAAATCAATATTTTTAACCAGTTTTGATACCAACTTTGTATTTTTTTTTTTTTTACTGCGGTGTCAACGTGCCCATCTCCTGTGGCTCTGCAGCTCTGTCAAAACGTTTCACTTCACTAACTCTCGACTGATTCATAAAACTGAAGCGATTCTCAGGCTGACTGACGTACAGACATTTGCTCCATCTGAGTTCATTTTCTTTAAAAAAAAAAAAAAAAAGAAAAAAAAAAGAAAAGAAAAGCTTCTGAGCTACAAAGCAATTTGTAGAAGAGAAAATGAGCCGAGCTGCCGTTGAATGATCCAATATACATTCAGTGTTTGAATACTGGATCCCTGAGTGCTATATTATGGTTATTCCAGGTTAAATGCAGTTTTATGTGCACACATTTTTGTACATATGCGTTAGTGATGTATGGGTCATGGTGTTTTAATACCTGCATCCACCCCGACCTGTTATAGCAGCTACTCTGCACCGCCGGACCCACAAGCTACGCTACATATCATTAGTAGCACAAGTGTGGACAAAGCCAGATATAACACGTGGGCGCCCCTCAGTCCATGTGTGTGTTTGAGAGACAGTGGCAGACGGAGGGGAGTGGACGGTGGACTACTGAACTTTCTTATGCTGCCAGTGGAGTCACTTTTTGACCCACCTGCACAAACCCACGATATTTCTTAGCAGGAAGACGGGAACACCCCCCGACCCTCAGGTCAACCTGCATACATAATGTTTTCACCTGTATCCTGGTGTGAATGCACAGGGGTTTTTATGTGCATACCATATTATGTTGCATCTTTAAATATTTCAGATGTTTTGTTTGCAATGTTCTGCATGTAGTTCACCTCAATTTCATACATTTCTATACATTTTTGCTAATGTTGCTCATTATTATTTATTTTATGTGGGGCACGAAATGAAGATTAACAGGTTTAAAGCACACTAGAGCCCAATCATGTACCACACACCTACCGAGTGCTGCAGTGGTGATGTCAGCAGGTTCGAAGCAACATACACGTTCTATCAGTAGGCACAAAATAAAGAGCAAGACAAAATAAACTGTGTTCAGACTAAACATGAAGCCGATTTTATGGGTTAAAATCCACTGAACTATAAACCAAAACCCACGCTGCAGGCATCTACAGTGGGGACTGCCATTAACCCTGTGTTTCAAATATAAATAACCCACACACAAGCAGCCATGCCAGGACATGCCACTGTCTTATTTCCCAGCATCAATGTGGAACGACCCTTTCAGAAAGGGTTCTTTTTTTTTTTTTTTTTTACCATTTCCTCCATCGAAATGGTCATCAGCGACACTGCGTAGATGGAACACACATCAGACACCAGCACCCCGACGCTCTGCCTCTAACGCAGCAAAACAGGAACTCCAAGAGTTTGTCTGCCTCTCAGCACTCAGAGGTGGAACAAGTAGTCACATCCTTCACTTCAGAAAAAGTACCAATACAACAATGAAAAGATCCTCCACTACAAGCAAATATCCTTCCTATAATCAGCAAAATGTCTGCTCCGTCCGATATGTGATTAAGTGACATTATTAGACTGCTGATATTGTAGCATCGGTGTGAAAACGCATCATGTTACTGTTGGAGCTAGTGAGGTCCAGGGGGTTCCCAACCTGCAGGTCCGGCCGCTCTAAAGGCTCATTCTTCAGGCTTTTCTCTAATCTTTGTTTTACCTCTTCTGGCTATGAACAGCTCATACACATCTGAAGCATGTCGGGGCCCCAAACTACTGCTACAACTTTATTATACCAAGTCACAAGCTAAAACCATCGGTTTAATTCTTAACAATACATTGTATTTCATATGTTTTTTTACATTTAAAACTTTAAAGTATGCCTGGTAGTATAAAACGGAAATAAGTATGCAAAATACCTCAAAATTGGATTTAAGCATAGTGATTAATATACATGATATTGTTAATATTGATCAATATACGTAATTACTTCCCACCACAGGACTCTCCTCAGCTGTAAATCTCCTGAAATAATTCGCTTTGGCTGCTGACTCTCCTGTCCTGTGTGTTGAAACGGAGCAGTTAATCAGTCTGATCCATCCCAGAATAATTACAGACAAACACCATCAGCAGGACAGATACAGTGGGACAGGACGTGGTGATGTCACCGATCTATACGGGTGTATCAGCTGCAGCGGGTGAAGAACGCGTGCTGGATATTTTTCTGTCAGAGAGAGAAACCACCTCACTGTCAGCTGAAGGACGATGGAGGGTGGCTATCAAATACAGTGCACACACACACACACACACGACACAAACACACGACTCCTATCATTTTTCACATAAAGACGCTGGCAAATGGATACACACACACATATATACTCATACACATATCATGATGTAATGCTGCTGTATCATTGGTGTCATTTTGCAAACACACACACACACACACACACACACACACACACATATAGGTAAACATTACTGTCCCAGTAATGTCACTCTTCTATCTCTCTCTGCTTCACTTCCACTCTAATAAATTCTGTTTCCATACAGCTGTAAAATAAAAAACACACTGGATTCTGCAGAGTCGACACACACTGTAAATCAGGTTCAACGTGGGATCAGTATGCTCCCTCCAAACACACACACACACACACACACACACGCACACACACACGCACACACACACACACACACATCAAACAAAGATGAGTAAACTTCGCTCAGACTGGACGTGAAGCAGATTTTTACAGACGACGCGACCGCGGGCCAGTCAACATAAAGCAAGAAGCAGACTTGAAGGTTCTGTTTCAGAAACACTGGCTCCCCTCTTGAGATCCAACACTTTGGTCCAGACTGGAACATCTCAACGACAGTTGGATGGATGGCTGTAAAACTCCTTAGCGATACTCGTGGTTCCAAGAGGAGGAATCCTGATCACTCAACTCATCCGCAAAAATGAAATTGCGTGTATAAATTTGATGAACATTATACCTGCTGAAGCTGATTTTTGTAGCATGGCTGTGCACTTTTAGTTGTGTTTACTAGCAGAGCACGACGTGGCAAACATTTAGGGTCGCAGCGAGCTAATTTAAAAACTGGCGATGAATGATTCAACTGACAAACATCAGCTGAAAGTGATTAAGATTAATCCTATAAGGCCGACACTGAACTTCTGGCAGTGATCTACTCGACTCGTGCTCCCTGTACATGTGTTCCAAAGGTTGTTTGGAGGGGATCTCACTTTGTGACAGACAGATAATAATAATAATAATCTAGGCCTCTCATATCACATCTTTCAATATCATCATCAGCTCAACAATTTTGAACTCGGACATCCAGTAGTTGGTGTGAGAAAGGTGTAAAAGACTGCTCCTTTTATTTTAATGTGTCGGATACACATTTAATCACCTTTTTTTTTTATCCAATGCAAGTGAGCCCATTTTTAGGTTGTAGCCAGTGTTGGTCAAGTTACTTGGAAATAGTAATAAGTTACTGATTACTTCTCCAAGAAAGTAATCCAGTTACTTTACTGATTACTTACTTTTAAAAGGAATTAGGTACTTTAATTACTTTACTTAGTTACTTTTCAAAAACATGACGCACAATCTGAATACACTATAAAGCGATAGACCTTTCAGCCTAATTCTATTCTTTCTGCATATTCCATTATAGAAAATTGAATCAAATGAAACTGTCTTTTTTAAAACTTGTTTTATCAGTTTCAGTCTTTTAACTTTATGCACATTGCATCACTAAGTCCTGTCGCTCTCAAGTCTATTTTCACCTGTTTAGCAGGAGAGGGGCCCTCGAAGTTTCGCCCGGTGGAACTGGATGTGGTAGCCGCAGCGGGCATGTCGGTGGGGGGAACCGGGGGTTTGACATTCCCGTGCCGGCTAGCTAGGTGCTTGGTTAAATTTGAGGTGGAATTTTTTGATGTGGATAAAAGTTTTCTTCCCACTTCCCAATATTTTTGTCACCTTTTAACGAGTCAAACTCAAAGTAATGCCGGTACTTCCAACCATTAAACGCTGTATGTTCCTGCTCTCTCCCGTGCTCCATGTTGTCTCTTGTTCTTCACTTCACTTGTCTGTTGTTTACCACTGACGTCTGTTGTTTACCACTGACATCGCGCCGCTAATACGTTATTGTCACGACGTTATTGTCTCACAAAACAAAATCACGATTTAGTAACGCAGTAGCGCAGTAACGCAGCCTGAAAGTAACAGTAATCTAATTACTGTTTTTGCAATTGTAATCCCTTACTTTACTCGTTACTTGAAAAAAGTAATTAGATTACAGTAACGCGTTACTGCCCATCAGTGGTTGTAGCACCAGCTTCTAAGCACCGCTGTCCCAAAAAACTACATTAGATGCTGGATTCAGATTCCATAATAAGCTATCAAACCCCAACCCATCACCAAGAGCAATATCATTATACTGGTAACAGTACTGATGCCATGAATATCAATAAATACTAATAATATTAATAAAGTATAAATGCTACTACAAGTATTAGAAATATGCTAATCACAAGCCTGCTCCTCCTCCCCGTCTCCGATTTCCCCAGCAGGACTGATTTTTCAATAAAAATTCTAACTTTTTAAAGCTCTTCCCTTATTCCCCCCCCCACCCCACCCCCCACCCCCATTCTCCTCCCTCCACCAGAACTCATCTCAGAGCGCGACAGCCAGCAGAGTGAATATCTGCTCTGAAAGTGGAGGCTTTATTGAAACCGCAGCTTTTTTTCCGAGGACTGGCAGCGAGCTGCTGAATTGAGTGTCATCTCCTGAGGATTCCTGAAACGCCTCCAGTCGTGTTCTCCCAGGTGAGGAGAAACCAGGATGCATTACAGTTTTCAGCGTCGGGGTGTAGGGCTGGTGTGACGTTCGCACTTCAAAGTATCATCATATACACATTTGCTGTGTCTCCAAGGATTGAAATATGTTGCTTCAACCGGACTTTTAAAAAAAAATAAAAAATCGCACGGTGGCTCAGCAATTAGTTTTGTCATCTCACAGGAAGAGAGTCCCGGGTTTAAAACTAACCGGCCACGTTTGCATGTTTTGTCGCTGCCTGCGTGGATTTTCCTACCACAGTCCGAAAAAACATGCAAGTCAGCTGAAGTGGAAAGTTTAAATTGCCTCTAGTTGTGAATGTGAGCGTGAAAAGCTGTCCGTCATGTTTCCTCGCCTGCCTCTCACCCAGCCCTTGCATGCTGAGATTCACTTCAGCTCCGTGTGACCCTGCTAAGTAGTTTTGGAAATATAAGGGCAAATGTATAAACTGCCATTTCTCAGTCACAATACTCACATCAATGCACACATCTCACTCACATTACTCATACTTAATGCTGATAAAGCTTCCACTTTGTCCAGACCAGACTTTATGTTCAAGAATTAGTCCAGTCCAGAGCCGCAGCTCGGAGCCCATATGAAGCACAATCAACCCCGGTCCGAGGAAATGACGCAACGTGCCCACAGCGACAATGCTAACATGCTGATGTTTAGCAGGTGTAATGCTCACTGTGTTGCTAATGTTAGCTAATTCGCACTAGACATGAAGTGGAGTTGAGGCTAATGGATAGAATTTGTTTTGCTGATGCTTGATCAGAAATGCTTTTGAGATTTTTTACCCGAAGACACGACTTAATGAAAAACTGTTATTAAAGTTAGTACAGTTCATCCTGAGGGGAACATGAATGTCTGAAACAAATTTCGAGGCAAGTCATTAAATAGTTACTGAGATATTTAAATGAAAACATGAAATGACTGCCTCATGGTGCCACTGCAGAAAAAAGGAGAGAGAAACAGTTATCCTCTAGGGAAGATGAATGTCTGTACCAAACTTCATGTCAATTCATCCAACAGCTACTGAGGTATTTTAGTCCGGATCACAGCGAGGAACTGACCATCTGACACTCCCGCCCCTAGAGCAACCACAAATTAAATTATCTGTATGGCTCACATGTTGTTTCAAATCTAGAGTCTGCTGCTCTGAGTTTGTCTGCAAACTGAAACACTACTTCTGTTCACAGTTTAAGTCCAGTGGATTCCATTTTGCCGTCTTGAATCAAATTACTGTTAACGAAAACAACAACGCATGTTTCACGGGGAAAGCCTTCCGAGGAGGTGAAGAGGTTATTTCTCCGGAAACAACTGGAAAGCTTTTAATGTGAAGTAGATTAACAGCCGAACAGCAGCAGCAGCAGCAGCAAACAGCAAACCGGAGCTGATCAAAAAACAAGCAGGCTTCTTACCAAAATGTGATCAAACACGCAGTACTTTTCAAACACAGTGAATTAGAAAGACAGGCCCAGTGTTGAAAGCTACACGGAAACCCTGCTGCACTCGTGCCTTGAAAAAAACTCTCTCTTGTATTTTACCAGATAGACGCTTGAAAATAAAAACATGAATACAATTTCTGGGAATGGTTCAACATTTTAGGAAATAAGCTCATTACATCTGTCATACTAAAGGCTATAGCCAGCAGCTGGTTAGTTTAGCTCAGCATAAACACAGGAGATTGGGCAGCTCGTTAATTAAGATGTTATATCTTGTTTATCTAATTTGTGAAAAGAAAACAAATGTTAAAACTACAATTTGCCTTTTTTTTTGGGGGGGGGTGGGTGCAGGACTATTACTTGACCATGCCCCCTCCTTTCAGTGAATAAATAATCTGGCACAAACTTTAGTTTTTTAAGGATGAAACTATTGAGATGCAACATGTTAATTAGGCAATGGAGAAAGCTTTGTTAGCGGTTTCCCATCTCTGTGCTACGCTACTTTAAGCTAAGCTAAGCTAAGCTAAGCTAAGCAGCTGCTGCTTCTTGAGGCGGTGGTGAGCACGGTGGTACTAATTACCTCGTAGGTGTGAGTGTGAGTTGTTGTCTGTCAATGTGTATCAGCCCTATGACTGGTCCAGGGTGTACACGCCTCTCGCCCAGTGTCAGCTGGGATCGCCCCCTGCCCCCTACCCCGTCCCTCAGTGGTCCTTAACCCTTCGGAGTCTAGGACCGCCACACGGCGTCAAAGTCACATGTCGCACGTTTGAAAACGTAAAGCTGTGACACAAGCACGCAGGTGCTCAATTCAAAGACTGTTGGAAAGCGGACACTTCAAACTTTTTACAAGTGTTTGAATTTTGTCGATCGGCCTATTAAGACTAAAGTTATGAAGAGCCGAAGTCGCGCACTACAGCTCTTCTACGAGTTAGAAGATGCTGAATCTGGGGAAGAACGTTCTGATTCTGAGGAAGACTCCTTTCAGAGGATGAAGTGGATGCTGCTCGTGAAGACGAACGAGAGGAGGTGTCCGCGCAGACCCCCGCTCCTCCAAAGATCCAACTAGTTCCTACTCGGATTTTGTGTTTCTTTTGCACTTTTACATGCAGTGTGTCCATATATTCTGTCAAAATAAATAAATACTTGTAGAATCACATAGGTGAGGTTGTGCTGAAAAGAAAGACACAAAGAAAGGCAAGCTAAGCAGTTTTAATGGGAAACACAAAGGGAAAATGAAAAGTAGTAAAAAACGCCGTTTTACCCCAGACTCTGAAGGGTTAAGGACAAACGGTATACACAATGGATGGATGGATGGACAGATGGAAAACCATACATGCTCCAATGAGAATATATATTAATATAAACTATACACTAACACTAAGAGGTGTAGGGAAAGTAAGAAATATGACAAAAAGTTATGAACTTGTACCCCTTCAAATAAAAGTCTCTGCTCTATCCACATAAGATTAAAGGGATTTACAATCTCCTATTTATAATGTAATCCGAGAACATTACTCTGTGCTGCACAGCGGCAGGGATGAGCTCCCATTCTAGATAGCTCATTTGATTTTATGAGGTCTGGTCAGGTAGAACAGCAGACAAGTCTGGAGCGTTCATTTTATTCTCTCCAGGAAACCACAAAATTAGCCAATCAGCCAGTCAATCAACTTCAGAAAAGCAACAGAAAAGCCACAGTGGCATTTTTCTACTCAGAGTTTAACATTATTCAAATGATAATCCAATCAGGGCACGAACACAAAAAGGGCAGATGAATGCACAAATGCCAAATATTAGCTTTTCCTATTCCTCTTCCTTTTCTCAATCATTGCATCTCCTCTCCCCCCCGTCTTATGTCTCCTCCTTTCATCTTTCTCCTCTTTACCTACTCCCCCCCTCCTCCCCTCTCCTCTCCCCTTGTTATCTCTCCAGTCGTCCGTGACATCTATTGCTGCGTTCTGTCGCTCCGTCTGTCGCCCTTGGATGATGGATGGGGTGATGGACGCTCGGTTGCCACGGTAATTTGATGGATGGTTTAGCAACTGATACGAGCGCCGAGAGAGCACACCAACACACACACACACACACACACACACAAACACAGGAACACAGGAACACAGTAACACTCTCCTCCCAGCGTATGTGGGTCCTTGACTTTCAGATCAACAGACCCCAGACAGTCACTACTCACTTCATAACAAACACTGCTGACCCGTGACTGCAGCGCCACATATCTGTCCAATCGTATCATCACTTTTGCTGACGACACCGTTGTGATGAGGTGAGACGGCCCGAGAGCCGAAGCAAGAACAACAGTCTCTCTGTCAATGTCAAGACAAGACAAAAGAGATGACTGTTGATTTCAGAGCATGAATGAACAGGAAGCCAGATGCGGTAACTTCACGACACCCCGTAAAGTTGTAAAGAAACAAAGTCCTGCCACCTTGCACACTAGTGCATGAGAACATCTACGTAGTGTCTGACTCAAGCATAAGAATTCTACAAGAAACAAAGACAAACCTGGTTGTTCAGCGTCCTGTATAAACCAAATCTAACATCCCCCCGCTGCTGTGCAGTTTTGTCATCCTCTTTGTTGTTTCTTTACCAAGGTACAGTGGAGGACGGACCCTGTTTCGTTTCTGGCTAAATACAACCTCATTTATTAAACTGCGGGAAAAAAATCATTTTACATGAGTACACTACTGCCCGCAAGCCCAAGAAAATTTGTATTCATCACATGTATGCATGCACAGCTGTGCGCTATTAACAATGATAAATCCCACACACTCATTTATAATAAGAAAGACATCCCATCATCCATAATGGTAAACTACTTTTTTTGGAAAAGCCAAAAGGGGCACACTTGTTGCTGAGCAAGAAGAAAAGCCAAAAAGAGAAACTTAACCAGCAGTGAGACCAGCAAAGGAATAGTCCAAAAATGTTTAGGTGGACTGTTAAAGAAAAGGGATATGGCTTGGGCACATGTGATAAGTTCTATTCTCTATGAACAAATATCTGCAAATGAATGCAGAATCTATTTGCAAGGGACAAGATTTAGGTATCGGACATGGTTTGTGTTCGTTATCAAAGCAGTACTGACCAATCACATTTTAGCAACATTCTCATTTAACTAACAAAAGTGTCAAGTGTGACCAGATCTAACAAACCAAACTTGGGACGAAAAGTATGTTTGCGTGGGACAATGTGAGGCACTTGACCAATGCTCAGAGGTAGCGTAAAATATATAAGATATAAATATAAAAAGAATAACATTTTGTTCTGCCCCAGCTCTCACGTCTCTATGCTTTGCCCTCTGATTGATTCAGCAGCACACAATAGACTATGACTTGTAATTTTCTCCCATTGGGCGCAGTGAAGGCAGCACGTACGGTGACAGCTTAACTTGCACTTGACCCACGTGTGCGCAGTTTGATTGGCATCAAACACGGCGCTGCGATGACAGCCTTGCCTGATTTCTTCACAGCTGGCGGGATAAAAGTCAGATTCTAGAAAAGCGTCTGTCCTGCATTGGCTTCACTTTTGAAAACTCGAGCCGATCAAAATGCGGGACATCAACTTAACATGTGTGGAGCAGGACAAGAGATAAAAATGCTGTGTAGGTCACTCTACATGGCTCTAGGGACTGCAGTGTTGGTTGGCAGGTCGGTCCACCACTCTGGTCCCGACTGAAATATCTACCAGTGGATGGTTTGCCATGACATGTGCTCTATATATCCATGGCACCCAGAGGATGAAGCTTTAGTGATCCGCTGACTTTTTAATAATATATGGCAAACTAAGAAATCTATCCAAAGTTTGAAGAGAGGAAGCAAAGAGGAGAGACGGATTTAATGTGGCAGACATACGCTTTTTTTTGTTTTCTATTCAATTATTCAGCTGTTCATCTTTTACATTTGAATAAAGTAGGAACTTTGACAAAGCAGATTCGTCCATCACCCAACAAAATGTTCGAATGAATCAAGACTGCCCTATTTGTTACAGCATTCCAAACAAAAAGTCTTTGTCCTAATAATCAGGCTGATTTTTTTTTTCAGATAAATATTTGCAAACTGTGTCCTATGAGCGATTTTGGCAGGTGCAGCTGCAGCCTCTTAACGTTCAAAGAAAAAGACAGCAATCAAGCAAACAAAAAAGGAATTATGTTGTTTTTTCCATTCTGAGTTCTTGGTGTTGAAACACACTGAAATGATTTGGTCGTGATGCGTTTTTGTTCACTGGACAACTTAAGTGAGCAACAAAAGAAATAACTTGCCATGCATGTTAGATTATGTCTCATATAACGAAGTTTAATTGAGGAACACCTCATCAGCCTATTTTTGGTCCATCTGTTCTTCGATGCATTTTCTACTTGAGGGTTTCTTTCATCGGTCTGTCTCAAAGATGCAACATCTTCCTACAGTTTTTCCTTCTATATTCCCAGTTAACTTGATTCAGTCTATTGCAGTACTGGCCAGTGAAACCCACGACTCTTTTATCGCCCGTCCACAACGTTTTGGGAGCACTAATTATTCAAATGTATGTTGTTAAACTTGTTAAAATAATGAGTGTCACGTAAAGATCAAATGTTAAAGTGACCTTCATTATTTCAAAATACTAATCTGACCCACTGTATATTAGAATTAAGGGAAATGAATGTGACCTTTATCATCCTTATGGGATGTTAATGTGACATTTAGTATCATTACAGAAATGTAAAGATAGCCTCAGTGAATTTGTGACTGACCCACAAAAAAACCCCCAAACTTTCTATCAGCTTTGTTGATGTCAAAGCTGTCAGTGGAATTTATTCATAATGGGGCATTACCATGGGCGCCTAGTTACAGTTAAAGGTGGGGGTGCATGATTAGTGATGGGTAAGAGGAGGTATAGCCGGAAAAGTTTTAAATCTAATTAACACCTGAAGATGCCAATACAGAGTCTTCAATAATGACCGAGCTGCTCTTTCAGTCCAAAGCTCCATTTATATGGTGCCGTAAAATATTAGTTTTTCATTGTGTTCTCTAGTTTCAGCAGCTGATTAAATGTTGTCTCAGAGTGGATGTAATGCACATATTTCATTTGCCGACTTAACTTGACATCTGGACACATTTTGATTCAAAACCAAGCTTTGTTGTGTTTGTGCCCTGATTCAACATCATGTGCATTTCATTTTCTAATCCGTTATAACTTTGGAAACTAACCCTAAACATAAGCTATCAACATCACCTCCCACTCTCCTGGGTAAAGGTTATCCCATCAGGACCACATCTTAATTAAGACTTTGTCTGACTTTAAACTACAAACTCCACAAAGCCCTGATGGCTAAACTTCTCCGTACTCGGTGATTGTTTGGACCGAAGAAGTTCACTTCTGACTGGGCCTGAATGCTCTGCTGTGAAGCTAACGCTAAAGGGACAGAGGACTTCCTGTGATCTCTCATAAACTGAAAGTTTCCGGTAGATGGTCTCCTGCTGTATGCTCAGACTGGCTACATGTATGGACAGGCCAACTCCAAGATTGTTTAGTGGCAAGTGACATTTTATCATTTAATTTAACCAATTAATAATGTTAATGTGACTTCTGGGATGTTGATTTCCATGTTTTTCACAGATTGAGCCATAAGGTAATACTAATAATAATCACACGGAGAAGAAATCATGGCAAAAAAAAGCATTTTACTTTTATGACTGACTGGCTTTAATTCACTAGCTTAGCAGCAGTAAGACTACAAATAACTATGTACTCTAGGACACACTATCTTCATTCAAAAAGACCGTCCAATGTGTATAATACATAATCATTTTGCCCTTGCTTCTATGTAACCACATATCGTCTTATATTATGTAATACAGTATCTTTTGAATGCCATCTTGGCCATGTAGCAGCATGTTTTTTTCCATATGTGCCGAAAAAAAAAAAAAAAAGACTGATGTGGGGAAGTGTCCTGTTAGTAATCAATTAATCTTACCAATTACTCTTCATGGGATTTGTTGACAGTGAGAAGAATATAAATCATCACTGGCCTTATCCTTTAATAAGACCTTTAATATTAATATAGCCGGTCAGTGTGACCTTCATTATCATTGGATGAGGTGGACAGATGAGGCGCGTCATCAAGTTTATTAAAATGTATTATTGCTTTTAGTCTGCTGAACTAATGGTTGGCTCATTCCATTAAAGGGGAGCTAACTGCTAACACTGCATTTAGCAGATGTACTGTAACAAATGAGCGCGCAAGGTATGTTAAACTGCAGGTACTCATACCAAAAGGTGTCCAGCTATTTCAAAATAATTGACATCTGATCAGAATTTAAAAAAAAAACATTTATGGCCTTGTTAGAATATTTGTGTTAACAATACGTCTATTGTGGTAAGAAAAAAAATTGTAATCCTCAAAATATAATCATCCTTATAGAGCTTTTCAAAGACCTTTAATGTCATTTTCTAAAAAAGTAGCATGTATTGTTATTACAGAACATTAACAAGACCTTTAATATTATTATTTAACATGATCATGGAATATTAAAACGAGCTTTATTCTCATTTTTGCTCAACCTTTTTGTAAGCCAATAAATCCCAAATGTCCTTTTATTAATCTCTTTGTGTGTAAAACCCTCATCGTCTCCGTTTTTTGTTTTTTTGTTTTGTCTTCGTCTTATCAAAAGCAGATGTCTTGCACACAGAAACGTGTTCACATTCAGATTCGCAGTGGTGATTAGCTGGCAGATAAACACCAGCGGTCTTCTCTTTATGACGCTGACAGCCAGTGGATTGACAGAAGATGAAGGAATAACAAGCTAAATGACTGCAAGATGGAGGTTTTATTGAACCAGGAGCTGCTCAGTGGGTCATCACACACTGCCTGTTTGTTTGTTTGTTTGTTTGTATTCTGTCAGACTTAAATCCTTCCTGAAGGCAAAGCTCATTACGGGAACAGAGATTCTTACAGAGACACATTATAGTGACAATACAATAGAAAGACAAACAGCTGTTTTTCAAAGAGGTAAAGAAAGAAAAGGGGACACTCTGAAAGAAGGAGAAAAGAGGAAATTGAGTTGATAATGATGCCTGGAAGTGTCCCAGAGTAACTGAAACTGTGGGGAAAAAAACAGGTTTCCGCTACTGCAATTTGGATTTTGTTTATAACCAAATCTGTTTTATGTGGTAATACCTTCAATTGTGTTTGAACTCTTGGCAACTTTTTCTGTTTGTCCTAGAATGATGAAAGCATTCCCACTGTTAGAAAGTGTGATAGTTTGAGTGCAGGCTGAAAACCAAACCACAAGGTGTTTCTTTGTGGTTTTATGCTAAAGCCAGATGGATTTTATCTAAACAGTGCATTGTCACAAAGCTGAATACAGGCCTCTTTTTTTTTAATTTCATTAATGAATGAAAATGTCATGTTGTGGTCAGACGGGTGCATGGACAGAGTCGTACTCAGGCACCTGCCATTTTGGCCCCTGACTCGTCCATTCATTTCAAATGGTTCTCATTCCCAGTTCAGCATGGACTGACGCCGCTGACTGAAAACGATTTTAAAAAATGTGGTTAGTATTGTGAAACTGTCACACTTTGTGTTTAGGATTAGGCACTAAAACCCACTTGGTTAAATGATGGTTTGGGTTAAATTAAGAGCTTTACTCACAAAACGTAAGCGAGGTCAAAGATCTGTGTTCCAGCCATCCAAACACCCCCTCCACCGTCATACGCAGACTTGCTTGAGTCTTTTCTGTGGTTATGTTGAGGTAATCAAAGCACTTTGGTTACCGAAAGACTAGGGTAAGACTAGGGTTTTGGTTAAATGTTGATAAAGCAAACATGTTGAGTTCCAGCAGGCTTTTTCTCAGTAGAAAACAGTGTTGGTCAAGTTACTTGGAAATACTAATAAGTTACTGATTACTGATTACTTCTCCAAGAAAGTAATCCAGTTACTTTACTGACTACTTACTTTTAAAAGTAATTAGGTACTTTAATTACTTTACTTAGTTACTTTTCAAAAACATGATGCACAACCTGAATACACTATAAAGCGATAGACCTTTCAGCCTAATTCTATTCTTTCTGCATGTTCCATTATAGAAAATTGAATCAAATGAAACTGTCTTTTTTAAAACTTGTTTTATCAGTTTCAGTCTTTTAACTTTATGCACATTGCATCACTAAGTCCTGTCGCTCTCAAGTCTATTTTCACCTGTTTAGCAGGAGAGGGGCCCTCGAAGTTTCGCCCGGTGGAACTGGATGTGGTAGCCGCAGCAGGCATGTCGGTGGGGGGAACCGGGGGTTTGACATTCCCGTGCCGGCTAGCTAGGTGCTTGGTTAAATTTGAAGTGGAATTTTTTGATGTGGATAAAAGTTTTCTTCCCACGCACAGTGAACAGCGGACGCTAATATTTTCGTCACCTTTTACCGAGTCAAACTCAAAGTAATGTCGGTACTTCCAACCATTAAACGCTGTATGTTCCTGCTCTCTCCCGCGCTCCATGTTGTCTCTTGTTCTTCACTTCACGTGTCTGTTGTTTACCACTGACGTCGCGCCGCTAATACGTTATTGTCACGAGACAGTCTCACAAAACAAAATCACGATTTAGTAACGCAGTAGCGCAGTGACGCAGCCTGAAAGTAACAGTAATCTAATTACTGTTTTTGCAATTGTAATCCCTTACTTTACTCGTTACTTGAAAAAAGTAATTAGATTACAGTAATTAGATTACAGTAACGCGTTACTGCCCATCAGTGGTAGTAAAGTCATTCCCCAACTGTGACTGTTAACTGCTGCAAGTGCCTAAACATAACCATAAAACACTCTAATAATGGTGTAGTCACTACAAGTGGATATTTTATTGCAAGATTAGATACTGTAGTGGAGAACAAACTAAATATGTAGTTAATGAACATTTTACTCGGGGGTCCAGACTAACTTTTTTCCCACTAGTAGCAGTGGCGCTCCTTACTGAAACCAGCCCACCCCTCTGGGAGTACCACTTCAATCAACATGCAACACAACGTATTCATACTGTCTTCATCTTAAAGCAAGACAAGTTAGATTCAAAATTGCCGTCTCATTTTGTTGACACATTAGAGCCAAAGGGGTTTTTACAGAAGGAATTTTTGATCTATTTTGTCACTCCATAAATCAGAAAATACTGTCAACAGCCATCAAAAAAACAATTTTTGCCATGTTTTTAGGAATAAAATGGATTATAAACCAGGCTATGAATTATATATGAACAAACCCCTCTGTAAAAACTTTCAGAATATAGATTGGAAGCAAACTGGAAAGTGTGGCGTATGTAAGTGCTCCTGAAGTGGAGATTTCTGGCTCAAAGTGAGGAAGAACTCACCTTTGAAAAAAGGCCTTAAAAGATGAATTTAAAAAGAGATCGACAGACAAATAAACCAAGTGTAGTAAAATAAACACATAATGTGCATTTTGGACCTTTTCTTTCCACTAGCCTGTAAAAAAAAAAGACTTATTTAAATACATTGGCTGTTGCAAATTAGCCATCAATGTAATATCTAGGAGAAGGAGTTGGAGCTTTTCACGTCACCAATTTTAGTTGCCGATGCGAAAGTTTGATATTTACCAGGTGTTTGCTGTGGCGATTTCATTGTATATCGGTTTAATCTGTTTGAAAATGAAATATAAAGATGAAGTAAATGTTGCCTTCCACATTCTTTCAAACGTACATTATAAAAATGGAACAAACCTTGTGCCACAGTACCCACTTTGGTAAGCACCTTATATCAGCTTTGGCAGACAACTGCTTTATGATGTGCATGCTGAGGTTATCTCTTAGTGTAAAAACACAGCTAAGTTTCATCATTTATGTTGACTAAATTCCTGCTCTGGGAAACCTCCAGCATTGCAGACTGATGCTTTGCTTTTCTCTCTTCTGTTTTGAGGAGGATGGAGGGATGAATGTTTCTGTCAGATGAAGCTGTTTGAGCGGTTGTGAAGAATATGGAGAGCAGTTTTTTTTTTCCCCCCTCCGTCATATAAAGCTGTTTCTTTCAGAGGTTTGGAGGAGGAGGATGGAGGGATGGGAGGATTAATGTTTCTGTCAGAGGAAGCTGCTCTGCAAACAGACAGCAGCGTCTCTACTGCCTTCAGGCTGAAACAAGGATTTTAATATGAGAGCGATGCTGTAACAGAGACACACAGAGAGTATCCAGCAAGTGTTTGTAGATGTGAAAACGTACATGTGCTGCTATCATATCCTGGTTTTAAAAACTATTATTCAACAAGGGCACTTTTACAAATCTGCCCCGTCAACGTGACTGTGAGTCCTCATAAATGATCGGGTGTGCAACAGCATAACCACTATATCTCATGTATCTCTGCAAACTTGTTTGAGAGCCACTTTTGGATACATCGGTCTTTCATTATTAGACGTTTTCTGTTACAGTTTGGTTAGGTTTAAGCACCAACACTTCTTGGCTGGGTTTAGGAAAAGACAATGGTTTGGGTTAGAATGATAAGTCAAATGCAAACATAAAAGGCAGTGCACATTACACACAAAATATCATCTTTCCAACAGACACATTGGCTACTTACACCCTGGTGCAAATATCATTGTTGACTACTGACGCTCAGGTGCAAATAGCATTCGCCAAATTCAGCCCTCTGAATTCTGTACTTCCATGTCTGCCTACACTGATGTTTTTGCGAACTGCAATGTAATTTCCTGGAGTATCTTCAAATGCTTAATAAACCCTAAATATCTGTACAACCTCATTTTGTTTTGTGCCATATGTAAAAAATAAAATTGATGATGAATGAAATTTGAGCAGTGTGACGGCGATTTGGTAGAACAGAAAAATGTCCCCAATGCATTGGTACATTTGTATTTTTGCTTATCGTCATCATTGTCACCTACAAAGGCCAACACACTAACTAACTGATGTACATACAACTACATAGATCTAACTTTTACACTATACACCAAGTATCTTGCGGTCAGAGGTCAACAGACACCTTTGAACATGGCTACGCTAGTTTTTGCTGATAAACCAAGCTGATATGGCTGGTACCAACAGATGCCGGAAGTCATCTAGTTTCATTGATACCCATATCTTGAGTCTAGCTTTGAAACTGAGCCTGCTAGAGCACCGCACCTCACCCCCCAGACTTTCATGAGGTACCAGCAGGAAGCACACACCCACTGAGCGAAGAGCGAGAGAGAGAGAGAGAGACGCTGCTGACCGTCGTTTCATTTAGATTAAAGCACTTAAAGCTGAGCGAGCAGCAGCTATGAGCTACAGGTAACGTTACGTTTGTGACGGCTCGTCGCGATCGTGGACAGTCAGGCTCGGATGATTTCAAAATCCTGCTACTTTCACTAGCTCCTCCAAAGTTACAGACTCTGCCTTTAATGGAACGAGAATCCGTTCATTCAACATTCATTAGAGGAAGATCTAAGGTGTTTCATCATCACGACTACCGAGTTATTCAGCATGTTCCTGTCCTCTCCACGGTTCCCCGCAGAGGAAGTGGACCCTGGCCAAAGAATACACACCATTATTTAATCATGCTCAACTGAAAATCAGCTCTTCAAGACTTTTGCATCATTATTGCTCTTCCACCGATCTGCCAAACTGTTCCTCCTTTGACACTATGATAAAACGGGCTTTCAGTTCATTTCTTTCACTACCATTTTCTTGCTGCTTTGATTGATATGAATTGCTCTGCAGATCCATTGCATATTGCATGCTGTAGGACTTCACTTAAAACATAATCTAGAATAGGAGTGTTTGTGGGAGGCTTAATGTCTCTAAGTAATATCTTACAGAGCTTAAAGTGTATAAATTACCACGGAATCCGCTAATCTCTCATATCTTGGAAATATCAGATGTAAGTAGTCCCGGATGGTGGGAAATAGAAGCATTATCTGTACAGGCTTATCTTGTGCAGGATCGTGGCGGCGGGGGCTGGAGTCCAGCTCACACAGAGTACATAATGGACAGATCCTCATTCTATCACAGGGCTATATACATATAACTGCATGTACATGTATGCATAGATAGATAGATAAATAGACACATTGAAATTGACAGACCGAAATCAAATCATCTGTTTAATTTTTATATAACATTGCAGCCCATGTATCAAGATACAAATTCAATCATTTGTGATGGAAAGAGGCTCCAGACGGAAAAGACCCCGCCCTGGATACAGAAAATCTGTTTCTACACTGAATATGCTGTTCTCGAATGAGACCGGTCACAGCCATAGAGCCTACACCACCTGAAGCAGAACCAGGGTTATAATGTGTAACCCTTTGTTTTTCTTTTATTTACATCCAATGAATGTAAAATTGTAGAAGCGGTTGCTTTTTTGTTTCTGGAAACTAACATTCGAACAGACAAAAATAAAGATTAATGTATTCATTACAAAGAGTAAAACTCACAAGCCTGACTGATTCCTCACATTACCACACACACACACACACACACACACACACACACACACTCACTCTGTTGGAGAATGGTGATGGTTATAAATGACCCAGATATCATTTGTCATTAAAACAGCATTTCACCAAAATTATCTTTCAGTAACAAGGAGACACAGGCCGAGTGTGTGTGTGTGTGTGTGTGTGTTGGAGTACTGTCCTTGAGTTTCTGGCAGACGAGATGGATGAGCTGTAATTACACAGATAGAGAGATGATCGGAGGAGGGGAAAAAGAGGAGGATGAGGAGAAACAAGGTCGCGCATGTATTTGTCCTTGTATAGTCGTATGGACGCGTGCGTGAGCATATTTCTGTTTTAAATGTTGCGGTTGTTAAAAGGATGATGGGATATCAGCCAAATCCAGCGGTGGAAGGTTTTGACTGTTAAATCAGAATCATAACAGACGCGACAGACATGATAAACACCGTGGAGCATAGACATAAAATGGATAGAATAGCCTTGCTCCCAGGTCTTTAACAGCCTGGTGGTTGGGGGGGGGGCATGGAGGGTGAGACAACAGTACTGTGAGGGGTGAAAGGGATTAAAGGGTTCACGCTGATGTTTAAACACAACAATATATTGAAATTTGGCCACTGATTTGGCTGCTTATCAACACGGCCAACAGTTGCAGCAGCAGTGGCTGTGACACATGGCTCAGGGAGGCAATTAGACTACTTTAAAACCCTTAGCGCCCAATTGGTTCAATTAGTCCAAAAAAAAAAAAAAAAAAATCACACTCCTTTTTCAGTCATAACTGAGTCATTTTTTAACACGCAGCCAATGATGAACGTAGTTTTAAATTGAGTGTGGCTTATAATTATCTCAAATGTCCATTGCTAATAAACATTGGTTCATAAACCTGGTTAGAAATCACAAAAAATAAAAAAAACACTGCTTACACCTCCAGATGTTGTAGGAGAATCATCAGTATCAAGTATTTTCATTTAAGCGGTTTCAAAAAAAAGTTGTTGTTGACTTACAGTCAAGATGGCGGCAAAGATAACAGAAACTGGGATTTACATCAATCTAATTTAAATCAAATGTTGCTCTGGATCAAAACTATTTTCTCCCTTTTTTCTTCCTTTTGCAAGGCAATATCTTCTTTCTGTCTGTCTGCAACATGAGACTCTTGTCTTTTAGCAAAACTCCGAATAAATTCATTCGCGTCCAAGGTATTCGCTGTTGATTTCATTTGGGCCAAGAGCACCAAATTCTGCTTTCTTTCATGTAACGTGGTGCAGCAATATGGGCTTAGGACTCGTGACAATGTGGAGAAGGACCTCTCACCTAATGCTGAAGAAGCAGAGCTGTAGCAGAGCTGTTAAAAACTATTTATGCAGCTGAGGGAAAGCTTCCTTATACTCCCACAGTAGACAGGTCTTAATGATTTGGACATTTCTTCACAAACATTGGTTTGTCAAACACCCGCAGACGACCCAACAAGTTGGAATGTAGAAATGCAATAGATTTGGGTACATGACTGGTTACGGCTGTCATCAGGTGTCCATTCTTCTCGGAAAAGCGGTTATCCATTTCTGAAATGGCCCTGTCAAGGAAGTAGAGCAGGGATCTTTTCACAGACTGACAGGTGGTGATAGTCAGATCATCAGCATGCATGACCCACAATTGAGAGCACAACATTCTCACCAAGGTGTTTACTCAGTGTTCACCTCTTTGGTGAATGTGAAAAAGCTCTGTGGCTTGTCAAGCCAATCCTGAGACAGGGAGCGTCATACTTTTCTGACACACGGGGGTGATGAAAGAGGTTATACAGGCTTTAAACAATGAGCATATGGAATATATCTTGCCATCAAGCTGAGGCAAGTCAAGCAACTCAGTCAGATGCTCCTCTGGCAAAGAATTACGTACAAATGAGTCATTAGGGACAAATTCCCTAGTCCCATCGCTTTTCCTGCAAAACCCTGCAGCGTCAGTGTTTGCATACCTTTTCCTCACCTCTCTCAGAACCATGTTTGCCTCTATTTCAATTATCTTGTTTTGAATATCCTCAGAGGTGTACCTGGCATTTTTTTTGTATACCCATGACAATATCAGCTAGCTTGTTGTCCTTCTCTGAGGTATATTCAAACTTCAAAAAAAAAGAATAATAAAGACCTGCAGCAATGTGATCAGCGCCAGTGTCCCAGTCGTCACGCTTTAAGTTTTTCTGTTGTTCCACGGTGCTCTAACTTGTTCACACACAGAAACTTAACTAGATCAAAATTGCTCTAAAAGACAATATTGGTTCTTTTCAAGCTGTGTTTTACCTACCGGCATACAGTTGACCTCCCTGTTGCTTCTCTGTATTTGTGCTCAGACTAGGTGGCTGCTGCCTGCACATGATTGTGGCTGGATGCGTGCGTCTCTAACCTCTGTCATGCTTAAGTGCCACTTTCCAGTTTATAAAACCAAGCAAGATAAAAAACAATATCCCTCTTGTTGACAGTGATATATTTTCTCCAGGGGAAAGCAGAGGCATGCAGCCTGCAGAACAGAGGGCTCCAGCCATGGTCACGTGCGATACCAGGTACCAGGGTTGAATGATCATAATACAGCACCAAGTGCACGCTTTTGGTAGCTAGCTACTATTGGCTAGGAGGGTGCATCGCCATTCATGTGGCTGACCCGTGTGAGGTGGGGCCGAAGCAGCCAAGGGAGGGAACTGCTTTGAGGCAGCGCTTGTGGAGAAAACTGGCATTAACGTTAGCCAGAGCCTCTGACGTGCTAGCAGCAGCATCGCTAGGGGCAGAAGCTTGCTTATAGACTTCAAATAACAGTACATCACACAACACACAAGTGTTTTAAGTCACTCTGAATAAAGCAAATGAATGGAATGAAATGTAGGTCAAACTACGAGCTTTTGCTTGCATCAAAGCATTCGCGA
Organism: Pempheris klunzingeri; assembly: GCF_042242105.1. NCBI lineage: Eukaryota > Metazoa > Chordata > Actinopteri > Acropomatiformes > Pempheridae > Pempheris > Pempheris klunzingeri. The sequence goes on from NC_092033.1 coordinate 15,654,283, forward strand.
ACAGAGAGAATGCTTAAGCTTTCGGGAAAAGTTACCATTATTATATCTTAAACAATGTAGTAGTGTGTGTTATATGTTATATGTTAGTGTAGGGAACTCTAATCACCAATTGGTAGAGAATCAGAGAGTATAAAGTAAACACAGTGAAAACACACATCAGCAGAACTTTCTCGCATCGTAATGAATCATATAATAATAGAGAACAACATTTGAACTTATCAGGAATCACTCACTCTTGTTGAAACAAATGCCTTATCTATTTTACGTTAAATGACTAATTCCTGGCTACATTGTGCTACCAACCAATTAAAGTCAGACAGAAAACTATCCCCTTCCCTGCCTTTTATATTTGTATCCCATGTCACCCTCAGCTGTTGTGGCACATAGCCAACACGCAGGAGAAGTTTACCTTCAGGACTTTCTGCCAGAAAGCTGCTGCTTGTGTCCTATGTGAAATTATTGAACCCCAGTTTTGATCTTCTCCTAAGCCTAACCAAGTAGTTTTCCTGCCTAAACCTAACCAAACTGTGACTATGCTACGTCACCAGGCGGGAGGCCGTCTGACTATTGTCAGTGGAAATACAGTAAATCTAGTCAAATCCACTTTCACCAAACCTACAAGCTGAAAATGACTGGGTTAAAAATGTACTCCATGTGAGTCCATGTAGCACCCATGCAGTACCGGGTAAACAGTGCCGACGTGGTGTTTGATCCAGTAGCCTAAAGGTAATGTGAAAATAACACTGACATGTCAAAGCATCCCATTGATACTGGGCAAAATCAACCAGTGCTGAGTCAGTTAATTGACACTGGATTGGACAAAGGTAATATCTGTCATGTCCATCCCAAAGTATTCCCTGTAGCTCCTAGTAAGTGCCGGACATGATCATCAGGTTCATTTTGTCTGATTTTACAAGAATCCTCCAGATCTATGATTGATTTCGCAGGCTGAGATGTACCTTCGTCTTTTCTCTGATTATCTCAAATCAAGTTATCACAACTTTATTATATCAAATATAATCTGAAGTTATATTAGCGATCTCCAGCCATATTTGGTGTTAAAACCCTAGAGATAAGGATTTAGCGATATGAAATACAGTTTAGAGGTGATCCGGGCTTGAAAATGTCATGTTGAGATAAGCTTCTGTATTTCACGTTCTATCCACACGGGTTTCATCACGGAGTTTTTTCCTCTTTTTTTTTTTTCTATGCTTAGCCCCAAGACAAACGGGAGTCCCAGAAGAAAACAGAACAGAAATGACAGAGAAGCAGAGGAACACATGGAACCGAATCAACAGCATTTGGTGTTTGGTACATAATGAGATCATAAAGTCAAGATCACAGGATGAGTGTTTTGATAAAATAAATAAAAGCACCAGAAAAAAAAAGAAATCTTATCTCATGAGAAGTCAATAATTCATTCAGGATAATGAGATAAGAGTTAGAAAAACACCTTTGTGATGCACTAGCTGGCTGGTTTTGTTGTTTTTATCTCCATGAGTTTCATCTTATATCAATTTATCATTTTATTAGCTGCATTAACTCCATTTTCTTCTTTCTTGTCCTGTTTTCATGTCACCTATTGTTGTAAAAGAGCAGTGAAAACCATTTTGCATGTCTGAGTTGTGTCAGAAAAGGCAGAAAATGTTCGGAGAGGCTGACACTTTTTGAAAATAAGCTGTCATCATCCTTCCTCAGCCTTTAGCCTTAAAAGCAGTATTTTTTCCCCCCCCAAACAGGCTGAAGTAGCTTCAAAGGAACCATGAAAACAAAATGTGTTGAGACTCACCGTCACGCCGCTGTCGGTCTGCGTCTCTCTGTAGGTGAAATTACAGACGGCCCAGGCCAGGTAGTACGTGGACATACGGGGCGTGCGGGAGAAGCGGTTGGTCACCCAGCCGTCCTCGTCCGACAGCGAGCTGCTCTCGACGGGCATGTTGGACAGCGAGGTGTACTGCGGGTCGTGGCGGAGGGTGAGGGTGAACGTGGCCTTGTAGATGGGCTCGTCGAAGCAAGGGAAGGCCTTCCGGGCGTGGATCGGACTGAACTGAGTCACCGCCAAGTAACTGGGAGGAAAAAAAAAACAAATGAGCTGAGTTATTGTCAAAGACAAATGACTTTGAGAAGGGCTTAAAATGGTTCATGGCATGACAATGGAAGCTTTTTCAGCACTCCAAATACCATCCATCTTAAGAAATGTCAGTCGCTGAATGGCCTCTTCTAGCCCTGGGGTGATCTTTACAAGATCTAGGCTCGACTAGAGATCAGATGGCGATCATAAATCACAGCTGATATTATACAGTGGCTTCCTTAAGCTGGTAAATCATAAAAAAGTTGACTTACAGTAGCAGAAACACAGGCTCAGAATAGGACGCCCATTATTATCCTCTAGATGGTGACTGAAATGCATCATTGCCGTGATTTTTGAAAAACGATGAACTGACTCAGTGATATCAATTATACAAAAGTATTCAGCTAAAGTTGGCAAACATTAGTCATCACAAGCAGCCAGACCAAGTGAAGCTGCAGCAGTTACTCCCCTGCGAGAGGACTGAAATGAGCAGAAGTGCCTCCGTTTTATTGCTTATGAATTTATTTTCCATTTGCAACTTTAAATCAGAAGTCTTCATGGACCTGCTTTTGTCTCTGCTTTTTTCCATTATGCTTTCATCTCATCGTAAACCTTTGCTTCCCCTCCCCTCCTTCTCCCAACTCTCCCTTTCTCAAGTCCCTCTTTCGTCATCTCTCCATAGCTTCTTTTAAATTCCCTTTTCTTTGCTTTTTACTCTTTAAACATCCTCTTCCTTCCTGGTCTTGGATGTGTTTATGGACTGCATTCAGGACAAATGTGTTTTTCTGAGGCAGATGGAGGGCGTCAACTGTAATGTGCTGGAAAAATGAGGCGCTGTTGATCTATCCAGGCACAGTGGAGCATCATTTCGCTGCCAGTATTGTTGTTGTTCTCTCGCTTAGATGTGTTCAGGTCGACCCTATTTCGGATCTGGATTTGATTTGGAAGTTCTCCAAATCAAACAACAACAAAAAACATTGTTTGTGCAATGTGTTTTATGATGTGACAACTGTATGGAAAGGTTTGGTTAGGTTCCAGGAAAGATTATGAGTTAAAATGACTACTTTGGGAAGGTTAAAGAACCTTGGTCATCACGGTTACAATAAGGCCCGCTCGATGAAGGTTAGGGAACAGTAGTAGTCAAACGTTAACTATTAGCTGCAAACCAGAAGTGAACAGCGGTCTCTTATATCAAAGTCTGACAATTTGTTGAGACATTCAACCACCCCGACCTCCCTCTGTTTTAGTGAGCCATATTGATGTCACATTACTTCCTCCCTTGCTCCGAGTGGGCAAGAGTTAGAATCACGACCACCATTAGAGGGCTTTTTCACTTTAAACCTGTTGTTGCTGACAATATTGTCGCTCTTGGGACAAGTCTCTTTTGTGTCGGTCATCTTTTTGATAAGAAGAATATATAAGATTGCGTTCTATGCTCTTTCTGCATGTTGGGGTCAGGTACTTTGTCTTCAGATTTCCTCTAAAATTGTCTCAAAATAATGTGAGCATCCACTATTGCCATAAATGAGTCCAGCTCACCGATTTGTACCATTGCCCACAAGGGGCTAGCATGGGACAATATTTTAAAGGGAGTTCTGTCTGCATCTCTGATTGACAGATCTCTATAGTGCCGCATCATATACCTGATGCCAATTTGCTCCACTTTTGGGACTGACTCCAAATGTCATTAAATAAGTCTAGATAAGTAGATTTGCTGTTGCATTAAATGACCCATGAAGTGACCCATAATTCAGCTCATCATAGCCGTATCCACGTTGAGCTTTAAATCGTCCGCTGGCTGGCTCGGGTTTTTAACTTTAAGCTTCAACACACCTCACTCTAAAGTTCCTATAAAGCCACGGAGGATGTGTGGTGCTGTCATATAAAGCCAGATTTTGTTTTAGTCTTTGAACCTATCAAAGGAGAAACTAAAGGTGGAATCAGAGTGTTGGAGGTTAACGGATAATCCTCTGAAGTAGGAGTCGGCAGGTCGGCTGTCTGCCGGCAGAAGTTTTTACAGGACGATATTTTCACTTCCACAGATTTTCTTGTTCAGAATGAACAGCTTCAACAGAGAGAGATAATCCAAAATAAACACGAGGAAATGTTCTGTTTCCTCCTGATTTCTTTAAGCTGAGTCGAATGTTTTCGTATCAGAGCTTTGTTACGTTCGTCTGTCAGTCACCTGACAGACACAGGAAGACATTTAAAACTCCAGGAAATAATCCCTCAGAAAACTTTATTATCGCACTCGTGCATTTTAGTTTGTGGAAGAAGAGATGAAAGGAATAAGAGAGGGGGGGGGGAGGGAGGAGAAGAGGAGAGGATGGGAGAAAAGTATGGGTGGAGTAAGAAGGGGAGAGAGGAGAAAGGAAAAAAGTGGAAAAAGCTAAGATGAAAGAAGAAGAGAGAGAGAGACGAGCTGAGGTGGAAAAAGAGGAAGAGGCAAATAAAGAGAGGGAACAAAAGTGAAGGAACAGAAGGATGGGAGCAGATGGAAGAGGGGGAAAATATCAGAAGCCACCGTGAAGCACTAAGTGTTCCAAACAGAGGAAGTATACTGGGGGAGAAAGATAAAGAGGAGAAAAGGCAGTGCAGGAGTAGAGTAAGAAAGAGACGGAGAGGAAGAAAGAGGGTGAGAGGGGAGAAAAATAAAAGATGATAAGGGAGAAAGAGAAACGAGAGGACCGGGAGAGGAAGAAGTAGAGAAAACAGAAGGGAAGAAAGATCAATGCAAAAGGAATGGTTCGCAGTCTGAGCCAAACGTGAAACTCCATGACTTTCCGGGCCTAAAACGTTGAACTCCATGACCTATAAACGGAACATGACATCCAAAAAACATCATTTGAAACGCTCTTTAGATCAGGGATCTGACAGGCCGCAGCACGGGGGCCGTGAGGGTTCTTTGCTCCGACCCCCTTCACTTTGCAACCAAAGCTCCTGAAATGTACACTTTTCTGGCATGTTTGCCGACTTCGCCTCATTGACTCGACAGTCAGGAGGCAGCTAATGTAAGAGACGAAGCTGAGGAGGGAAACTTTCCTACGTCGCCACACCAACCTGAAGAAAAAAATCACTAAAAAAAATATATATATATATGTTCGGTGAAGAAAAAAGTGACAAAAAAGAAGTGGCGATCTGAAATATCTGTTAAGTCGCTATGTACTGTTGAATGAGTCAACACAATGATGACTCAGCCTTGCATTTATAGTACATTACAGTACGTTCCTAAGGCATCCGTCACCCAGCAGACTGTCAGAGAAAACGGTTACTACAGAAAAGACTGACGACTACAGACGATGAAACTTCCAGAACAAGTGCAAATCCAAAGAACAAATTTGATGTTCAGATGCAAACAAACCAGGAAGCTGCTTGGGTCACGGTATATCCATTCCATGATGGGGGTGGGGAGCAAAAGGAGGAGGAGGAGGGGTGAAGGGATGGAAAGGGAGACAGAGGGAGAAGAGAAGTGAAATGAGGGTTTAAGGGATGATGAGGGGGGGGGGAGAAAGGGAGATTAGGGCTGGAGGAAAAGGAGAATGAGAGGAGTAACAGGAAGACAAATGAAGAAAAGCTGAGGCGCAGAGGGAAGAGAGAAGAAGAGACTGATGTGACAGAGGAAGAGAAAGAGAAAGAGGATGGAGAGGGTGAGAGGACCAAAAGAAGATGAGAAAGAGGCTCCTTAAAAAGAGCAAGAGGGGGAACAGATGATTGACAAGACTGAAGAGGAAGAAGTGAAGAAAAGAGAACAAACAAGTTGTGGAGCGAATAAAAAGAGAGAGAGCGAGGGATAGATGAGGGGGGAAAAGTTGAAAGAGTAGAGGAGGAGGAGTATGGTGAGAGAAGAAGAGAAGTGATGAAAGAGGTGGATATGGGAGAGAAAGGAGAAAGACAAGGAGGAGGAGCTGGACAGAGATGAGGAGGTAAAGGAGAGAGAGATGAAAGATGAGGAAGAGAAAAGAATTTGGGAAAAGAGGGGATGACAGGGAACGGAGGAACATGATGAGGAAAAAGAGGTGGACAACCGATGAAGATGTGTTAAAGGAGAGAGAGAGAAATGAAGGAGAAGGAGGAAGATGAGAGGGGACTGGAAGAAAGGGAAGAGGAAGAGGAGGAAAAGAAGAGCAAAGTAAGAGGAGTCAATGGGAGACGAAAAGGAGGGATAAAATAAAAGAAGATGAGAAGTGTGAGCGAACGGAGAGGAAATAGAGGAGAGAAGATAAGAGGAAGAGGAGAAAAGGAGTGAATGGACATGATGAGGAGGAGAGATTGTGAGAAAAGGAGGAAGAAGAAGAGAGAGATTCACGCCTCAGTACAGGTGGAGAAATGAAACAAAGGGAAGAAGAGGTGAAAAGAACAGAATGAAAAAGGAGAGACAAAAATGAGGACGAGGGGGAAATGTAGAAAAAAATGAGAAGAGGGGGGAAGGAAGAGGTGACGCAGGACAGGAGGAAGAGGGAAACATGAGGGGGAGAGAGAGAGAGAGAGAGAGAGAGAGAGATGGAGAAGGAGTGGAGGCAGGACGAGGAGCGAGGGGGAAGGAAGAAGTAAGGAGAGGAAAAGGTGGACGGAAGAGTGACGAAAAGAAAGACGCTGAAACGGGGCGTGAAAGGGTGATGGCAGGGGGAGGAGGGGGGGTGAAGAATGGAGGGAGGGAGGAGCAGAGAATAATAAACAGAGGGCGAGCGAGGCAGACAGATACAGAGAGAGAGAATAATGGAGAAAGCCTGAGAGGGAAGAGATAAAGAGAGAATCTATTAGAGGAGAGAATGAGTCGGTAACACACACACACACACACACACACACACACACACACACACACAATAAAGCTCAATAAAACTACAATATTAACACACACACACACACACACACACACACACACACACAGGACGTGACACCCTGCAGTTTGCCAACAGTCTCCGCTGCCAAGGTAACGCTTGTTGTCACAGTAATCCTGATTGACAACCAAGCTTACAGTGTTGCCCTGGACAACCGCAACACGTAAACGCATACGCACAGACGCGTAAAAACACACACACAAACAAACACAAACACACACACACACACACACACACACACTCATGCATGAATTCATGCGGCAACTCTTCGCTCCGTCTAGAGCACCAGCACCAGAAGAGAAATGAAAACGACATCATTTCTGGCTGTAATGCTTGGCATTATCTTGCAGGGAGACACCACAGAAGAAGAGCACTGGCATGCGAATGATGTGCCGGGCACACGCACACACACACACCCACCCACACACACACGCACCCACACAAGTTGAAACACACACTTCATTCAGATTCAGATATGTGACTGAAGGGGAAACTGTTGAGTCAGGTGCTTTGTGTGTGTGTGTGTGTGTGTGTGTTTCTGTGTGTGTGTGTGTTTCTGTGTGTGTGTGTGTGTTTCTGTGTGTGTTTTATTTCTATATCTATCTCAGTCACACACATCACACCGGACACACTGATCTCTTTAAGCAACGTCTCAAATTGCAATTCCCTGCTTTCACATTGAAAAGACTGCAATGTGTGTGTGTGTGTGTGTGTGTGTGTGTGTGTGTGTGTGTTGCTGCAGCTATAGTTTTACACAGGAAGTCAGCGAAGAGGCTGATTCATCATCTTCGGTGTAAAATATGCCACTGACGGAGGAGGCAGTGGGGGGGCGGACCTTGTTTGATCAGATTTCAATTCCGCTCATTTATTTAGAGAGCGAGGGAGGAGAAGGTGAGGATGCAGGAGATAAGAGGTGGGGGAGGAGAGAGGGAAGGAGGGGAGGAGGTGAGCCAGGGAGGAGATAAGGAGGCTGAGGCTCTAAACATGTTGACCCTGACACACGTGCACTACACGCACTCTCACATGCTTTCACAGTTTTTTAAATCTTTAGCGGCGATCAGAGGGCCCGAAGCAGGAAGTCAGTGCCAATTAGCAAATGCTAGCATGCTAACACTACAAAAACATTACCTGCATGTTTGAGTATGTAGCATGGTGGTGTTAGCATTTTTCTCACGCAGCTGCTAGCTTAGCGTGTGTCATCGGAGATGGGTGTGGTCTCAGTAACCATGCCAGAAATAAGTGGGCAGAATGAAGGGACCCCCCCCCCCCACACGCCATTTTCCACCCCTGGTCCACCTTCGTTTTAAGTTGCGGATCGCTGTATCCCAGTTTCAAACATTCAGTACCAGAGGGCACAAAAAAAAACATCAAAGATCAGATCCTATGAACTCCCCTGGGGCAGACAGACACGGTGGGGGAAATACTTCAGCAGAACACATACATGTCAATACTAACATGAGTTAAAAGCCGACCACGCAACGGATGGTTAGGCACGCTCAATAAATCTGCAACCGTTCATCAAACTCACTTCACTCATGTCATGTCGCCCACCGTACCGTACACATGGATGCGCCTACGCTTGTAGGTTTTGTTTTGGGGCTTATTGTTAGAGGAATCCTGTTACTCACGTCAAGACGTGGAACAAGAGTTTTGAAAAAAGCTTAGGGAACACAATTTGTTCTCTAGATACCATGACTTTAGTGGCGATCCATCACAATGGCCGTTGTCCAACCTGGACTCACACTGTCGCCTGCACAAGCACGCCGCTGTGTGCGGCTAAAAATTAACAAGTCTATTTCAGGCTCAGGTAAGAGAGTCACGGGCTCCTCTCAGGTTCAAAATGACATCTTGGATTTGTGAAGACCTCTATTACAAGGCACTCCTCCTCCTCCTCCTCCTCCTCCTCCTCCTCCTGTTTGTGTGTCTGTTAGATGCTCAGAGAACGAATGAATTTATTAAGTTGCTTCACTTGACTGCCATGTTAGATAGGTTACCCTCTGACACACACGGAGTGGGTGAGCGCGGTATTGATCTGAAACATCTCATCTCCACACCGGATTACTCTATCAGAGCGGGAGGGAGGCGGCGAGGAGGCAGCGAGAGGCTGCTGATAAAGAGGAGACGGCGGATGAGGCAGATATGTTGACCAATCAGCCTCTTCCTGCCCGCCATTAAAGCCCAGACTCTCACGTAACCTTCGTTAACCATCTGCCTCTCTCGTTAACACCCCGACATCTCTGTTCCTCATCAAACCCGGCCTCGTTAGCAGCCTTACTACCCCTCGTTAGCTGTAATTCCTCCCCTCGTTACAGGAGGAAGCTCTGTGAAAAACAGCCTCCGTCTAATGAAAAACTTCCTCGCAGGATGTGGTGGAGAAAAAATTAAAAAAAAAAAAAAACCCAGCTCTGCTCGGGTGTTTTGGCTTTCTTTTAGAAGTCTGGGCTTCAGGAATGTTCTGCATCAAAGAAAAGGGGAAGGATCCTGTGCACTTTCTAAAGCTCACAGCTGGAACATTTTATCAACAATGAAACACAAGGGGCTCTATTTTAAAATCGCGCAAGCACGAAGGCAAACACGTTCAAAGCACTGGGACGCGAGATTATTGGTGTGGGCCAGCTCTCTCTGTTGCTGTATTCTACATGGCTGTAGAAAAATGACAATGTGGATCCAGTTTACGCAGCTCAGATTAACCGACAGTGAACGCACCGCGAGGTCAGTTTGAAACACGTGGGCAGCGGGTCACAGGCCTGAACCGTGGGGCCTCAATTAGATCACCATTAATTCAATCAATACGAGTTCAATCAATCAATAAGTACGAGTCACATGACTTAAATAGAGCTGAAAAGTCAATCAGTTAGTAGACTGATGGAAAAACAACTGTAAAAATATCTGCAACTATTTTTTATAACAAATAAATTGTCATTTTTCAGCAAAAATGCTTAAAAAAAACTTTCAGCTCCTCTGATTAAAGGATTTTCTGCTTTTCTTCGTTTTATGTGAAAATAAACGGTCTTCGCTTCCATTTTTTCACCTGTTTCCTGACATTAAATTAAGCAAATCATTTATCTGCAATGAAACTAATCAACTTTTGACTTCAGACTCAACTTACAAATGACGTCCGACACCTCCTTTGACTTTAAAACCAGTTACTTGTGGCTTCACTTGGACACTTCAACCTGAATGCCTTGACAAAACGATGCGTCCGTCACTTATTAAGCAAAGAATTAATTACTGACGTTGACAGTGTGGAACATAATGAACCAACAGATGGTTCATTTGCAGAGAAGTGGATGATTCAGCATTAGGGATTTACAGGATAAGTTTATCGACGCAAACTTGTCACTTTCGGACAAATTGCAAACTTTTTTAAAGCCACCTCAAAAACTAGTCAGAAACTCAAGTCAGAGACCCGAAGTCGGAGTTTGAGCCTTAAAGATGTCGGCTAACAGCAGTCCAGTGAGTTAGACTGCAGTAAGTACCAGAGTACAGTGTCCTGTACATTAGCTGAGTATTGATGTGCATGTTTTTAACCTGTCATGTGACATGTGAGCAGCAGACAGCAGGTCAGTGGAGACGCTGCTGCTGCTGCTGCTGCTGCTGCTGCTGCTGCTGCTGCACAGACTGGACCACATCAAACTCATCTGTGCATCATTTGCATAAAGATCAATACTGAGCTTAAACAGTGATACTGTGTGTGTGTGTGTGTGTGTGTGTGTGTGTGTGCGCCTATGTGTATGCCTGTGTGTATGCATGTATGTGTTTGTGTGTGCTAATTAATTCCCCCCCTCCCAGCTTTTAAGTGTTTAAGCCCAGCCTGGGGTTTCTGGATATTAAACCAATCTCACAGCAGAGTGTGTGTGTATGTGTTTGTTTGTATGTGTGTGTGTGTGCGTGCATGTTAGCCACACTGCTGCATCAAACTAATCCTTGAGCTAACTGTGAGCTTTGTATATAGACACACACACACACACACAGAGTCAGTAGTGTATCATCTGAACAGTAGAGGTCTCTGAACGCTGACATGTGAGTATGACATTTTGAAGCTTGTTTATGAATAAAATTATTATTTCAAAAAATAATCAGCGCTGATTTTTACTGTGCGTCTTTCCGCTTCGCTGGTTACTCATCAGATTAACATACTTATGAACTGAGGCTGGCACCTTTAGAGGCTGTTAGTCATATATTCTTTTTTTTTTTTGTTTTCATTTTATCCTACTATGTGTCTGGAAACTGGCTAATTTGTGTTGATTTATTTCATATTCTTTGTCATGCTCACATGTCTAAACAAAGTTAACACTAATTTTGTTATTGGCTTTCTCCTAATAGATTCCCCCCCCCCCCCCCCTCACTTAGAAAACTGAGTTCCCTCTTCCATGCGATACTTTAGAAATCAGGTTAGTGCACACAGGAACCAGATTTTGTGTTGTGATCGAGCTCCTCTGCTCCATTGCAGCTGCTGTATTGACCTGCTATTGATCCGACCAGCGGCCACCACCTAACATGGGACCACTGGCGGTGAAAACACGGCGAGGAAAACACAGCAAACATTTCTCGCGTTTCCGTCCAGATGGACTTCCCGACGCGCACGTGCACGCAGGCGTCAGGTCATATCTGCTCCTAACAGCTTATTCTATCAACAGCTGATTAAAACCACTGCTGGATACACTATGATGAGCAAAAATGCAAATGCATGTTATTGCTGTAATTAAATAAGACTGATCTGAATCTGAGGAGGGCAATGAAGAAATCAACGATGCAAAAAAAGCTACATTAATATTAGTGACGGAAACATCCAGTCAATTTGGGGATTTAAATAAGCAATCACTGTCTCATTTAATGTATCATATATGCCTGGTTTAGAATTAATTGCTTTTTTATATTTCCAATTCTGTGGTTTAAAAGGTCCATCAGAATTTGTATTGGTCTTAAACAAAGAGTCACATTGCGAATTTTAATGTTATTGTTTCCCGGCAGATTGTCTCAATCACTACATGAGTGTCACTCTAAAAAAATGTCGTTTCAGAACTGTAAAACATGAAGAGGATTGGCGACTCGTACGACGCACGCAGTGCTGTGCGAGTTCACGCTTTACAAAGTTCAGTTCATGAAGAGTAAAATTAACTAGGCGGTTCTGAACTAAGCTCACTTCTTCTTAGCATACAGTGGCTCCTTTATTTCGGGAAGTGGGCACTGATAATGACTGGGGGCTCGGGCTGGAGCTCTCACTGCTCATTTAATAGGAAAGATAAATAATTCACAGATATTTCCCACAACTTATCTGATGCATAAACTCAATCTGTCGTTTCAAATGCACTGCCAATGTGGCTGACGTTAGTTTTTTTTTTTTTGCAGATCCGGTGGGCACAATTTGCATAAAACATTTGCATACCTTTTTTTTTTTTTTTTTCCTGTTGGAATCTGCATCGACTTGTTCACAAAAGTCTTTCAAACAGTCACATGAACTGGCTTCAGCGGCCAGTGCGAGTTGCCAGTTGCATTAGAAAATGCCAGCCTGTCGGATGCCCTAAAACACAGCGCGTGAGCTGTTGTTAACTCTCATGGGAGTCCATTAAAAGTGTTTGTTTTCGCCGCTCACTGGCTCAGACTGTTATTCTTAGCGTTAGACAACCTTGCAGAAAGGATTCCTACAGAGACAGACCAGTCCTCGTGCTGCTTGATTCAACATCACCAGACTCCATTGACAAAAACAGCATTTTTTCATTTTTATTAATAAAGTCATTTTGTCTTCTTTTTTTGTTAAATAACATAGTCGCTCTGAGCTTGTCCATATGGCCCACCACTACTTCCAGCCAATCAAAAAGGACCCATGGTAGAATGGCTGCACGTTGGCTGAATAAAACTTCAGTTTCAGTCTGACAGAGTCCTTGTATGGTCACGACTTTTCTCCTCTGTCCAATCGCAAGTGAGCTCCGCTGATTTCATCAATTAGCTATGACTTTGTGTTTCTGCGATAAATGAAACAGACGTTGATAAAATGTTCTGTCCCCGTGGAAACACACACACACACACACACACACACACACACACAGATGGAGGCCACAGAGACACAGACTCATGCATGAAATAATAAATGTATCAGCACACAGTCTATTTCCCATCAGCACCGTGGGGAAGAAATCTGATGTGGAAACAACTCTGCAGCAGAGGCTTATGGGAAATTCATAAGAAGGAAGTGAGAGGTGTGTGTGGTTTGATATGTGTACCACACACACACACACACACACACTGTGAGCGACGTGTGTGAGTTAATCAATGTCGAGGATGTGAAGCTCTGACCTTTTCTAGTCGAACCACCTGCTGCTGCATGAAAAAATGAGTGTGTTTCAGTGTGTGTGTTCATGCGTGTGTGCTTCAGAGTGTGTGTGTACCGTTTCTCTCTCTGCAGGGTGTAAGAGCTCCTGAAGAAGCCCAGCAGCTCGTCCTCGATGGCGGCGTCGAAGCTCATGTTCAGCCGGTAAACTCTCATCGGCTTCAGCTCGCGGTGCAGCACCACCACGTACATCTGATTGGCCGGGTAGGGGAAGTGGCGGTGGATCCGCATGGCTCCGCCCCCGGGCCTGTTGGCGGGTCGGCCGCCGGCGCCACCCTCCGCTGTAACGGACACCCGGTCCACCTGAAGCCAGGGAGAAGATGCTTTAGTATGGTGAACTGTGTAGTGATGCAATGATGCACATTTACAGGAAGTCATTTCTGTACTAATCTGTAACGCTGTGTCTGCCTCATTCACATTTGTTTCCACTTTTTCTGTTGCCATTTTCTTTACAGATGTAGCTGCCTGGATATGAAGGAAGAAGATACCCCCATTCTCACTTAAAACTCTGATACAATAACGAAGACTTTTTTATGAAAGTAGCTGCACATAAACTTACAACAAAAGTTACAAAAAGCAAAAATGGTTAGAAATGTATTTTCTTTGTTTTATAGTCTTTATAGTATAGTATTTTTCATGGAAATCCTCTAATACTAAATATCTTCAGATACGCTGTGGATTTTCTTTGTTTGCTGCCACAAAAATCGAGAAAATCAGTAGAAAAGTCAGCAGTTAAAGGTGCCATATGAAGTTATTGAATGCTGACAGTGCTACAGGACTATTCTTTTTTTTATTTTTGGGTCCCTGTTATGGTTACCTTGTGCACCCGCACTAGCACACTCCTGACGTGACACACACACTCCCATCACCAGTGTCCTGCGGTTCTGCTGGCTGAAAGTTAGCTGCGATAACATGCAGAGAAACCTCGCACTGTGCCAACAAAGGCTGCTGTGAGCGCGCTCAGGTGTGCAGCCTCGGCCTCTGTGGCCGACTCAGTAGCACACTAACCTCCTAACAGAAGTCACTTCATACCGTCATGACGGATATTGATACACTTAATCATTTCTAATTCATTTAATGGTTTTAAATGAGTTCATCTAACCAAAATGTTTGTTGCACGAGAAGTCATCCATTTTACCTGCTGATCATGGGTCCAAACAGCAAACAGGAAGTGAGAGCTTCCATTCGACTTTATGGTAGGGGTAACTCGGTCTGTACCATTTTGAGCAGAGCAAGGGGGGGGGGATTATTGCCTGGCCTAACTTTTCTTTATTCACTTGTTGGTTTCTTTTGGTTCTTTGTTTCATTTCTGTAAATAGTTTTCTTCACAAGCTCACCAAAATCAACCTGATTTTTTTTTTTTTTGCGTTATATGACTTAAACTAAAAGACACACCAGGTGAAGATTACTCCTGACTGCATTTGTTTTTCTTCCACTATTGACTAATCTTGACTCACAACTCCTATCTATCATTCACAAATAGGAGCGATCCATGATTTAAAATATTCAAAAGATCGGCTTGCAAATGTTTAATTAGGATGAAAATGCATTTAACCCCTTTGTCAGTCCCCTTGGGCACATCCCATTTAGGTAACACTGAATGCCGGGCACTTTTAAAAGAGACATGAATCCAGTTAGGCATGAGGGCCACTTTAAAGAGACAACTTGAGCGTAATTTCTCCCCGAAAACGTTTCAAATGCAGGCTTGCAAACTGTTGCGTGGTGACAGCTGCAAACACCTGCTGCTGATGTTCATGTGCCATTTCAGAAACCCCACCTTCATGCGAGCATCCATCTGTAGGCTTTTAGTCTATGAGAGGGAGTGGGAGAGGGAGTCAGAGCCTGACTCCTGAATGTGAACTTGGGACACATTCTGTATTCACATAATATACATAATTACCTAACTAATTACTGAACAGATCCCCATTGAAGAAATATAGTGGTCAAACTGCAGCATCAATCATAAAACTGCACAAAGTGTTTCAGCAGGTGTTGAAGGTAAAAAGGTGAGCGTGTTTTCAATTGCTGTCACTGAGCTCCACTGGGAACAGCGCGCCCTGCTGTTCGGGTCTTTCAACACAGTCACGTTCCAGTCAAAACACTGATGATCACCGCTGATCTTAAAATGTACAGATTTGCAGCAGTTTCAGTGCCTTTACAGTTTGTCTGATGCAAGCCGTTGCTAAGCAACACAAGATTCACCACCAGCAGTGGTTGACCTGTCGCCATGGTGATGTGACAGGTGGCACATGGGCAACAAAAGGGCGCGTGTGCGGTGGCAGGTAGCTTGTAAAAGCACATCTGACCGTTCAAGAGAAGGCGTAAGACAGAACGGACTGAGGCTGCAGAGTCAAACTGACCAGGTGATGGTGACACCACACAGATGGTCCGTGACTAAAGCTAATTTACACTGGACAAAGGACAGCACTCCGCTAATCAAAGGCCTCATAGGTGTTTCCACTCATTCTGATTCGCCCGAGCCCATGTTGAGTATGGGTAAATGACATGTCACCGAACCCACAGCACTAAAGAAAACCATCACGGCGAAAGTAGTCTCATCCAAGCGACGTGAGATGCTCATCAAAAACATAGAGGTGAACGTAGTTTCTTCTGTTTTTAAAATCAAGGTGAAAATCAAGGTGAAAGTCGTCTCATCCAAACAACAAGGTGCAACATAGCTGACACTGAAATTGAGGGCTATGTAAATCGAGCACAGTCCCGAGAAGAGGTCTGATCAGCTAACACAAGTCAAGAACAAGTTCAACTGACATGCAGGACAAAAATAAAGCCAAAAAGAAAAAAATGTTTGCTTGTACATAAACCAGTATTCCACATCAACTAATTCCAATGGATTGGTTGATTCTCTCGTTATAATACGATAAATCCGCACAGAGCTTTCATTTAAGGTTCAAATTGGATCTTTGCACTGCATCAATTGTAAACTGAGAGCCGGAGGGGGTAAAATGGAGGAAGCTATCATATTAGTTACACTACACCATCGCATCAATTTTACATTACCCTGCTGTGCCAGGGCGTAGAACTGTCGTAAGAAAGGAGTGGACAGTACAAATAACCTTCACTTGAATTAACCCTTGATAAATCGTCTGGTTAGAGACTGAAAGAGCATGAAATCACTACATCACCAAGTATCAAGCAGCTCTTTAGCAACAAAGGACACATTTTTGGGTCACTTCCTGCCCTGACGAGGCACATCCATTCATCTATGTGTCAGTAAATTGTGCTTGATTTGCTTTTTTCTTGGTTATTTCTGTTTAATGCCCATTTCCAGCAAACTCTACCCTAAAATGTCCCTAAAACATTCACTTTGTAACACCATATTAGTGCAAATCCACCATAAAATCTGTGCTGGCACCTCAATACGGCAAAGCAAAGAACTTAAAAATAAATCATCATCAATCATCATTAAGCAGAAACGGAGATGATCACGCTGTGGTTTGAATCAGTGAATCTACCCTCAGAGATGAACAGTAGTGCACGATGGGAACGTGCCCGGCAACAGTGGGAACCGTTGGAAACCTTTGGGTCTGTGCGTTGTCACACATCAGCAGTCCTCAGCCAATCAAGCGTCGGGTGTGTATCTGTTTGTGCGAGTGTGTGTTTGCTCTTTGATGAATGAACTGATCGATGCGAACAGAGAGCCTGCTGACACAGAGAGGAAACATTGGGGATTAAACGGATGTTTTCCAGGCTTTTCTGGTGAGTCAGCGAACGCAGCGCCACGCTTCGTGATGCCTTCAAATGTTCCTCTACACCAAAGCGCCTTTTAATTGCATTGTTTGTTTGTCGATGGGTTTGATTTCCCAGCTGAACTTATCCCTATCAGATAACTTTGTTCCTGTGTGAATTTTACATCTTTATTTGTGTCTTTTTCGATCAAATCTCTCTGATCAGTCATGATTGGCTTTTCAAGAGCCACTGAGTCCTCTGCAGGTTCATTCTCATTGACATGACCTAAAACCAATTGATGCCTAGGATGAAGGAAATCAGTGAGATCAGATTAAGAACTCTTAAGGATTTGTAATTCACGTAATTAATCCATAATATGTAAAAACACCACGATGATGCTTCATGCACCTTTCTATTCTGGTTTAGTTGAGTGCTTTTTTGTACTGTGACATTTCTTTGACTCTGAGAATGAAGCGCTCCTTGCAGGAGAACTTTCCCACCTTTTCTAACAGCAGATTGTATTCTTATCCACGTTTTTCTGGGGTTTTTTTTGGCCTTTTTATATCATGGCAATATTTCTTTTCGCGATGCACTGACTCTTACCTTAGGAGACCTGCCTGCCGCCCAACAACACCTCTTAATTCACAGTGTGCTCCCGCATAAACACAAAAGGGGCTGTAGGGTTTTTAATTGGCCTCTGCCCAAATTAAACAGATTTATCCCTCTCTCACATTAGCTGAGATGACCAGCCTGAAAAATCTTGTTGCTCAGGCGTTTCTCTGAGGCTTTCTCTCACCACACGCTCGTCTCAGAAATACGGCTGAAACAGCAACTTTGACGGTTAATTAGCCTCGTTAAGGAAATCTCTGAGGCCAAATCTGGAAATAAACATTCTTTGTTAGAGAGCTGGTTTGTTTTCCAACTCAGAGAGCAGACCGCCGGATGCAAACAAGGAGCTTTGTTTGGAAAGACTCAACAGGAAAGTTGTCAACAGTATCAACCTGTATACCTCTACGGTGATGTGCATGCCAAAAGGAAAAATGTGCTGCCCACAGTCGTCTTTTCTTTGTCTCGTCAGAAATAAAACATCTTCTTATTTAAAGATTAGTGAATTCTGACCTGTTTCTCCCCCCTTTTAACTCAGGCCTTTAGGAGAAATAAGGAGCAAAAGAATAAATCAATTTAATTATCCTGTCTAGTTTGAGAATACCAGTTGAGACGCAAGAAAAGCAGGATTTGTTTTGCTGTGCTCATAGGCTTCTCAGAGTGTTCTCCTTATATAGAAATGCATAGACAAATACAAGGAGCTTCATTGAGACAGTTTGGTCAGGTGTTTACATAGGCGACCTCTAGTGGCCCTAGTAAATATGACAAGAGAAAAGGAGGAAGTCTCGTATCCAAGCCTAAACCTAACCAAACTGACCGTTGCACAATGTTACATTATGTTTGTAATGTTACATAAGGTATTTGCCTATTTGTTGCTGGTAGCCATGTTTCTCATAGAGGGCGCTGAAAAAAATTAAAAATGTTGTAGGAGTCACTGAAAGTTGACTGATCTGGAGAATCTTATTGTTAGTTTGAGAGCAGATTATTTCAGACAAATACATATCAGTGCAGTGAGAGGAGAAAAAAAAACAGCATTGTAAGATCGTAAACTAGAATCAAGCTGAAACAAGAGGAAGGCTTTTTTCTCAGGAGCTGAATATAAGAAATTTGAGGAAATGATCAACATCTTATATTGATGTTTAATTGAGCTCAATTATGCGAAAGAGAAACAGGGTGGACAAAAGAAGAGATTTTATTTTGAAATTTCCTCTCCTCTGTGTGTCTCTGACTTTGCTTTATAATATGGAAATGTGAGGTTGACAGAGAGGAGGGGGCAGTGTTTACAGCAGGTGTGGAGCTTAGTTCTCAACAGAATCATTAGTCATATCTGACAGAATTCTGCACAGGTAATATATACTACAGCTTCAACAGCAACACAACACCTACTGAATACGGTGGCACATCCAGTGAATCAAAAAATAGGCACTTTTGATTCACTGCTAGGAAGTTCAGGGATGGGGGATGGAGAGTCATCCGGAGGCAACAATATCTAGCGCATGAGCGTTGTCTAAAAACATTCATCTTCGTTTTTTCAATTCATCAGCACTCTCTGCATGTTACGCAAAACTGATCTTTTTGTGGTGAAGTCAAATCTTTTGGGCAGGCTGCGTAAACCCAATTGATATTTCTGAAACGCCCGCTTCATCTTCTACACCGCCAAGTGAGCAGACATTTGGTTACACGGGCAATTACACCATTGCTGGGAATATTCATGGTTTGCAGGGGATGATTCCTGACCGTTTTGGTGACCCTCTTGACCTTTCATCTAGCATCGCTCACAAATGAAATTTTTCATGTGCATGCAAGAAATATGAAAATCTAATACTGAGACATCCATTACATCTACTGAGCACATTCATGCTGCCTTCGGGAATGAATCTTTGGATTTTAAGGGATTAAAAGGCCTTTCCCGAAGCACTACCCTCAAGAGAAATGTTTGAATTCTAGGTTTGTCACTGGTAAGGCTCTGAGGGCTTGGTCACACATTTTAACAGTGACATTTTTGATGGAACTCAGTTGTTTTCAACGGAATTTCTATTGTCAAGAGATTAGCTCACGAAGGCAAAGTAAATGCATGTGTTGCTTTCATGTAAAGCTCAAAGTGACCCTTCATGCGAGAATTCGTTCTGTTGTCGAATTGCAAACTTGGCGGCGATGACAGTGTGACAATTACACTTGTCACAGATATCATTATGAACTCACAGATTCTGCCAAATAAATTCCTGACACAGACTTCTGCCCGTGCAGGTCACCGTACCTCAAGGCGATCGGTGTGTAGCACGATGAATCGGGTGGCATTGATGCACTCCAGCTCGATGCTGACCTCTCCGGAGAAGGTGAAGTTGTCCATGTAGACGGCGAGCCGCAGGTCGTAGTGCCGCGGCCTCACCGACCCTGGCAGCCGTGAGTTCCTCCATGGCTGGGCCCCCTCCTCATCCCCCCTCTCCCCAGTCCTTTCCCCTCGGCTGCCATTCTGCTTCGACGACCCTCCGCCGACTCGCGAACCGGACTCCCCTGTCGCTCCGTCGCGATCTTGTCCACCACACTCCTCGAAGCGGATGCTGAGCACCACAGCCACTGCTGTGACTATGATGAGGGTGAGGATGGACAGGGCGAAGCCCAGAACCAGCCGTTTGTGCACAGTGATGTGACGCTCTGTGGTTCGAGGCCGGACCACCACTGACTCTGCCCACTGGTCGGAGAGGCCACGGCCATTCCGCATGGCGCCGGGGCTGCTGTCGTTCAGTCCCATTTAGCTGATGGTGTCACTCGAATGACAAAGAAATGTCCTCAAAGTTCAGAAACCGATTGTGATTCAGAAAAACCATTCATTTATGCTCAGGTCAGATCCCAGCTCATTTACAGACCATTTGAGGTGAAAACAAGCTGTTTCGTTGTTTTGATTGTCCCAAAGATATCACGTCGCAGTCTGTCAAAGCTCCAGTCTGTGCTGCTGAAACTCCAGCAGTTATATTTCTGAAAACCTGAACTCTGACCTCGCTGCTGCCGTACCGCTATGAACGTCCTTCAGCTCTGACTCGAGGTGGAAAATCAACACCGCGGCACGTCTAACATTTCAGGCAACAAACTTGACAAACCAGAAAGGATGAGATGGTCGTGTGCGTTTTGGTTTTGCGGTGAGGAGAAAAAAATCAATGCCGCATGGCTCGATTTCAAGTTCTAGAGGAGGCTGGGGAGGAGGAGGAGGTATGCTGTTGAGGATGTGGCTATACAGTGAGCGTACCATCCATAGACTTTAACCTGAAATCAGCTGGATAGGCTAAACTCCACCGTAGATAGAGATGTTAGACTGGAACTAAAGCCTTGTTAAGACCCTCTGTTGAGGGGAAATCAGCTGAAGTCCCAATTTAGCCAGATTTCCTCATTGCTTATGCGTTAAAAATCACTTTTTGATGCAACATTTGCAGCTTCAGAAACGGTCACTTGACATACATGCATCCGATACACAGATCTTTAAACCAAAGCTTAAACTAACACAGGAGATTTAAAGCAGCGGGCTGTAGTCCCCAGGTTGTTTTAAAGTTAATTTCTTCAGAGTAACAGCTCCTCCAGACCTGCAATTGAGCATCAATAAACCCCCGCCGCACTGTTGTGGAATTATTACTATGATACAGTGGGAGATGAGGCTATCATACAGAACATTAAGGTCAGCATTAGGAGCCACAGATGCACTGCAAGTATCTCTACGATTATTTTGATTACATTTCAGTTATGGAGGCAGGGACCCAGCTCAACACTTTATCAGCCGGTATCTTAGATTCTATTATCATATTTACTGTTTAAGTTATGGCTCAGTTTGTCGGAGTTAAGGCCAAATTGTGCTTCAGTTACTTTAATGTTGAAAAGTCACCACACATTCCTCAATTTACTGTCATGCAAGGAAGAATTGAACATTTTAAATATGGTTTCCTCGGCTACATTTTCTCTTACATCACAACCAACGGAGGTAAGTCAAGTTAAACTGGGCTTTTTTTTTGTGCCGATTAAAGGCTTTTAGTTGACTTATCTCCAAAAAGGTGCAGTGTAATACAAAGGTAATAACTCTCTCACTGCAGTCTCTGCCTATGTCTCTCCCCCTCGTCCTCTCTTGAGGGGGTTAAGTGGATAATTTACGGCCAGCATGTGGGTTTATTTCACCGTGGAGGAGATAATTCACTCGGGTGCTCCACGGGGGCTAAACGATCCCAGCTTCCCAGCTCACGAGGGCTGATGGATGAAAAATGGATTGAAGATGATCGATCGGCCGGATTATATTGATTCCAATCGGAGGGAGAACAGAGCAGAGAGAGGCCGCTTCTTATCCGTTAAAATCCATCAATCAGCGCGTCCCTGTGATCAGATCAAGGGGGGGTGATGATGATGATGATGATGATGATGATGATGATGATGAAGTGATCCGATCACGGTCGGCCCGTGAGGATGTGGCCGGTAAAGATCCAGATCACTCCTCCGGTCCTCCAGGAGGAACTTCTCTTGAGACCCGAGTTCGCGTCCACCGGCGGCCGGTTCTTCTGGTCCCGGGCAACCTCCCCCCCCCCGCCCTCCCCCGGTGGTGATCCGTTATTATGGAGACTTACTTCGGTCCCGTGAAGGAGCGCGCCTCCCCCCTTGAACCCGGACAGCGGTGGACACCTGCTTCCTACCTGCGCCTCTTCTTCTTCTCTTCCCTCTTCTTCTTCTTCTTCTTCTTCTTCAGTACCGGGGGAGGGGGCTCAGGTTACCGTCGGTCAGCGAACCGCCAAGTCCACCCGGGACTGTCCGGGGATCCGTTACAGTACCGTCAGAAATCCGTTAAGGTCAGTTTAAACACAGAGAAATCCGTGATGGAGATCACCACAGCTGGATGTTTAACGTGAGAAATCCGGTATTGATCCGTTTAACCACCGGGGATCCGTTACAGCAAACATCTGGGGGGGGGGGGTTAAATGGCACAGATGAGCTCAAACACTCACTGAACTGTTGTTCAATCTAAACACCGGGAATCCGGTAAGAAAAGAAAAGACACCGGAGATCAGTTTCAGTACCGGGGACCTTTTGGAGAGAGATCCTTGAAAGCGCCGAGTGATCCGTTAAATACACAACAAATCCCCCCAAAAGCACCGGATCCGTTTCCATGGAGTCCAAAGTAGGAGTGGAACCGTGTCAGGAGGATTATCCCGGGTTAGCGCCGGGCAACGGGCCCCTCCGGTGCTCCGTCACTAAACCGGATCCACCTGAACTTTTTTTTAGCCCACGAAGAGCCGCTGGTGGTGATGATGACGGGGATGAAGATGTTGATGATGGAGCTCTCCCGTCAGCATCCCTCCATCCGCCGAGGAGGAGGAGGAAGAGGAGGAGGAGGAAGGTGGTGGTGATGGTGATGATGGTGGCGGTGGTGAGGAAGAGTCTCGTTCTGCAGTGAAGTCCGCTCGCGGAGTGCGTGTGTGTGCGCGTCTGAGCCCGAGCCGCTGCTGCTGCTGCTGCTGCTGCTCCTCCGACCGAGAGGCACGCGCTGACTGGGGGAGAGAGAGAGAGGGAGAGAGGGAGAGAGGGAGAGGTAAAGAGAGAGAGAGAGAGAGAGAGAGAGAGAGCGCGCTAATGAGAGCTACACCCACCCAACTCTATTCTGATCTATTCTACTCTCTTCTATTCTCTGTGGATATATTCCAAACCAGACAAAAGAAAATTAATGATGAAAGACAAGTGAGGCAATGAGTCTCCATCACACGCCCGCGCACACACCCAGGCTGGTTCTTCCTCCGGAGGTGTTCAGTAACTGAGTAGGGCAGAGCAGGCCCTTTGGTGCCTTTTTTTTTTTTTTTTTTTTTTGTGCACATTTCTCCAAATGAATGTGTGCTGAGCTCAGTTTTTATTACAGTTTAACGCCTTTTTCCACTTCTGATCTGAGCTTTCTGCTGCAGCTCTTTGCAGTGTGGTGTGCACTGGAGAAGTTAGAAAACTAAAGCGGTCACTCGGACGCTGCCATGGTAGATAAAGACGGGCATGATGTGCCCCCTTAGGGTGCCCACCCTGGCCCTGTTGGCCGGTTGCACCAACGGGGCTTCAGCTTTCTACTGTAACGGCACGGCTGGGAGACACCGGTGAGGCACAGGAGTGATGCATTAGGCCTTTAGAGTGATGAGGGGCTGAGTGACAGGTGTCAGTTCTGCAAGGACAGATCTATTTCAGCTGTCACCAAAACCTGCAGCTTGTGTCAGACCACAATGCATTGTTGTCACCCGAGTCCACAAGTCCACCCGGTCAGGCAGGCGTGTGTTGTTGCTTACCTTTGCCCCGTGCAACTTCGGTAATAGCCTCTACGCCTATTCGGAATTACTCATTTCATGCCTAAAATTCTCTGGAGATTTAAGCTGAGTAGCCGAACTGAGTGTGTAAACATGGAGACGTGCTAAAAAGCGAAATAAAGCTAAAAATGATGCTCATTCATTCCAGAGGAAAAGAGGGCTACGAACAAAGTAAACAAAAAAAAACGGATTTAAGTGCAGTGATCTGTCCTGATCAGCACCACAGAGAGCATCATGGGTTAAAGGACCCAAGGGAGCAGCCGGAGACAAGAGAAGCGTGTCCACGGTGCCGACACATCGATCAGGACTGATCACCACACAAGGCAGAGCCCATTTGAGTCAATCAATCCACTTAATGCTTTTCTCATTTGTTATGTGGCTCTTGTCTCGTGATGGTCGCACAGCTCTGCGCATTTTTGTATTTTCGGTGCCACTGAAATTTCCCCGTTCTTTATCTCTGGTTCTCCGTATCGCTGCAGCCAATGAGAAATTATCAGTGACAAAGACAAGACAGTGGGAGCTTGTTAACAATGTATATTAGCAGCGCACACTGCCGGGTAACAGCCATCGCAGCGTGAGCACTTATATGAATGTGCATCTGTGCAACTGACTTCAAGTACATCCCTAAAGACCGGTCTTAACAAATACAGACTAAGCTGTTAGGACCAGGCTTGGTTAAGACCAGTTGGTGCAACAGGGGTGAAACAAAAAAACAACACTTTTTTTGTGTTCAAACCTTTCACACCATGACTGACGTGAAGGCTCGCGTTCCATGCAATCCTCTGAAAATGAAATCTTTGCATCAGACTCTGTTTTTCTCTCATGCTGGGATACTGTAATTCAGCACTGGTGGAGGACTGGCGCTGCAGAAGAAGAAAATGTGTGTGTGTGTGTGTGTGTGTGGACCACAGACTGTGGTGGATATAGCCTCTGTGATGTCACCCACTGGCTTGCGGAAGAGTTTAGCATTTCAAAATCACCGTCTTGGTTTTCTCCCCACCTCTGACCGGTCAGGCTTAGACATGACCCACATCTGATTGGTTAGTAACAAGGCAGCCCTGCTCTAAAGCGTGCCCTGCTTTACCGTCTGTTTCATTCTAAATGAGAGTTTAATGAGAGGTCCTTTATAAAATGAGCATCACGCCGTATTGAAGAAAGTAAAGAAAGTGACCATAAAGTAAATTAGGGGAGTCTTTACTGAGGTAATAAATCAAGTGAAACCATCTCTTTGTAGTTGTTGTCTTTGTAATCTTAACTTTGTTGGAGACCAAATGAAAAATATGACATCGACTGCCATGACAGCGTTAGAGAAAATCTATTGATCATGTGAGGAAAAAGTCATTAAAGAAAAAAGCTTTGTTTTTATCAGAATACGAAATCGACAGACTTGGAGCCAGTTCCGGAAAAAAAGAAATCCACTTTTAGAAATACAAAAGTTTGGGATTGTGTGTGGGTAGGCTGCTAGGGAGAGATGGGTTCGAATTTTTTTATTGACTTGTGATATATTTGCCCAAATTATTCGTCACGTTTGGTCTGAAAACACTTTTTCCAGTGGAAAAAGTGTGAAGCAACACAAAAGGTGACACGGTGCCATGTAGGCTGCCGTCCCAACATTTGACAAACTGACAAATGTAAATAGAAGTCTTTGAGTGTATTTGGCCCATAAATCAAAGTGTGCCACGTTCAAAGTGTCAGCCTGAGACACCTGAGTATAGACAACCCTGCATTAGCATCCCTTGTCTAAATTTCACACACCCATGGTTGCAGAACTGCGTGTGTGTTCACAGTCCGTGACCGTTCCACTGGAGCCCGTCAGCGTGGAGGTTGCGTGTTGGTAAATGGACTGCATTTGTGCTTTCCTTAACAAACAAAGCACTTTACAATTTCTCTCTCATTCGCACACTCAGAGGTGGAGTGGAAGGCTCAGGGGAGCAGCTACAGCAGCTTGACACCGTGTCTCGGTGAAGGACGCTTCAGCACACGGACAGGAGGAGCCAGGGATCGAACAGACAACCCCGGAATTACCTCTGGAGCCACAGCTGCCAGCTTGCTCTCCGGCTCCGGTGTCCTCCATCCGTCCAAACACATGCAGGGTTAGGAGACAAGGGGACTCTTACACCTACGACAGCCTGACCCGCACACTTGCGGCTAGGTCGAACTGTTTTAGTGACAGCTTTTACCGATAAAGTTATTTCAGAGTCAGTGTCAGAGAGAAAAGGACTCGCTGACCGTGCGGACACTGCGGAAGAAAAATACAGATTTCCTCACATAACAGCAGCGTTTGTGTGTCATGATAGTGAAAGACATGCCCAGATTATAGTGTGTAGTGCTGAGAGACGTACATCTGTAATCTGCCCGTGTCATTCAGCAACATGCAGGCAGCAGGTACTGTGTTAACGCGTTAGTTTGTGCCAACAGCTAAATCCAACCTGATCCTGTGTGAGACAAAACACACCAGCACAAGCTTTTTAATGAAGACATATTTCAGAGAGACAGAAAAAAATGCCATTTCCCAATTAACAAGGCTTTTAAACAGGCTTGTTCATATATTTACAGATTCATTTCACATCTCTTTTATTAACTAACTGTAATTAACACCACTTTCGATGTTTGTTTCTTAAAGCCCTTAAAGATGCAAGATGAGTATATTAACACGGCTAAGTGGCAGCTATTGGATTGGACTCATTTTCAGTTTTAAAGTTCTTAGTTTTACGTCAATATTTTTGTTTGTTAAGATGGTCGCTGGCGTCAGGTCGGGCGATTATAGGGTCAGAAACTCTGCCGCGACAGAGTACTCAACGGTTCCCTACAAGGATACAGATAAACGTGGGCGTTGGAAGCGAAGCGGTGTGCGTGCGGAAGTGGCTGAAAAAAAGCCTAAAAGAGTTTCAATTGTGGAATTTCTCAAACACTAAAGATATTTTAGTCCAATTTTTCTTTGGTTGAAGTTGAAATTTTAGTCCAACTTAAGGCAATCCATTTTTCTAATTTTCACATACTTTTATGTCCTCATCCATCTGCCATCGCCGTCTTTGTTGGATACAGTTACCATGGTTACAGGTGTTGTTTCAAAATAATGGAAATGGCTCTGTTTGCCAGTTTATATGAGACTCAGTGGTACTAATGGCTCACACACACAGTGTCCGTGTCACTTTGCTCTGAAGCAATAGGAGTGAGTCACTCTCCTCAGTAAATCCAGCTGTTGTTCCTCTGGCTGTTTGAACAGAGCTGCTTCCTCTGTCATTCTTGTTAGTTTAGCATTACAGCAGCTGGCTGTGCCCTCCGCTACACAGCATTCAGGAGCTGGAGCCTTTTACTTAAGAGCCATTCACTGTAGAAGCAGCTGCAGCAGAAAAATCATATGGCTCAACATTAACTAATGAACCTTTACATGAACATTCAGGTTTATTAATCCTGTTATTATTAATCCTGCGCTCGCTCGTGGCAACAGCGACACGAAAGATGGACAACTTTTTCGCGTGCTGCGTGCTTTTAGAGTTTGTTCCAGCATGTTTTGCTGCCGTCCTATTATGCATCACTCGCCAACAGCACTGAGCGACGGAATGCGAGAGCAAAGGTGCAAAATAAACTGCCGAGCACATGGTTTTACCACAGGTGTGTCGAGCTGCTCGTGATTCTGCAGATGCACGACTTCATCGAGTTCACGAGTTCATTTGTCCATTCTTCTCTCTTTTACATTATCATTTAGTTTCCATTCACCCATAAAAGAATGCAATACTACCCTACCCTCATTTTTTTGCATTTGCTTTGCATCATAGTTTTCGTGCACATTATTAACACTGCTTGTAAAATAAATGTATAAGTATTTTCTTGTTGACAGGCAGTTATTAGCATTAGTATTCAAATTTTCAAAGCAGAATATTTTAAATTGTTTTCATGATAGAACTTTTCCCCATTAAAATAAAGCACCACCAAATAGAGCTGTGAGGATACATTTGATATTTCTGCCCATCATCTGTTGTTTCAGGATGCTCCGCTGGTTAGATCGACCCGTCGTGCTCCGATTGTGCTATTAAACCGCGTACGGTCACGTGTTGAAGGCAGGGGACCACCTGACCTGTTTCCAAGGTGACACTGACAGACATCCAAGCACACCAGCGTTCCCTCCGCCAGCTGTTTGATTGGCTATTGACACAAGCTGCCAAGTGTTTGATTGGCTATCACATGAGTCATTAATTTTACAACAATTGGAGCTTTCCCACCCATCTGTCTCGGGCCGCGTGTGTGCTTTCCGCAGAGGATGTCTCCGTTTCAACTGCCTGTTATCTGACACGCGTAGGGGAAAAGTGTATACACGTGTGCGTTTGGTCCGATTTATGCGATGCTTAGTGAAGCTTAACTGCTAGCTTTTATCTCTGTCTGTCAGATGCTTCAGCAGTCAATGCTTTTGTAGCCGTAGGCAGAGGCAATGGGATGGCGATGTGAGTCACTCTGTCCGTCGGTTCAACACTTTGGTCCGGCAAACTACACGTAGAATGTGGCTGCAGGGTTTTGCTCCCATTCAGCCGCATTCACGAGAAGGTTGCTTCAAAAGTTTGCTTCGCTCATTCAGTCTCGACATTATCATTCAAAAGCATTGTGTCACTTTATCACTATCATTTGAGCAACTCTTAAGGAGGAAGTGCACAAGAGCCAGATTAACGTCCAGCTCACAACGTTCTTCTCACAACCCCTGAGCCTCTGCCCCCCCCCCCCCCCCCCCCTCCTTGAAGAACAAGTGAGAGCCGATACTCGGTAGCAGCCTCCCTTTCAGTGAGCTACAGAGCGTAAAGCACTGGGAAAAGCACCCGCTGAGCCAGAGAACATGTCGCTGACAAACAGGAACCCCCTCAGCCGAGGACCAAACTTCCACGTTGAGGTCACAGATTTGGAAGCGAGCTGTAACTCGACGGCCGGACAGCTTGTTCCAACTGACGGATTCTCAGTGTTTCAGGTAGTGTAGGAAGAATGACTGTCCAAGTGTTGACAGAGACCACAGGGCATCACCCAAAGTTACTGTTGTTGGTAAGTTAGAGTTTGCCGTTAAGTAATGGCAATGGGTTATTATTACAAATGCATCATTTTTGAGAAAGATTACAAAGCCTACCTGGGCAAAAGGACAATCATTGCATCTCTTGAATGTCTATATTTTACTTTATTTGGTTGTGACTTTACCAGAGATTTACCAGAGTGATCGTGTACAGACCAGTGGAAGGTGAATGCAGTTGCTTAAACTACTATTCAAAATACTATTCTAAATGGGTTATTCAATTCAATTCAATTCAATTCAATTCAATTCAATTCAATTCAATTCAATTCAATTCAATTCAATTTTATTTGTATAGCCCAATATCACAACAGAGTGTCTCATAGTGCTTTACAAAGTTCACTGAAATAAACAAGTGTAAGCGAACAAACAATCTAATACAGAGTCCAGCAGTCGATGAGGCCAATGGATCAGTCCGGTGGATCAGTCCAAGGCATCACCTGCCCTTTATGACCCTCCTTCTTCGGGAAGGAAAAACTCAAAAAACCCAGTGGGAAAAGAGAAACCTCCGGGAGCACCACAGTGAAGGAGAGATCCAGCTCCCAAGGACGGACAGGCTGGAGCCTTGGACAGACGCACATCCATTGGCTGGTGGAGAACCACATCAGCGGGGCCAGGACCAGGATCCACAGGAACCAGAGAACCACATCAGCGGGGCCAGGACCAGGATCCATAGGAACCAGGGAACCACATCAGCAGAACCAGGACCAGGATCCACAGGAACCAGAGAACCACATCAGCGGGACCGGGACCAGGACCCACAGGAACCAGAGAACCACATCAGCAGGGCCAGGACCAGGATCCACAGGATCAACAGGAACCTGAGAGATGAGAAAGTACAGAAACGCTCCGGGGAAGATAGCAAGTTAGAGGCAGACATTTGGCTGACATGAGACATATATTATCGAGACAGTGTTAGATTTGTTAAACATGTTAAATATGCAAGAGTTACGCTCAGGCGATACTTTTTGGTGACAACTGATCTCTATGTAATGTGTGGTGGGGTGGAACCTCTTGTAATATAGTGATGTAGGAATCTCTCTGCCAAACTCAAACCTACAAGAGCTGGAGCAAAGGCTTCTGATTTCCATGAAATTGCACTTGTAGGTGGATGAACCCTTTTGATGTGCAGATGACCTTTCCTTTACTTTCATGTCACCACCAGGAACAAACCTTTACGTTTTTAGCCCCCAGAAGGGTAAAATCATCAGTCCATCCGGCACTTTCAGAACATGGAATGTACCGAACATTGGAGCCTATAGAGGGCTCTAACAGGGCTTTAGAATATAAGACAAAGTCAGCACACACACACACACACGCTGTCGGCCACACATACGCAGTCTTTCTGACATTGCACGGCCAATTAGAGCCCTATTTCAACCAACTGGATCAAGGTGGAAGACAGAGGGGAGAGAGAAAGGTTGAGCGAGGGAGAGAGAGAGAGAGAGAGAGAGAGATCTAAGTGGGCGGCACACTCTACTGCCTCGGGGTAGATTGGTGTCAAGTGCAGAGAACACACACAGTGGGCAGAAAATGTAATGAATGTGTATCACTTGTTAGGAAGAAAGACCGTGTGTGTGTGTGTGCCTGTGTGTGTGTGTGTGTGTGTGGTCTCTGCACTTGACACCAATCTAGCAGCAGCAGCAGCAGCAGCGGTGGTGGCGGCGGCAGAAGAAGAAGAAGAAGAAGAAGAAGCGAAATAAGAAAGAGAAGTCAGTGTGTCACAGGGGGAACAGACTTAAAGCTGAACACACACAGATCCAAACATCAATATTTCAAATTCCTTGAAAGCACAAATCCATCCATAATTCATAGTCACGTTGAATAAAACAGACGGAGATCTAGATTTGGGCTGACAGAGCATCCTGTGGTCAGTATAAACAGAGGCTCAGTGTTTCACTGGTGAGCTGAATCACTGATGGTGTTTGGCGCGAACAGATGCTGATGAACGCTGAAGTGGGACACTGCATAGCTTGGTGGAGTGTGGGGTTTCAAAGCCTATTAACTGCTTCCATATTGTTTGCACGTTACACTATACGTTCCTCTTCCCTTACAGAGTAAAGTCTCTGTTGGCTTTAGTGATTTAGAGAGCGTCCCACAACGCTCAACTCAGAACGATCAGCTGTTGTCAACAGGGGCTCCGTCTTACCTTTCTCTCTGATGCGTCTCTCTCACCATCACATCTTTCACGCCCACCTGCTTAGGAAGCGAGCCACTGTCAGCTTTCAGGTTCCACTTCACTGTTAGAGGCTTGCGCGGGACCGTTTTTTTTTAAATCCCGCTCCCTCCCACTCCCGCTGGATCTCTGACCATTACCGCCCACCGCTCCTGCAATGTGTGTTTTCCACTCCCACCTGCACCGGCGAACATTCTGGCCATTTCCACTTGAATATGAATATGAGAGTCTTTTGTCTTCTCCCATCCTGCAAGGAAAATTTTTATTTTACCTTGTAGTATTTGTAAAGAGATGCATAACTGTCTGAAATAATATAGAAAAGTTCCATTCTCGTGCTCTGCATGTAAACAAAACACTTTTAATTTGATTTTTGTAGATCATTTAGCTCAATGATTTTCCTGTTTGGTCATTATGAGCCTCCGTACATTACATCCATATCCATGGCAACGCCAGTGAGTTCAAGTTCTTAAGGTCTTATTTACAGTCAAGGACTTGCTGAAAATGGGTTCTGTTGACGTGATGTGATGTTCCTTCTCAATTAACCAGTGTATCACTGACTCAGAAAGCATTACAATTTTCACATCCTATCCCACATCCTATTTTCTGACCACGTGGCCCCCACCCGCAGCAAAGTTCAAACCACCCACTCCTGCAAGATTCGCTGCAAATGCTGCCTTTTACTTCGCTGTCAGGATCTGATTACATGCCAAATGCAAGCATCTCGAGTCTTGAGTGCTAAGTCTGCTATCAGCGAGGCTCGATGTCCTTTAAAAACCAATGCTTTTTGATAATACAGCACTTATTGAGCAGCTTCTGTGTTAGCAAAACAACGGAGGCGCGACTGGTGTATCAGTTTACAGTGCAGCCAAACAAACTGAAGCTCTGATACATTTACATTAATTCACTCGTGGGAGACATTTGATTCAAAGTGACAAACAAATGAAGCACAATCCATGCCACAGTAGATGTAGAAAAAAAAAAAACACTGTAGCTTCAGCACTCCACTTCACCCTGACTCAAGCGCCACAAGGTTGCAGGTGCATGGTGTAACATAAAAGCGCACGGAGAGTGCACATTGAATGGGTAAGTGCTCTGGGAAAAGGCAGATCTTCAATTGATTTATAAAGAGAGATGGATTCTGTTGACCGAATTGAGTCCAGCAGCTTGATTTTCCAGTGGCTGGATTCCCTACCGCACAGTAGCAGCGAGACTAGTTGTCATTCATATACAGCTGACAGTGAATGAGAGCACGAATAATGAAGTCGGTAAAAAATAATTGAAACCGCAGTCTGGTTTCGTGATGTGCATGGTCCCCACACAACAGCAGGGCACAGTAGTAGGAGCTGGTTACTTTACTGAGGAGTTTGATGTGTGCAGCCTGTCACCTGCTGCTCACTGTGACTGCTTCGGCACTCGCTTTTCTTTCTTTCTTTCTTTCTTTATTAGGATCTCCAGCGGCACCAGCACAAGCATTTGGCTATTCTTCCTGGGGTCCCTCACACATACGGTCAATACACACTTACACACACTATAACCACGGCAAACAAAACAGCTCCTCTCATTGAATTAACAATCAAGTACTCGCGGGAGAGAAACAATATTGCCATACTTTCAACAGACATCAAGCCGAAATTATAGATCAATATATTTATCATTCTGCGTCTCACACATGTAATTCTAAGAGAATAAGGGTTTTGAAATACATTTCTCATTCTCTGTCAAGGGGATTTTTTTAACTTTCGCCCTGGTTTGCATTTTATTTCCTGCATAATTTTTCTTACTTAACTCACACACAATTCAATTATGGCTTCTGAAATATTTAGAGATACCCATCTTTAGTATTCTGTTGAACAACTCTGAATTCCTCCTGACATGGCTCTGTCCATGCTTTAGGTAGCATGAACCTTCTGTCTGTTGCACATTGTGTTGGATAATAGCGTGAACCTGTAGTCATGTAATATTCTTGGTGATGACGCCACAGTGGCTTAACAAAGCACTGGAGGATCTCTCAGTCGATGTACTGTATGTCTCATACATTAATTCTGTATCTGTGTTTGACCAGTTCACTCAAGTAATGTACTTGTACAGTAAGTAAATAATGTATTTGGATTTTTGACTTAACTTGAGCGTTTTCTAAGGCTTTCCCAGACCTTTTCATGCCGAAATCCGCTTAGTCTATTCTTGCCAATCATTGACTGATTGTTGAATCTTGTTTTTTTTTCATTCTCTCAATGAGTCATATTCTCATTTGCACACACTGGCTTCCATTTTTCCACACCAGACAAAAGAGCTTAACACTCAAATTGCTTGTTTACCTATTCTGGAGGCATTTTAAATCTGATTAGAAGAAAAAAAGACTTTTTTTTTGTTAGTTGGAACACTTGCTATGATACGGAATAACTTCAGAAGTAAAAATGTTGACACATGGTAGACTACTTACCCTGTGGATGCCAGCTGGTCATCTACTAAAGATAGAGACCAACAACTCTAAGTCAAATTAGACAATCAGCACCCCGTATAGCCTGAACGGAACAATGCTTTGTTTCAAAACCACAGTTTTACTGAGACTGGCAGTCGAATCAGGCTCCTCAGATCAAATTGTCGATTATTTGGGGCCGGCATTTCATTTTCTCTTACTTTATACTTCTACGCCACCACATTTATTTGATAACTTTAGTTTTCTGGTTTGCAGATTGAGATTAATAGCATTGGCAGTGGCTTCATCAGCATCGTGCCAACTTGTCTGGTGAAGTCTTTAAAGACAAGTCACGAGTCAAGAGTCAACAATCAAGTCAAGTCCCAAGGATTTTGGCGTCAAGTCAAGCCTCATGTCTGGTCCTGTCAGATGACTGAAGCAGTGTGAGGAGCGTGAGGCTGATCTGACAGCCTCCACTCTGCTGGCCTCCTCTCTGGATGAAGGCCTCAGTTTGTCACTCCTGCAGCAGCGGGTCAGGCGGAGATCCCACTGCTCCCCTACAGCTCCGTGATAAAGAGGAATATCTGAATAAAATCTACCTCCGCGCCGTTTAGGCCGCCTCAGCCGGGGGGGCGGGTCGTCCTCGGAGCCCGTCATTCGGATCGAAGATGTCTGGTTGATGTCACTCAGCATTTTAACAGGACACGACAACAGAAGCTGCTCTCTGCAGACACTGGGTGAATGGCAGGTATTGATCCTAAGGACAGAAACAGCAGCTTACAGACATGAACTCTGTCTGGTCGTTCCTTTTGTTGTTAGCTGCTTTAGTTTTGTTCTCTTTTTTTTTGTTTTGTTTTTTTCTCATTTATCTGGTAAATTTCCCTTTTTTTTTTTTTTTTTTGCTTCCTGTCTTCATTATGAGCCGACGGCACACGTCGCATCAGAGACCAGAAAAGAGACAGCAGGGTGTTGCAAGAGTGTGTGTTTGCACAACGTGTGTGTGTGTGTGTGTGAGACTTCACTTTTACGAATGTAAAACTAATCGCTGCGCTCCTCCTTTTGATAGGTCTGTCCGTCTGTCCTGCTGTTCATTTCCTCCTTTATCTCCAGCAGCAGCGTGTGCATGTGTGTTTCTCATACTGTTTTCACATGCTGTTTGTCAGGTGCATTTTGCACGTCGTATTCTCTCACCATACTGGAGTTATCAAACTGGTTTACGACAGTTAGTGTGTGTGTGTGTGTGTGGCTCTGTGTGACGCTGATTAAAAGTGAGAGGTTTTTGATTGCCTCGACCCTCCGTGGAATTATTAGCATAACACGCGCACACACATAAACACACAAGAGTAATTGAGCATTTCTCTTCTACATTACATATAACAGGAGCCGATCCAGGAGCTCGATGTTGCGCTAACAGACTAACACTTCACTGTTTTCTCTCCATATTTAAATTTATGCAGATGAGGTGAAGTAAAAGATGAACGAGCCTGTTTGTGTTCGGAGGCGTAGGGCTCTCCGTCGTCCTCCCAGCAAAAGCCTGTTTTAAACTGGGACTCTTTAAACCAGCAGCTATTACGGGGAACATATCAAACAAGTGTGACCGGTGGCCATAAATGTACAATCTATTCATTTCTGGCCACAAACTAATTTACAGGACGGCTTGAAAAGGCGCATGAAGTGGGAATTCATCAGGGTTTGTTATGGCAGGGAAAAAACTACTTCTACCTCGATTACGAGTGCGTGTATTTGTAATTTGTTGGCGTTCAATAGAAGAGCAGAAATCTGAGTTAACCATACTGAGTGAATAAGAGTTCAATTCTATTTGCACTGGATTGTGTTAGGTAAAGCATCCCAAATAAAGAATGTCTTTCAACTTCTTAAAGAAAGTTGAAATTGTGAATCCTTTGTTATCCACCGATAAGAGCTTAACTGTCTCAAAACTCGGCTAATCTGCTTCTTCAGGAGCGTTTGTGTTTTCGTGGCCTTTAAAGTCTCAGACATGGGACATTTCGGAGCGTGCGGTGCTGTGTCTTAGCCTAGCTTAGCAGAAAAATGGAAGCAGGAGAAAACTAGCACAGCGAAAAGATACCACTTATTTCCAAAGCTCCCTCAATTTCATGTTGTATTTTTTTATTTTTTTTTTTTCTGATAGGGTGTAAAAATACAAATGTAAAGTTGTTTTGCAGCTTCAGAAGCAGTTTGTCTAACAGGTGGACAATATTGTTGTGTGTTTTAGGAGCAGTCAGAACAGGACTCTTTCAGCCTGGCTTAGCAGTTTCCCATTGCTTGAGCCTTTAGACCCTAAAACATTATGGACAT
The DNA here is from genome assembly GCF_042242105.1 of Pempheris klunzingeri. Classification (NCBI taxonomy): domain Eukaryota; kingdom Metazoa; phylum Chordata; class Actinopteri; order Acropomatiformes; family Pempheridae; genus Pempheris; species Pempheris klunzingeri. The sequence continues at coordinate 15,690,076 of NC_092033.1, forward strand.
GGATGTATTATAAGAGCAGGATAGTGGGCCGCTGGTCAGCCTTGCTTCTGGTTTTTCCCAGCAGTGTCTGGCGGTACAGCAAAAACACATTCCCCTGCAGCCCAGCGGGTATTTTCCTCACAGACGGCCACTGCAGAGGACACCTCTGTAAAACTGTTGAAAAGACACCTCCAGCTATAAACACGGCCAGTTATTAAGCTTTGTATTTCATATTTTCATGGGATGAACCAGGGTATTTGGCACACAGTATACAGTATGTGTGCCAAACACTCTAGCTAGAAACTTTTATGGCACATGCAGCAGGTGAGTTCTCATTCATGCCTTTTGTTTGGGTGGGCCAACAGTTTCACCTGCTTTTGTGCTTCACTGGGTTAATCGTGTCCTGACTGTATGCCTGTGCTGCAAACACAGGTGAAACTGATACCTGACCACAGGTAGGGTAGAACACAAGACACCGACAGCTGAGATTCAGAGAAAAAAGGCTCAGCCGAGCCTCCACAAAGTCTGGAAACAGGAAAACTGACAGTGTTTATGAAAAAGTGAAAGATGCATGCAGGATACGACCTACGTGAGGTTGAGAGGCGTGGTTTCAGGAAACAGCTAGCCTTGTAGCTTTCATGTTAGGCTCGCACAACAAGCCCTTTAGAGCAGGGGTCTGCAACCTCCAACATCAAAAGAGCCATTTTGGCTTGAAGTCAAGATAAAGTTATGCCATATTATAAGAGAACTATACCCTAGTTTGTTGCATTAATGAAATAGAACTACATAAAGAAAATGACCGACATTTTATTGCTGTTTGTAGCAGAGGGAAACACAAAGAACACTGTGAGGAAAAAAACATTGGCATGTAAAGGGTTACTTTCAATTGACATACATAATGAAGGCCTGTTTTAATCCCTCCCTTACTTGTGGAAAAATAATCAAATAATAAGCTGCACACTTTAGAATTAATCAAACGCATAGCTGCAGTGTACTAGCTTTAAAAGGAGCCCACATAAAAATAGGCCAGTTTGTATTTAATTATGATTTAAGTCTCTTTCAGTGAGCCGTCATCCTCGCAAACCAATCGAGCCTGAACATAAAACACGACTACACCAGTTCAGGGGTCCAATGTAATAAATAACAGCCCTACTTAATGATAACTTTCTCACCTGATTAGTGTGATTTCTGTTCCCGAACATCACTGCAGAGCTCATCGACATCACGGCGGTGAGACGTGACTTTGATCTTCACCCAGGACTGCAAACTGTCATCTTGGAGGCTCGAGCGATGTTTGCATTGCACGTAGTTCAAGCTGGAGAACACCGACTCGCATGAGTATGTGGATCCAAAGATGGATAGGACTCCAAATGCATACTTTTTTCATCTTCATCAGCTTTCTGCACTAGTTTTAAATTGCTCTTTTTCTTGCATCCGCAGTTCTCGCTCTGGAACTTTTTTTTGTTGTTAGCACATTTTTCTCCACACGTTAAGCAAACAGATAAACCAGCATCGTCGGCAGTGAAACAATATTTTCCTCCAACACTTTTCTCTTTCTAGGTTTTTCCAACTGTGAAAATTCTAGATTAAACACCTGGCACGACCCACAACACATGTAGGATGCGATGCATATTTTGATCGACAAAATATTAAAACGCAATTTTTTGAAATTAAATAAAACTGACATCATTTATCCTTTTTTTTTTTTTTTTTTTTTGGTCTTCTATCAAAGCAACAGGAAGCCACTCCTGTTGCAGCTCCTGGTCTAAAGGCTCGAGGTATTCATTTAAGGTCCTGTCTCTCCACTGGTCCAATCTATATCCTGTCAGAAATGATTGCGTCTGCAGCAACTGTTGAACAAATTAAACCACAACAAAAAGTCGTCATAATGAATTTATACTCAAAGACAGACATGTTGGGCTTCACTATACAGTGAATGACACATGGTGAAGACCGCATGTTTCTTTGTCTGTAAAACTATTGGGCTCCTTTCCCCAATGCCCCCCAGTTTCACAGATAGGTGTGAAATCACCCCCGCGCCCAGCTCCACTGTCACCATTGGCCGGAGGGGACACATGATTTTACGACCGCAGGCCCACAAAACCAGTTCACCCCCACTGAACTCTCTCTTTCTCATCGTCCCTCCTGAAGTGGAGAGACCAGGTCTTTCCTGCTCCCTCTCCTCCTGCAGAGGAGAGACCAGCTCTCCTGATCTTTCCTGAAGAGGAGAGACCAGCTCAACTCAGCTAAGCTCTGCCTCAGTGTGGTCTGTCCAGAGCAGCCACCTCCTTCATGGTAGCGACACAAGGTCCTGCCTGAAGTAAGCAGATCAGCGCCAGCAGGCACGACCCAGAGTCTGCCAGCTGATAACGAACAACAGGAGCACACCAGCAAGTTAGCACAGAGCTGCTAACTAACAGGAACAAAGGAGCGACCGGATTCCTCCAGCCTGCAACCACAGCACGGACACGAACCACACCTTTCCTCCAGCAACAAGCTGAGAAAGCAGCACCCTCAAGGACACTTCGTCTCCCCTTTTAAGGACTGGTAACAAACTCTAACTGGGCATAATTAGCATAGCATTACTGCATACATGGTTTACCCTTGTTAATGTATTGGCTTGCTTTAATGTTCATTGAGTTTGATTATTGTGATGTGTTGTAGATTACTGTGCATCCATTAAGTTTAGTTGATGTTAGCCTACAAACTAACCATCCTGTCTTAACCTGCACCTTTATCTCTCTCACTCACACAGTCTGCAACAGGCCACTGAGGGACAAAGCTAAGCTAACAGCACTTAACTTTCCTTTGTCTGCCTCTGACCCACACCCCAGGGGGTCTGGCCATCACCATTTGGTCTCTCTCCCCCACCTTTGTGGGACCCATCTCACATTCCTCAGCCTTATCACACACACACACACACACACACACACACACACTCTTACACTCTTCATATTATTGTTAGTTTAGTCATAGAGATTTAGTTAGATTGTTTGATTGATTTTGTTTCTGCAACAGCAGATGTCTTTAATACCTACTCTGCTTCAGCTGTACTTACAACCAAAGTACAAGTCCTTAATGCATAACAAATGATGTCCCTGAATTTTGCTCTGTTTTAATAAATGTTTTAATACTTGCTGTCTCCGTTAATGTTGTACAACTGTGGACACTGCCAGCCTCTACACTGTCAAGAACTCCAAAATCCTTCAGCTAGCTATCAATGTGGTAATTTTGGTAGTAATTATTAAATTAACTATAAAACATAATTCCAAATTGATAGTTTAGTATTTTTATGAGACTAAATCAATTAGAACGGCTGTCTTTTCCTCGTTTTTCGAGGTGGTGCCCCAATCGAGGTGGACTTTAATCAAAGTTCATTTATTTTAATAATTATTAATTATCTTTGATAATTATTAATTATTTCTGATAGCCAAATTGAACATTACCACTTGTTAAAGCACAACAGACATTTAACCATCAATCGTGAATCGAACATATAGAATAAAGCACAGATGCAAGCGGTCTTCTCGTCTGACTCCAGTGGTGACCAGGAAACTGAGATCCCAAAACTATAAGAAAGCAGGATTAGATTAATTAATTGCCCCTTTAGCCATGCAGCCCCATTAATTCCCAGTCCTTTATCATTCGTTTGCAGTTACTGCTAGAGTGCACCGCTTATTGGATAAACTTTCCACTGAGAAAAGCTACAGGTGTTAGCATGGCTGCATGTATACTGTTTATATCTATAGGGCTGGAGACTGTTTGGAGGAAACTAAAAGGAGACAAACAGACAAACAGACAGTTTGTTCATTATTCTAATTTCCTCCTAATGACTGCATGGTTGATGCATCACCATCTGGTGCGCAGACACACACACACACACACACGTACACACCGCTGTGATAATGCAGCCATTGAATCTAATGACAACGCACCGCTTGTTGTAATGAGACTCCAGTTTGTTTCACAAGAATCCAAAGCAAAGCATGATGGGTAAACTGGCTCATTGGCGATAATTAGCTTCTCGTCGCCGTGGAAATGACTCAAGTGTTTGTCCTTACAAGCAGTTTACCTCAAAGCATGGATGCTTTGATACAAACAGCACCCAGTTGTGGTCCAGAGTCTCCTCGGCTCAGCTGAAAGTAAATGTGATGCCGGGTTGCCAGATAGTAAATAAAGAAACCTCCGGGTTGCCAGGTCATCAGTGAAACTCTCCCTCTGCAAATTGGGTTGTAACTCAGCACAGTGAATCATGTCAAGTGCGTGCGAGCGCATGTGTGAGCGTGTATGTGTGTGTCACTGTTGTGCTCAGACAGAGGCACTTGAGCTAAATTGCCCCCCTGATACCCACAATGCATCTGGAGCTGGCAGGAGTGTCTGAGTGGCTGTCTCTGCGTTTAAACCTCATGATGCCTCAGCGTAACACACAGCTGCTTCATTGTGACCCCCCCGCCATCGTTCCTATGGAAACCTGGACGGGATGATGGATAAACTACAGGCTGCTGGCGATCACACTCGGATGGCGTCTTCCGATATAGTTGTGGACATTTGGTCCTAATGTTACCATGGCAGTGGTGACCACACCTGCCTCCTGCCTAACAGTGAGAGAGAGGTACCCTGCGGTCATTATTTTATGGAGGGTTTTTTGAAATAATTTGTCCTGATGAAATAACATGCACGGTTATGCTGTTACATGTGTGATATGGTCTCACCTGGACCGATTATCGATGTGTCTCATGCAATTTTAACTTGGATAAGTGGTAAGTGCAGCAGAAGCACGCGGACTTATGGGACGAGAAAAAGTAAAATACTAAAACAAAAGGCCTCGGTTACATTCAGTCATCAGCGTTCCGTCATGGGTTGGGAGTGTTTCTGCTTTTAGCCGGTAGCAGAGGAACAGTCTGACAGTTTAAACAGTTTCTCAGAAATAGTTTTCCTTTTTGTCTCCAGCATTGGAATTTATCTCCACATTGTCGAGAGGACAAAGTGCTGTCACAGCAGTGTGCAGCAAAGTGGATGTTGTTTGTTACTTAATGCATTTTTCTAAATGCCTGCGTGATATGGCTCACCTGCACTGATTTGTTTTTAAACCCCGTATCACCATTTGAATGTAAAATTGCACTGGATGTGTCTTGAAACAATAGAATGCTGAGATGCCGTTGCTGCATTCACAAAATACAATATATTCACTCCTTCAGTACGGTGCTGCGATTTCTGTATCTGTTAACACGATTAGTTATTCTCCGACCCCTCGGTTTGGCTCAGTTTCATAAAGTGGTCTGATTGAATGGACCTGAGATAAAGGAAATGCAAATGTATTTGGCACAGAGTCACGCTGTGTTCACACTACCAGAGACAAAGGGCCGTCATACAAGTCATTTTTAATTGAAGCCGGGGAGTCAATCACGTTTTTGTTTCTCCCTCGCCATTAGCCAGCTCCCTGTGCTAGTTACCATTTTATTTACTGATGCTAACAAAAGTAAGCAGCAGCTTGGCGGCATAGAGCGCATGTACGTAAATTACATTTTTAAATCACAATGGCAAATTGTGGCGGTGCGTTAAAATCACGTTTATTAGCTATTTCAGATCATCGTAAGTGAGCAGGTAAACGACGTTAACGTTTTCAGTTTGAACACTGCGTCAGCGGCAGGTTGTCGGTGGTGCCGTTCCTCAATTAAAACAGGCCTGTAAGGAGAGATATGGACATATTCAGCACTATTTTGGCAGCTGGTTACTTTTAGATATTGCTGGGAGGACAGAAACAGCCACAATGAGCTGTTAAGAGAATAGGACCCCCCCGCCAACACCTCATTAAGGTAAACAACAACTTGACCACTCATCCCACAGCTCCAATGGTGACGGGTGGTTGCGGCTCAGCTTGTCCTGAGTATCTCCACAGTAAAAACAAAAAACAGCAATAATGAGCTCATTATTTTGAAATTTTGAACTATTATTGATCAAATTTTGATCTATTATGTCAAGATTGCAATTAGACTGTCATGCTAGCGTCACTGATGTAGACAATTCTCAGAATTACTGTTTGCATCCGGCTGTGTCTGTCATTTCGTCGTTGCGCAAATTTTCCTCATCATTACAGAAAGTTTTCTCGCGATGGCGACTGGATCACCTACTCACCGCAAGATTTTGATCTGTCATGTCGAGATGGCGGTCAGATCTTTACATTACTCTTCAAAATCTCTCTCTGCAACTTGATTTTCTTATTATGCTGGGATTGCAATTGATCCCACGTAGATCACAGCCACTGTTACACCTCTAGATTCCTTCGGCGTCTTTAAATTCATCTTAAGCATCTCATCATCTCAAAACTTTGATGCGGAAATCACAAATGACATCACCATGCTAACCTGACATATGAAAGTGCTGCCGTTTTTAGCGCACTACGCCAACATAACAACGAGTTTCACCTTCACTCTGTGTCTGAGTACAGTTTGGGACTGTGATGTGTCTGACTGACAGGTGTCATAATGGATAATTACTTGTGTGTTTTATTTCAGTAGACATAACGCTAGGAAATCTGTTCTTTCATTTTTTTTTTTTTTCCAAGTGTCTCAAGTTGGCTCAGATAGACTCAGGTAGGCTTGTTCTCTCTGTCAATCAAACGCATCAACAACAACCCTGCTGTTGCAGCAGCAGCCGTCACGTTGCTCAGTCCGGAGAAAGAACAGACCGACATTTGTGTGAGCGTATCACAGATAGTAGAGCAACCTTGGCCGTATGAAGCAAAGAAAGAGCAGGGAATACATTAATGTTCAGGGTCGTTCTTAATACAGAGGGGAAAATGCAGCTATTCAGCTAAAACACACACACACACACACTCACTCACTCGCACACCTCCCTTTCCTTCAGGCAGCCAAAGTCACGTTGCCTTTTTGCTTAACCTCTATTATATCCCTGCACGTGCACGAGCGCACACACTCGTGCGCCTCGACGCGCACGTACTTTCTCGCTCTGAGTGCAGCGGTGAAGGCGTGGGCTGTTTCTTCAGGTTACATCTCTCTGCAAAGATGATGGATGGAGGATATAAAATCCATCTCTGCAGGCCATTTAGAAAAGGAATGAACACAGACGCTGAAAGAGATGACAGATAGATAGACAGACAGACAGACAGACAGACAGAGTGATAGACAGGTGTTCATTTTAATCCTATATTATTAAAAAGACACTTCCACACACTGTACAGTAAAAAAGTCTTTATCATAAGATTTTTTTATAAGTTTTGTCATATGTTGACCTTTCCAGTATCTAAGCCGGATGTTGTTCTGAAAGCTGTTTTTAGACTCCTGGTGAAAATGGCAGCTCAATGATGTTCGATGAACTTCCACAGAGATGAGAAGAGAGGACGCCTTCAGAGTATTGAATGTTAAAGATAAAAATATACAAAGAAACAGCCGTTGTAATTACAGTCTTTAAATGTCAAGGAGTTTAGGTGTGAAAGAAGAACTTCTCAGACTTTTCCGCTCCACTGCGGCCGTGGCATCAGTCTGATGGAAGACATAAATGCAGAGAGCCCTAAAACCGTGAACATCATTCGCGCGATTATTGGGAACGCAGAGCAAATAAAGCTGTTTAGATGCATTGTGTGGCACCGCGGAGTTGTCATGCACACCACATTCAGCTTCGCACCTCGACGGCAACACGTCGCAGGTGACGGTCGCACAGATTTGGCACACATCTAATTTTCACTTTTACTGTACATGCATACGCCACAAATAGTACAGATGTTAGCGGTAGCTGTTACTTCGCTAACAGCGAGCGTGTGTGTGTGTGTGTGTGTGCGACACATTTGTCTACACATGAAGTGAAACAGCTGCTTTTTATGGAAATGACGAGCTCAATTTAAATCAATACAGCCGTCGACACATTCTGCGTAACTGCTCATTTTTACAGGCATAAAGACGACTAAAGTGAGGTTTTTAGGCTTCAAGCATATTTCCTCCTGCAGTAGCTACGGTGATTGGAGTCTGAGCGCTGCCAAAATGTGTCGGAGCCTATAGCAGCACTGCAGTCAGACACTGACAAAGGACTGGAGCTGCTTTCACTTAGCGTAGATCTGAACACTGAGGAGGAACCACAGTTCCGTCTGATATTTTCCTCTTTTTTTCCTCTTCCCCCCTACAATCTCATGAAGTTGAGTGAAACAGCTCCGGGACATGTGCAGACTTTCCACCAAAGTTGAAACATTTTCAAACTCAAGCATCATCGTCCCTTCTGACAAATCTGCCTGTTTGCATCCACTCGCCTGTTTCCATCCGACCCTCTTGAAGCAGCAACTGTGCTGCCTCAATACACTTCAAGTTCAGCCTCGACGCTCCTGAACGCCGTTCACGCCCAGCGTGCCGAAGGGTGTGTCGTGTCACTTTGCCCTCATGGCACAGTGAGACGGGGGCTGCCGTGATACTATTTACATCAAGCATCGTTGAGACCGCATTAATTTGTCTCAGAGAGACGGAGGGATTTTAAAGTCACCTGCGCTGATCAGTGATTTTAATTCCATCTGGAGTGCGTATGTGGGTAATTTGTCACCCCATCCCAGCGATAATTACAGCTGCAGTTACCTCCTCGCTGCTCCTCCTGTAGTTTATATCCTGTCTGGAGCAACCCCCTTATATTTTAAAGTCAGTCTCTTGACTTTTTGTTGCTCTGCTGCTTTTAATAATTCTGTGTGAAATTTGACTTGTCTGTGAAAGTCAGAAATGTTTGAGCTTATCTGATAGACGGAAACACACATGTAGGCTTATTTGGGAATCAAAATGATAAAAAAAATAATTAAGATTCGGGAGCAAGGCCCTTTAAAAGCTAATCAAAAGCATTGTGACGGTTAGCTGCAGATAGGTACTGGTCTTTTGAGCATAGCTAAAAACATAGCTTTTTGTCACATTAGTGCCATTAAAAGTATGCCGAATTAACTACCAGCAGGGCCTGTTTGCAGTGTGCCAATGCATGTGCAGGACAACTATCACTGGATTACTTTAAAACCGGAGAAAACATTAAAAATGTGCTGATTCAGAAGCAAGTTCTGAAGAGCTTTCGCCTATGATTGTGAAGCTAAGGTTGAAATGCGATGATGATGAGTTAAATTAAAGAGGAACATAGTGAGTATTTCATTCCCCGCCTCCCCCTGTAATGGTAATAGAGAACCCCCCCACCCACACACACACACACACACACACACACACACAGCATACAACTGAGCCTCAACAGCTGCAAATTGTTCATTCAATAGCTGAATGATTCTCTAATCAGCAACCAAGCAATTTCCAGTTTGAGTTGCCTGACTTGGTGCGATCCTTTCCATCGCTTCCCTCCATCTCACAGTACATGAGCAGATCTTTAGCCCTAATGGGACTAAAGCAGAAACTAACGATGGATTAGCTTCTTGTCCAATTAGATTTATGGAAAGAACGAGATCATAAAATGCATTTCACGTGTCATCACTGCAGGATCTGGAGACCAGCAGAGGGTTTATGGTTGAAACCGAGATGTTCCATCAGTCCGAGGAGGAACAGTTAATGCAGCAAATGAAGAGCTTTACTGAAGGGCTGGTCAGCAGAGAGAGACAGATACTGTGTGTGTGTGTGTGTGTGTGTGTGTGTGTGTGTGTGTGTGTGTGTGTGGTTCAGAGAGAGACAGAGTGAGAGAGACAGATCAGTATTGGATTTTGAGTCGTTTATATTCAGCAGGGGTTCACAGACACTCACTGCTACAGTACAACACGCACACGCACACACACACACACACACACACACACACACACTGCCTGCCTGGCTCCCATATATAAATCCATTAGAAGTTATTGTTTGCTGGCGTGTTTCTGCAGCACCCTGCGCTGTATGAAAACCTGTGATTCGATTCAAAACTTTATTGCCCCGCGAGGATGATTTGGTTTGCAGAAAACAGTTTTGCAATGAAAACACAATAAAAACAATAAAGATACACCAAAAAATTGGACGCAGCAGATGCAGAGCAGCGCGGTGGTGATCGCAGGTGAGTGGAGGAGGAGGAGGAGGGTCAAACCTAACGAGAATTAGGTTCGGTACGGTTAGAGCCGGCTGAATGAGGAAGCCTGCTGAAATAACATTTAAACACGATTACAGAGGCTGGAGCCCTCTAGGGACCGCAGAGGTCATTACACACAGCCAAGTGAGAGATGAGAAGGAGCATACTGAGATATAAGTGGTCTTATAGGCTGTCAGGGTGGCTGGATATTTGGGCTTTTGTTCGTGTGAGCTTCATAAGAGGGAGGAAAGCAATAAAAAATGGACAGATATAGAACACTTTTTTTTTTTTTTAATGGTGGCACAGACACTTCCCAGGACTGATCTGATTATCAATGGAAGGGAGTCAGTAAAACATTTAAAGTGAGACTTTTTCGCTGAAAAGGTTTGAACGAGTGGTAATTGCAAGATAATTTCATATGGATTTACCTTTTTTTTAAAAAAACCTGTAATAACTGATATCTTTGGCCGCTTGGGTAAAGGTCTGGGTATTGTTCAACTTTCAATAGGCAGCTTGATGCTGGTAATAATACCTTTTACTTCCATACTGGTTCCTGAAGGCTTGATACCAATTTATAAAATCTGTTTTAACAAAAATAAAATGACATGACACACTACAGTGCAAATTTTAAATTTCCAGCTCCTGGGCATTCTTACACACTTAAAGCCGTTTTATAAGATAAAAAAAAAAAAAAAACATCATTATGTATATCACAACTTCTTAATAACATAAAATACTGAATAGATAAAGCTAAAGCACAATATAAACATAATATAGATAAATATAAAAAGTATAAAAGCCAGCTTTATGTCCTAACTGCTCACTAATGCTGATGAGATTTACACCCTCGGTACAGACATTCGGCTCGAATGACAAGGCGTTTATTGATTCTGGATGGCAGGTTAATTGAAGCAATTCAGTCGGTGCTATAAAAGCACATAGTGGTAATGAAGGTCGACTAAAAGTGACGTACCATCACCTCTTAAGTTGATATGATGAACTTGTCAGCAAACGGTCGCTAATTTACACATCCAGCAGTTACGGAGCAGCAGCGTCATCCTTTTTTTTTTTAAAGTTTTGTACGGCTGACGAATGCACGTCCAATTCTCCCTCTCTTTTTAGGTCTGTTTTTGGTCTCCACCACCTCCTGAGGGAAATGATTCAATTCACTTCGACTTGTTTTACAGCTGTGAACGTAACAAAGAGCCAAATTGTCGTGTAAGAAGAAGGCCCCCCCGGCTCTTCAGCTGCTAAATACTCGCACTGTTATGATAAAAGATATTGATTATGGCCACTTTAAAGCGTCGCTTTCGTCTAAAGAGCTAGAAGCTAAGATCAATGTCTGTCTCACATCTGTCTGCTGTGCATGAGGTTACAGTCCGTCTCTCTTCTAATCTAATCTGTGAGACATGTTTTAGTAGCGAAGTTGTGACTTTATCATTTTAAAAAACACGAAATCATTCAGGTCATCAATGATGGTTAACTTCTGTGTGTGTGTGTGTGTGTGTGTGTGAGAGAGAACAGAAACCGTAAATAGTGATGAAGCAGCAGGGTTCAGTTCAGTCAGCTAAATGCTAATCACACGTCCAAACCAAAACTGCACTCATCAATCCTCCCTTCATCCCTCCTTCCTTATTTCCTTTTCTCCTCCCTCCACCTCTCCTCAGTTCTCCCTTCCTGCCCTCTTTCCTTCCTTCCCCCACCCTCCTTCCTTCTGCTCGTTCCTTCCTTTTATTCCTTCTTTCTGCCTTCTCCACTCGAAGCTCTCCTTCATTACACACCTTTTCCCCCTTCGTCCTCTCTTCTTCTAGCCTTCTTCTTCTTCTTCCCTTCCTCGTGTGTCTCACCTACCTCCCTCCTCGTTCTCCTTCACAGCTCAACCCCCTCCGTTCTCTCCTCTCCTCTCCCATTTGTCTGATTTTGCCCCTTCTTCTTACACTTCTTGCTCGTCTTTCCCTCTTTGTTCTCTTTTTTCCTTTCCTTTCTTTCTCTCCCCCCCTTCTTGTCTCCTTCCTGCATCCTTTTGTTCTTTGTCTTCATGTTTACTACCTTCCTTCTCTTCTTCTTCTCTCCCACTCTCCCTCTTTCCCTGCTTTTCTCTCATTATTATCCCATATCTCCGTTTTTTCATCCTTCCTTCCTCATCTCTTCCTATCTGTCTTTCTTACTCATATTTTCTAGTTTCCTTACCCTCTTCCCTTTCGGACATTCATCCCGTCTTCCTCCCTTCCTTCCTTCCTCCTCCATCTCTGCCTTCTGTTCTCTACTTCCACCTTCCCTCTCTCTTTTTGTCCTCCATTTAATCCCACCTTCTTCTTTCCACACTGTCATCCTTCTTTACTGTTGTTTCCGCCTCTCCTTTGTTTTTTCTCCTCCTCCTTTCCTTCACATCCATTACTCCATTACTCATCCCTCTCTTTTCTGCTTCTTTCATTTTTCTGTTTGTTTTCCTCACTCTCTCCTCCTTCCCTCCCTCCTATTTTCCCCTCTCACATCTTCCTTCCCTGCTTTTCTCCTCCAGACTTCTCCTTCTATCCCTCCATCCCTCTCTCCTTCTTTTCTTAGAATTTTCTGTCCACAGTTGCTTCATCGTATGTTGCAAACAACATTTTTCTTGCTTCTGTGTTTCTTTCTTCCTTTTCTATTCCCTTCGTGTTCTCCTTCCACCTTTTATTCTATCCCTCCCTCGTTCCTCTCCTGCTCTTCTTCGTCTCTCCATTTTTCGCCCCTTTTACCCTCCTCCTCCTCGTTTTTCCCCTCCCTCCCTCCCTTCCTTCCTTCTCTCCATCCTTTCCACGCCGAAATTGATTTGATCGCTAATTGTGCTGAAACAAACAGAAGTTGATTAATTCATGTTTGCGCTCTCTCGTTCTGATAAATGAGTCGGCGCTTGGAAAAACAAACTTGTTAACATGGGAAGAGAGAGAGAAGGAGAGGAAACGAGGGAGAGAGAGACGGAGAGAAAGTTAAACTCTGTGCATTGTGAGCAGTAAATGGGATCACTGCCTCGTTTAGCCTGCTGGCTAATTAGAATTCACTGTGCGACCATTTGTTGGTATTCATTGTGTGTGTGTGAGTGTTTATTTTTTATTGTGTGTGTGTGTGTGTGTGTGTGTGTGTGTGTGTGTGTACTCATTGATCAGACTGACAAAGACTTATTATGGTGTCACTTTCCGTGACCCCTTTTGACCCCGCTGGCGGTAAAAGTGTGTTTATGTGTGCAGCGTGTGTGTGTGCTGGTATATATGTGTGTGTGTTTGTCTTGCTAATGACTTGTCAGCTTCCACCACAAGTGCTAAAGGTGACGCTTCCTCCCTGGAGACACACACCCACACTCACCAGCACACACACACACACACACACACACACACACACACACACACACACACACACACAGGATACAGAAGTATACATTATTTTTTCCGGCTCCCTCTTGAGCACAAATATCAACAAACGCCAGAGCTGCGAGAAGAATTTATATGTGTAAAGTTAGCTTACAATCCAATCTTGGTACCACACGCCTGCAGCATGCAAAGCAAACCAGCAGGTAGACATATAAGTAGGTCAAAGCCAAGTTGACCATTCGATTCTTATGTTGTCAGCCCATTAGGAAGCCCGTCACCAGTTGTTGTCAATAGCGTTAGTGTGCTTCAGATGGAGCCAACTCCACCTCGCAAGCGGGCCAGAAGGGTGCATATCATCTGTCATTATCAACACTACCAAAATGACATTTACGACGGTCGAGCTTCAGCAATAGAAAGGCCACAGGTGAGCATAGGAGAGAGAGAGAGAGAGACAAACAGCAGCAAGAGGAGGAGTGTGATGGGGGAGAGCAAGACCCAGGAGAGCCGTAATCTCTGATGAGATATGAGCCGCTTCGGTCGGCCATGTGGTCAACGCTCTTCAGTAGTTGATGTCCCAACATATTCGCCATTCCTCAATCCGACTGAGTGTTTTTTCCGCCTGGAGTCGGAAGGTCAGTGACTGCAATCCCCATGCTCGTCCACCTCTTCTGCAAGGTATGGAAGATGCACGTGCAGACAGAGCTGTGGGAGAATTTCAGTTGAGGAAAAACTGTAACATTCCCTGGGGACCAGGAAGTAAGCTACACGCATGAAGCTCATCTTACATCTACTTAGAATAGAAATCAAACAGGAGATACATTTAAGTGCCTATACTTGGTCTCCAAAACAAACTTAACATTGACAATTAATGAAAACCAGGAAATAGTCATATGCAGTTATAAGGTTAGATTTTGATAAACTTAGATTCATGCACATGCAGTTTTAGGAATTTTTATCTCGTTCAATGAATACTGTTGGATTTCTATTATCGCTACAACCAGCACGAGGTTTAAATGCATGTAAAAACTAGTGTTGTTTCAAGGGGGAGGTTATACAAGAGAAGTACACCCACATTTTTCTCTTCTTTCAGGTTGCTTATAGACTCAACAATATGCTTTTTGTTCCAATAGTTAGGTGCCTTTAGCTCCACTGTCTCATTTGCTGTACACATCTGTTGGTGCTATCCACTATAGGAAAAAACGGAAACGGTCTGCTGGCTGGGTGAGAAAGCCGAACATACGAGCTTCGTTTTAGTGACCTCTCTGTTCACTGTTGGCTTCAGACTGAACTGACAGTTCAACTAAGCAGAACGGAATGAATCCGAACCACAGCGGCCAACATCACAGGAAATATATACTTATTTGTGCAAACGTGTAATATTTTCCGTCTGACCATTGTTTTTACGGCAAGAAAACGAAGCTGGGATCATTTCTTTGCACGTAAAACATCTTTTTTTTTTTTTTTTTTACGAAAAGCATAAATGTCGCCTTAAAACAGCACAATATCTGTCTAAGGCATAATCATCTACAACAGAATGAGGCTGACACGTCTCCAGTGTGGCTAGAAGGGAGAGCACACAGTTTCTGCAGCGATGATTTGAATGCACAGCGAGAGACAAAATGATCTAATTTTAAATCTTCGCTGAACGTCCGTGGTAGAAGGCAAAGCAGATATATTAGCTGATTCACCTAATTTAGTGTGGGACCGTTTGGAACCTGTGGGAAAAAAAAAAAAATTAATCTTGGGAATAAAGAGTGGAGCTGCTGCCACCGTTTTGTTAAATTTACAAATGTAAGGCAACCAGCCAAGAGCCACAACACCAACTAACTACTTAGAAAACCTCTCAATTGGCAACCACCCATTAGTTTCTTAACCAAAGTAAAGGAACCATTATGAGCAAAAATGTTCTTGAAGTAGTGAAAGTAAAAGACTAAAGACTAAAATTAGATTATTAACACTTTTACCATTACAGCTGCTCACGGTGAGCACAATTTGACCTAGTTTGGTCCAGTGGTTCCCAACAAAGGGTCACCAGATAAACCTGAGGGGTCGCCAGTTAAGTAATGGGAGAGACGTGACGAGAAACCAAAGATTTTATTTGCTGATGCACGATCATTTCTTTGAGCTATTGGTTTTATTTGCTTGGGAACCACTGGTTTACTCATTGTATTTAAAAAAAAAACACAAGACCAGATTTTCTCACATGCCTTATATGTCTTGTACATGTTTTCTGTGTGTGTGTGGACTGCAGGAAGAGTAGCTGCTACCTTAGTGGCAGCTGAAGGAGATGAACGCAATGACTAAAGAAGTAAGGAATAAATATCACATGCTGTTTTACATTATCTGAAAAGTAAAACTTGCTCCTGAAGCATGGCTTCAGTGTGTGAATGAGTATGAAAGAACAGTCTCCTCCAAATTACATGAATGATGTGTGAATGGGTGATGTCATGTAAAGCGCTTTGACTAGTTGAAATAACTAGAAAGGCGCTATACAAATACAGACCATTTAACTTGTAACTCCAGCTGTTCAATAAATGCAAAGGAGGAAAAGGTACAATATTTGCTTGTAAACCTCCAAATTGTCCTTAAGAACAGTATTTCTAAAGCGCCAAATCATTTGTCCTTAAGGACTTAAGCAACACATTATACGTCCAATTAGATGCTTGAATTGTATCAGAAAAAGCTTCCTGAGAATCACAGCAGCCATGTAAAATAAAGAAAAAAATTTCTTTCACAATTAAGAATAAAAGTAGATGTGGATCAGAGACGTTGTTTTGTTTTGGCTGCTAGGCAACATAGAGGACAGAAATAAACTGAGCTCATCCGAGGTGAACCGAGTCCGATCCTCCGCAGCCGCTCTGTCCGTTCTGCTGCTTTCGAGCGGAGACGCTCAGCACCGCGTGACGACCTGCGACCTCTCGATGGCCGACCTCTCACCTCTCCTCCTTCCTCCCTCTCAATCTCTCTCTCTCTCTCTCTCTCTCTCTCTCTCTCTCTTTCTCTCTTCCTCTGTGACTTCCACTCCTGTGGGACTGACCTTGTTAAATAAAGCTTCGTCTAAAATAACTTCATCCTGCCTGTCTGCTCCGCTTCGCTATAAATCCTTCATCAAACACAGAGAGAGAGAGAGAGAGAGAGAGAGAGAGGCGATCAATACCGAACCGCCAGCGCTGAAAAGTGTGTTCTAGTTGTCTCTGCTTTATTTTTTTGAGTGATAGCACTGACATTATTAGCTAAATAAAGCTCAGTCAAGGTCATTCATTCGAATTCCATTTAGTCTTATCAATTAGAATTTTGATGAATCATTTTCAACAACTTTCACTGCTTTTCTTATTGCTGCTTTTGTGGGTTTCAATGTACATAAATGTGTGTATCTGTATGGATACAGTATGTGGGTACTACGACCTTCAACAGTTAGTAAAGAGTGCTGTGGGCAGTCAGACTAACTGTAGTTATACATGTGCACAATATTGACAAAGCAGGAACTGGCTTTCTTATTCAAGACTCACAATTTACTGCAGCACTTTAAAGATGACGTGTAAAGCAGCTCTAGATAATATGAGACTCTGAGGGTTTATCAGAGGCGAAAACACTGTGTGTCAATGTATAACATTATAAGCTGCAAGGTTTTTGGAGTGACATAGGGTGTTTGTTGCGAAATAGGGTGTTCACATTATGCAGAACTCTACCTTCCTCTCTACCTCTACGGTATGTGGCCAGAATAGTTCCTCGCTGGCTGATGCGGGCAAGGTCCAACTTCTTTACGTATGGGGCACCCACAGTGAGCAGCAGCTCCTCCAAATTAAACACCAAAGTGGGTTGTTTGTCCAGCACGATATCGTCTGTCTGTGCCAAAACCAGGAGAAAATTAGCAAAGATTATGTTTCGGGTGAATGCTCAGCTCAGGGTCATGCTTTAAAAAAGAAAGAAAGAAGACGATTGTCAGTCTGACACACGTCATTCTGACTCTTTTCGTGCTCAATCTTGCATTTGCAGGTCCTACCAGAGCATCTTTACAAGCTGTAAAAACACATTATTGTTATTAAAACAAATGACATTAAAAAGGTGCATTTTGCATAATATGTCCCCTTTAAGAGGTCAGCTTTCCTCAAGTGGGGGGGCTCTGATCACAGCTGCTCACGCTGACTCTGAGCTGTTTGAAAGGTCTGCTGATTATCTGCTCACAGCAGTTGACCTCCATGAGTAACCGTGGCTGTTTGATGTATCAGACAAGTCAGCCTTGATGGTTAGTTCACTACCACTGCAAAAACCTTGCCACTATTAGAACTACCTCAAGTGTGTACTTGTCTTTATCTTCCCCCAGTGCTGTTCATTTTGTTGCCGTAACCTTTGCAATACAGATATTAAAACGGCTGGAAACGTACCATTAGTAATAGTAATTTTATGAGCATGAAAAATGCATGTTGGGGAAAAAAAAAAAAAAAAAAAACGTAATCTTTTGTGTTCTTTCCTCAGCTTTTTTATTCCATCAGTTGTCTTTGAGTTTATTGTGCAGGAGGACAGAAACAGAAGTTCGGGTTTATTGGCATATAAAATACAGATTGATGCCATCCTATTAAAGCTGCGTGTGAGACTGTATGAAATCAAGTTATTTATTATCTGTTCAATGTATTATTCACGAGAGCAGCGAGAGGAAGACGAGGACCCATAAAACAACAAAATAAAAGTCCCAGTTTAAAATATGAAAAATAATAAAAATATTATTGAAGCAATTCAGTCATGCAGAACACATTAACATTTAAAGTGTACTTATGGGTGTTACCTTGCGTTAGTATTTTATGAAGGGATGATTGTTTATTAATAACAAGTTGTCAGACGGGCTTCGAGACACATTTCATTGGTTGTTGGCATGGAAACCAACTGCTTCATTTTCTCTGAATAGTCGGCCAATGAGCCAATCCGGCAACGACAGCGAGGGTCAAGACGAGACGTCGAACCAATGACTGTTTCAAACATAGACGTAGCATCCATGACGTAACCCTTAGGTTTCTGACGAGTGACGCTCATTGGGCAGCAATTCGGGTCACCATTTTGGCAGTGCCTGACCCCGCCTAGCTGCCAGCTAATCCAAAAATGGGCAAAGAAGATGGCTTAAAGTGGGCTAAATGATGCCCGGCTACAGAGACACACCCGTCTAGCTCTACAGTAACAAAGCTCACTAAGGCGGCTCATTTCTGTCTCCTTGATGTGCAGCAGCATTTGAATGAGCCATGTTGTGTGTTGAACAAGTGACTGTGGACGGTGGGCTCGCTCCAAGTTTGGTTAACAGTAGAGAAAAGGCCCAAACTAGTAGGCTAGATTGGTTTGAAACGTCACTCGGCTAGTGAGTTTTATTAGAATTCACCTCCTGTGCAGTTACCATGAACAGGTAAATTAGCTATTGAGACCAAAACCAGTTTTTTGTACCAGACTGTAAACATGTTTATTTCTGCTGTGAGGTTGGGCCTTTTAACACGGGGGTTTCTGGGGAATGACTTGCTTTTGGAGCCAGCCTCAAGCCATTTCAGGGATCGTTTTGGCATCGTTCTGCTTTGGCTTCATACGTAACGCTGAAACGTGGCTGTTCTTGAAATGCATATAGCTTTGTTTCAATAAAATGTAGCACCAACTATTTGATTAAAATAGTTAAGGTGAAACCAGATTTTAAAAATGGGAATATATACCTTTAACCACCAGTGGGTAACATTTACCCTTATGGGAGCGTAATCTTTGTCAAGCACCTCCCGCCACAACAGTCCAACCCTCTGTGTGATGGAGAGCGGAGCTGTTCAAGGTGCTGAAACATGAGTATGGTGATTTTCGGGGGAACCTAACTGGAAGTAACCTCTCACAAACATTTGTTTTGTGGTCTCTTTGAAAAAAGATGTACAGCTCCCTCATTATGTGCTTTCTGACCTGCGGAGAGGAGGCGAAAACCGCCTGCAGCGTATTAATTAGCAAAATTAGCATTATATATTTTTTTGGTTGGGTAAAAATCTAATGTAAATGTTGGAATTTTTGCTTTAAATATTTTAACTTTTCTATACATGACTGTCTCTCTCTCTCTCTCTCTCATCCATAAAATGGACTGGATTGCATCAAAAGAGCCCCCGTGTGCGGACGTGCCCTCAACAGATACAGGTGAATGAAGGAGAATGACCTGCATGCTGATGCATGTGTGGGAAATGTGTCGGCCAAAGTGCAGCAGTAGAAATGTTCCACTTGGGATTAATGCCTAGATGTTAAATCAGGTTCAAAGTATTGATGGGTGGATGCATTCTATCCAGGTCAAGCTGTCCAAGTCCTCCCGGCCACTGATCTTTCACAGGCATCCAAACTTTTCACCTGGGTCGTGATTTTGCTCCTGCTGGTCACGTTCCCACAAAAGGTTTGGGGATCCCACGCAGAGTCCAGAATTTAGATGGTCTGAAAAGGTCACATTGCTTCTCTTCAGACATCTACCTGACTCAGGATGTTTCTCTTCATGGGTTGAGAAAATTGCTCTACATCTTAAGCTGAATAAACGATTTAAAAACCCTCTCGGATCAGTTGGAAAATGCATTGCCACAAAGCCGAAAAACATTTTAGGAATGCACCAAAGCTAATGCTACAAAAGATGACAATCTCACAATCTTGGTCCTGGCATGTAATGTGTCGGCACCACGGAAACCTTTATGCATGATATGTTCACTGGACCTTTGTCACCATGGTGACAATAATAAATGTGTCTAACATTGTAAAACGGTTTGGTTAAGAATACGCCCCAAAACCAGTTGATAAGATTTAGGAGAGTATCATGATTTGGATTAAAATGAGTATGTTAGTTGTCACACAGAACCCTAACAGCAGCCTTCCATCCGTCCACCCCAACCTCCTCCTCACGTGGACTTTGTCACTCTTTATATTAATAAAATGTATATCTTTATATCTTTATATATTGTTAGCTGACATTGCTTGATGTCGTGGAACCATGGTACCACGCAATCCAGTGTTCATTCCACGTATCAATCTGCGCATTGCTGTAGATTAAACTACACAGCAGCATAAAAAGCAGCTAAAGAGTCAGTATGTAGGATTCAGGGGGATCTACTAGAATGGAAATGGAATATAGTTTTCATAATGTCAGAAACTGAATAGTGTACAAGAATTGTTGTGTTTTCTTTAGCTTAGAATGAGTCCTGTATATCGACATTCATGGCAAACCTCCTCCACAGAGTCTGCCGTGTTGCTGCGCCATGTTTTCTACAGTAGCCCAGAGCAGACATACAGGGCCTTTTGCATTTTTACACTGAAGTGGCAGCTTGAATCTGGCGGTGCGTAAACGCTGATTGGAAGATGAAGACGAAGAAAGAAGAGGAGTATCAATTTGTGTTAAGTGAAGTTTGAGAACCCAAATTAAATTTTAAAAAAATGCACGTTCATACTGATAATTTATCACAACAACAACAAAGGGAAGGAAGTATTTTCACAGTGTGGTAGAAGCACTTCACTGCTCCACCCAGCTGTAAACCTAAACCAGACTAACTTGGCGCAAACACTCCACACAAGTCTAACTGTTCCACTCAGATCAAGATCCTCCACTCAGTGTGGCAAGCGCCAAGTTGTTCCAAAAGCCTTTTTACAGGCTTATTTTGATGTTTCTACTGGAGTCCAACCAGACATGACGACTTCATCTTGGCAGAGAATGTGACTTTATTATCACAGACACAGAAACATGTAGGAGCTGAGAGTCCTGGCGTCAAACCAAGTCGACAAATAAAAAAAGGATGTACGATCCAGAGTCAGCTGCTGGGTAATTAACTGTCAGCACCCCCCTTTTTTTTTTTTTTTTATGTATTCTGTGAGATTCCTCTGGTATATTTGTTGTGTGTGCAGCACTCACAAAGATTACTTACTAATTGTTTTCAAAACAAAGACAAAAAAAAAGAGAGAGTCAATAGATTGAAGAAGACACAGGTTGATGGAGGAAAACAAAAGTTAGAGGCAAAAGAGAAGCGCTGAAAGAAAAATCGAAAGGAGAAAGACGGAAAGAGCGACTTCCACCTTAAAACACTCCCGTGGCCTCGCTGTCGGCATTAGTCAATGACATTCGGCGATATATTTGAGTTGATTTCTGTCCAAAAGCCCTATATTATTCATCGCCATGGCAACGGACACACCCTCATTAAGGGATGTTCCACTCCAAATGGACCCAGCAGCATCTGAACCCCTGGATGTGTGTGTGTGTGTGTTGAAGGTTTTTAGCTGTGGTGGATGAGTAAATTAACAGTGTGTGTGTGTGTGTGTGTGTGTGTCCTCAGGCGGTGGACTAGCTCTCTCATCCTCACTTCCTAATGAGATTTAATGCCGAGTTGTCCAGCTAACACACACACACACACACACACTAAAACACACACACACACACTCCACAATTTTAATAATAACTTCCTGCCTTTATCCCATTTGCACTTTGCTCATCTGACACTTCCACTGCTGCGACTGATGTTATTCTGCCTTTTCTGCCAGTGACACTGGCTGACCTAAAGGAGCGCTAAAACATCTTTATCAGCCTTTAAAGCAGCTTGCCGCTGTGGATAGCAGCCATTCGATCGGTGGGACAGTCTTCGGTCCTGACTGAGACACCTCTGCAACTACTGCAATCACATTTTGTGAAATTTTGTGCTGCTATTCATCTTCCCCAGAGGATGCATCCTGGTTACTATTGCTCGCACAGCGTCACAGTGAGATTGTAATTGTCAGCTTTCAGTGAAATGTCTTAACGACACTTTTAATCTTGGTGTGAATTCTAAAAACTTTGGTGATGCGCTGCCACTTTGGCTTATGACCAAATACATAAGCCTCTGATGTACTTTGTGTTCAGTGCTAACTTGCAGACATTAGCATGACAACATTTTGTACTAATGCGGTGAACAGGGTGTTGTATTTGCTGAACATCAGCATGTAACTACTGTCATTGTTAACATGGTAGCGTGCTGAACTCAACCAAACAACCCTCAGAACGTTGACGACAAAGGTCAAGCATGCCTGCAGCAAAATTAGATGATCAAGGGCGTCAGCTTTTGATGAAGTGGGAATGAGAATTGAAGGGGTTGGCTGGAACAGTTGCTCTGAGTGTTTAATACTGACGCAGAGAGCTGCCTTGTGCGTCAGTGTCGGGTACAGCGTTGGTTGTTTTATGAGAAGTATATGTAGTTGTTTAAAATGACATGTTTGAAATGGAGGAAAATACACTAGAGGCATAAAAATGCAGTCTGGGTTGTGTGCATGCCTATAAGCCAGACAGCTGGATTATTTAAAACTAGAAGAGATGTGTCAAATGCACGTGAGCCTGACGACCAAGACACACAGCTGAAACACAAAATAACCGCCAGTCACGACTCAGTGCTCACAAATCTGGCCAGGGACCTCTGTTGCTTAACATTCCATCTCAGTCTGACAAAAGCACAACATGCCTCAGAAGTACTTTATTGCGCACGATCCCAAAAGGTCAACAGGGAAACGTACATGCAGTTTGTTGGAATAATGATATTCAGGAAATGGAACAATTTCTTTAATTTGCCAAATCAGTCAAAAAAAATCTCAAACGGCAGCTTTTCTTTCAACGCAGCGCTCAGAGCGACCCGAGGGGCAACAGATCCAGCACAAACAAGACGACTGTGTAGAGTTTGATTTTTTTTAATAGTCTTCAAATTCATAAAATAATAAAAACCCGACCTCCAATAAAGTCAGAAATGTCTTATCCGTCATCCTGTCAGCTGTAAATCTCCATGTTAAACCGTTAAATCAGATGCTGTGGAGCTGCGTTGGTTGGCACGAACCCCCTGCAGTGTTACCGGTTAGAGGTTTGAATAATGTCTGCATTTTCTTTGTTTGAACTGCCGGATGGAAAGCAGAGAGAAAGCAACAGGAGGCGCGTCTCACTTCTTGCTGCACGTCTTTGCTTTTGCCCCTTTTGTGTCATTTTGTACGTTTTATCGTCTTATCTTAACCTTTATGTCAAGAAACTGTTCATTCTGATTTTTATGAAACAAATTACACATCAGCAGCAGTAGGGATTCTTCCACCTCTTCACCTTTCCCACTTCTAGGTAAAGTTAAATGCTACATTATCTAGACACTGGCATGCCCATTGTTCTTCTGCTTGCTCTGAGATTTCTCTTAGAACGAGCTCCGTCACCACTCTGGTGAAGTCAACATATACCTTGTAAATGCATTACTGCCTACTGTGGACATCCAGTTTTTAAAGTGTGCTACAGTGAGAGAAAGTTGTTGGTATTTTGATGCAAACTGGGTCTTAGACTTGTTGTGGAGAATAGGCAACAGGTAATCAATCTGAAGTTAAATGTTGGAAAGCCAGGCATGGAGCTTGAAACAATCTGGCGGTGAGCGAGTGAGCGAGCTGAGGATGCTTAAATCCTGGGCGGATTGCAATGAGCTGCAGGTGTGCAACCAGGTGAGTGAGGTGGGCTGATGAGGTGGGAGTGGCTTGCAGGTAGAGCGGAGCAGAGGCTGGGTGAATGGAAAAATACTGGGGGGAGAGCTGGTGAGTGGTGAGGCCGGACTGTGACAAGACGTCTCCGTCTGTCGACAGCAGAGATGGAATGATGCTTAAAGTGTAACATTTGGATTAGTCACTCCCCAACAAACAGCAGAGGTGAGATCGTCATAGAAAAAAAACATTTAAACGTGGTTCAAGCAGGAGCTTCAGTTCATTAAGTCCTGCAGACATCTGAGGGCGGCCGGACACATGTGCTGAGGCACCTGCAGCCTTTGATTTGAGGAGTGCAGTGACATTACGCACAAACGTCCACTGCGTTTACTTCCATTAAGTCACACACAAACGACACCAGGCTGCCAAAGAATAACCACACACACCTCTACACACACATCAGCCTGATCAGTTAGAACCACTCCGTTGTTTACGCCGGAGGCGTCGGTTTAGAGCGGCTCATCGATCCTGTGTGTCATGACCTCCTTTCCAACAAGCTGCGTGTCATGTTTTTCTGCTCGAGACGCATGATGCGTCACTGCGATTGGCACGGCTGTTTCAGCGCGATGAGATGATGTGCCAGGCTGAGAGTGGATTTATTAATCACCACGCCCTCTGATCTCTATCCCACCTCACTCCGCCCTTGTGCACTTTGCTCTGCTGCACACGCAGGAACCAAAATAGAAGGTGCATCTAGAGACATCGACACAGGCTGTGCGCCTGAGCACCAGTCGGTGCACTAAATAGTAAAAGAAAAGAAAAAAATGGCTCGCAAATCCAGTTTAATTTTAAAAACGCCTCGGTGAACAGCTGCTCACTGAATGTTTTGAGGAAATGGAGCATTTGTTGGGGACTATTTTCAGCAGCGGATTAATCCTCATGGGATACCCTGGAGAGTATTTGGGGCAGCAGCACAGTGTATGGCACACTGAGTCAATGTTAATATTTGTTATTTGTTAAGAATTTGATAACAAACTGCTGTTAATCCGCTGACTGGAACCCGATCAGCCAATCAGGAGCCAGGATTTCCCGAGGCCGGTTGGTGGTGGAACACTAAGTCTAAAAGTTTATGGTGACATAGTTCGACCAACCGTGGGAAGGTAGGATCCACTACAGCAGGAAAGAGAGAGAAAAAAGAAAGAGGGAGCCAGAAACAGATGTACAGTAAGGGAGAGAAGAAACACAAAAGCCTAGCAAAGAAAAACAGAGTTTGACAGCCGAGCTTTGGGGATCTACCCTGAGGAACTGAGTCAGCTACCCCACACACACACACACACAGACACAGACGCACACACACAGACGCACACACACACAGAGAGTCTCGTATCACCACAGGGGGTTGACAAAAATCCGTCATGACACACCCATTGACTCAAAATGGGCTTTGAAGCAGAACCATGCTGTCTGCACTCACACACACACACACACACACACACACACACACACACAGAAAAATAGTGCTGACAGCTCTGACTGCTTCTCTTCTGCTGTCACAAGTTTATCTCAACACAAAGTTCAGAAGGAGAGAGAAAGGAAATGGCAGCGGGAAAAATGTGAGGAGGTACAGTGATGAAGAGCGAGGGCAGGAGGAAGAGTTGATGAACTAAATGAGGGAACAGGAGGAGAGAAACATGCGTTGTGACACTGGTTGAACTTAAATGTGCCAAACTTTTTTCTGTCTGAATGGGACCAGTTTGACTGTTCCCCTGCAGCCCAGCCCACTGTGCCTCAGCCTCTTTAGAATGGCACTTTCCACTAATGGTGGGCTCAGATGATGCAGGATCGGCCGACACCCCGTCCCCGATGATTCATCGGCTGTCATCCACTACGATTCACTACATACCCATTGAGCCTCATCTGAAATGCCTCAAGACGTCGCGACAACAAATTCCCCCGACATGTTCGACCAACAGAAGCACGGGGCTGGTCTTTAGTTGTCAACATGTTGGAGTGAGAGAAGAGCTGGTGTGCTGCTGGGTGGAACTGAGAAACAGAAGAAAGATCGAAGTCTTTTACTCTTTCTTTTCCTTTCCACTATGGCACATTGTGTCTGCGACGCGGCAGCCGATGCTGATCTTTTACTCCTCTCAAGCTAATCCTTGTGATTCCAGCAGCAGCAGCAGCATGGCAGCGTCCCAGAAGAAGCTCTCCGTTCCGCTAAAAATACGCACCTAGTCTATTTTTTTGACAGAGGCAGCGGACTGGCAGGAAGTCAGACGCAGAAACAGCAAGATAATCTGGTCAGTTTTCAAAATAAAACACTCTAAATTGTATATCCCATCACTGCATCAACATTATTTCATAATTAGTGGCACCAGGCCAGACATCTACCTGTCAGAGGGTTTTTTAACACCACAGCCGACATGTGGTTCAGTTCAGACTAGACTAAAACACTTTGATGAAGGTTTGGAAAAGCTTTCAAAAGATTGTGACTGTGGTTAAAGAGGAACTTTTCCTCTAAAACTCCAACTCTAATGGCATTTTCAGTTGATTCTGCTCCAAGTCTGTATTGATCATTACAACAAAAGTTTTCCTTCCCCCAGAGAACCTCCAGTGACTGTAAGAACTGTCACTGGTTAAAAAAAAAAAAAGAAGTGCAAGTGAAAACACAAACCTGGCACAGCTGTGGGGGGGGGGGAGAGTTGTGGGGCTTTGGGGACAGTGGTGTGGGCCGGGGTTCAAATGACTTTTTTCAATTCATCCAACTTTAACCAAGTGCTTCATGTGCCATAGAGCATAAACCCTGCTTTGGTCAGATATTGCTGGAAAATAAGTAAAATGTGTTTGTCGATGTTTTGCAGACAGTATGAACATTTACAACTTTGCAGATATAAGATATAAAAATGTATATATAATTCAGGCATTGCATTTCTTTCAAACGTACTTGCTGTTACAAATTCTAGGAGTATTTTGGCAGACAATGTTAAATGTAAAGACTAAATAAATTTTTTGTCTCAGTAGAATTAACCCACATTAGGGAAAGGTTTCGACCTAAAGGATACGTTAGATAAATGCATCCCATGTCATGTAATTGCAACCAAGGCAACATGCTGGGGACATTTTTCTATCCAGATGCTTTGAAGATTGATTGAGGCTTCTGGAAATATTTTCAAAAGAGTGTTTTTTTTTTAAATGATCTTCAAGTCTTTTCAAAGATCATTGGGGAGAAACAGACGCTTTGCTCTCCAAACGTAATGAGAGGCACAAACCGCGGCTCATACTGACTTTATTTACTTCTTAATATCTTAAGCTAATAACTGCTGTGCAGCACTGTTAGGCGGCTGAGTGGCAGCCAATGACAAAAGCAGTCTACTCTTTGCAGGCACACTGTGCACTCAAAGTAATAAAAAGCCTTTAATATTTAATGGCCGACACCCACACGTTCCATGTTGGTGTCAGGATAAGGCAGTCACGACTATGAGTGCTCTTGTGTTTCTACACTTACAGTATAGACCTTAAACTCCAAAGTGCACCTTTGTTAATTCATTCTGACTTTGAAATTATGTAAGGTTTTCTGGTTCCAGTTAAAATTCTCTGTGACCTGCGGAGAGGTGACAGAAAATGGACAACGTGTACAGTAGCTCTTTCGTTTGGGAAAGACACAACATCTAAAAAGCCTTGTTTCTCTGCACGGGTTGGAACATTCGTTGTGCGACGCCAACGCCACGACGAGCGAGCATGGTTATGGTGTAAACTGTGTGTAGGCTCCAATAAAACATTTATCAACCGGCATCAGCAGGAAAATATTTGGTCTAATGTAGAAAAAGTCACACCAACAAGCCAGCATTAAGCAATAAGTGATACTTAAACACAAAAAATATGTTTTCCTACGCAATTTAAGAATTATGTACACAGAGGCGAGTGTTGAATTCCTGTGCGCTTGTGCCTTCAAGCTATGAAGTTTGTGCTTAGTGTTGCACGCTTGGACACATAAATGGGATTCCCAGGCACGCATGGCTTATGAGCTCTGGAAATACAGAAATCACAAGCGCATCTGCTCAGCGTGGCCGCATACCGCCGGACATTCTCATTTTACAAAATAATGGTCAGCACAGAGGCACAAGTAACAAACTGGTGGGTTGAATGTTTCAACTTGAGCAAAAATAATCAGACCACCTACTGCATCTTGTGGCTGAAGATGTGTGTACCTACTGTAACAAGATAAAAGTCTGGAAGAAAAAAAACGAGAGCCCCTGATAAGTTCAGCAAGAGTCTTATCTAGTGCGCCACATTTACTGTCGACCACTATTTGAGCGTCTGAATTCCACATGTGCACATTTGCGGATGATGCAGTGCTCACAAGTTCTCCACAGTGAAAAAGTTGCACGATTACTACTGAGCCTGAGGCACCAAACATAAATAGTTGGCCTTTTGGGGGTAATAATCACAGATGTGGTTATGTGTAGTGGTAAAACTAGCGGATTAAATGGACTTTGTGTTCAGTCTGAGATACAGTATCTCTGTCTGTCTGTTCTGCTTTGAAAGGAAACAGCATTGACTGCATGCATTTCTCCTACAAGTTTCTGACGCAGGGGGAGATTACTAAAACCAAGACAAGTAAAAGCTGAGCAGTCTCAGTGACAGCAGGACTGTACGAAGAAGTCCAAACTTTACTCTGGTGCAGGCAACGCCGTCCCACTGGCGGAGACAGATACGCTTCCTGGTTTTAGAAATACCACAAAAAAAATATTTAGTTTAGCATGAATAAAATATAAACACATGGTCCATTTACTTTCTGCCACAACCAATGCCAGAGACAATCCTTGAACAGATATAAGGATTACAAAGCCCCCCAATTATATACCTCTTATCATGTGACCAAAATGGTCATGTGTTTTAAAATGTGGTTGTCAGCGGGGTTTTTTTTTTTTTTGCATGTCCCTGCAGCAGTTTTTAGTTGTTTTGAGGAAACAGCTCTGTGGATCTGAGGTCACGACCACAGCTGTCAAACTGCAGAGAGATGCAATGTGTATGTGTGTGTGCGTGTGTGTGCGTGTGTGTGTGTGTGTGTGTGTGCGCGTGTGTGTGGTGTATGCCAGATATAAAAGAAAGTGAGTTTAAGGTCACGAAGGTCATTCAAAATTTAAAGTGCATTTACAGTGCTGTTGTACTGTGCCACAGAGAATACGATCAGTAAAACACACACACACACACACACACACACCCTTTAGTTGCTGCTGTAAAGACCAGATATTGGGGCTGACAGCTTAAAAAGGTTTCAGTGTCGGCGGCAATACAAGACATCTTCAGAAACCTACTGGAGCACACGCGCATTCACACACAAGCACTAACACACACACACACACACACACACACAGTTACTCAGGATCACAGTCCCAGCAGTGTGACAGCTGTGGTCAACTCTCTGAGCGTTTTCATATTAAAAAAAAAAAAAAAACAACTGCAGCCGCGGCACAAAAACAGACGTGCAAAAATACACTTCTCCGCCTCAAAGCCAGCAGAAGTATTCAGACCCTTTTAAGGCATTTAAAGAGAGGAGTTACGGAGAGCAGGAGATGTCAAAACTTTTACAGTTCAAGATGTTATTCAAGTGCTGTTGAAGCACGATGGTGGTGCCCCTCACCGCTCCAACTGTCGAGACGAGCTGTCCCTTAATGTGACATCACAGCTGGAAAAACTAATGATACTCAGTGCCTGGTTTGTGGTCTGTCTTTTTTTGGAAATGTGGGGCTTTAAAATGAATCTTTAATACCGAGTTCCACCTGAACTGAGGATACTGAATTCCCAGTGTCTCTGACTGAATCAGTGGCTTGTTGCTATGGAGCTTCCTCACTGGTGGGGCTGATTAAAAACTCGCATAAGAACTGTGAACTCCACACGAACAACTGACCGAAGAAACTGTTCAACGCAGCAGCAGACTGATTTAACTTAGAATTCAAGACCAAACAGAAACAGAAACAGACTAGAATAGAAGACGACGCTCAGTTACTAATGTGTCTACTGATGCACATTTAAAAATCAAATGTTAGATCAACTTTTTTCCGACATGGGTGATTTCACCCTCTATTTCTAACCTGCTGCAGATACAGTATGTCAAGAAAAAGGACTGGACCGACAAACCATCACCCAATCAGCGAATGGATCGTCGCTAATCAGTAAAGATGTGTGAGGGGCTCTAGAAACCAAACCAACTTTTCTTTAAAAGAAATTGTGTCTAGAATATGAAAATGCGCCATATAAGGAATTTTTAAGGACTCACCAGTGCAACGGTGCACATAGGGTTAGAAAGATGGGTTCGAAAGCAGAGTCAGATGAGAATCTAAATTAGACACATCTCTCTGCATCTAGTATTGGCAAAGGCCCAAGACATATTTAGCCTAGCTTAGCACAATGAGTGGAAGCAGAGGTAAACTGCTAGCTCAGCGGGGGCTGCTCATTGTTCCAGCAGCCATTAATCCCAAACCCCGGCAGTTCAACAAATGACTGTTATCCCCAAAAACAGACGCATTAGTTCAGTGACTGTCCATGGTGCTGAATTGGCAGGGTTTTACCTTTAACCGGCTATGTTTCTGGCAATTTTTACTTTTGCAGACAAAGAGTTTTACTGCACCCATGTGACCCAAGTCTGGCTGCAAAGTAAGGTTCCACTGCTGTATAGTTGTTATTGGTGGTGTTCAAGTTTCTGTGGGGTTAAGGGCGAGGGTTGGACAGTGGGCTGTCACACAAACGGGTCTCAGTCCAGTGGGTCAGTTTTTGGAATGGTCCCATCCACAACTCCAAAGCTGCCCGAGTAATGTGTTTCTGCACCTTCAATGAACAGGACACAACGTGTAAAACAGAACCAGATTGTAGTTAAACTGGCACATATGCAAGGTCTCAGCTAGTGACAACAACAACAGGATACATCTGAAGGACAATAATTCAGTTTCCTTAGAAACTTGGCAAAAGTGACAACTGCAGCAAAGATAAAACTTCTGACTTTGTTTTGTTTTTTTTTCCTCATGCGATGTTCTTTGTTGTCCTTGAGCTTCACTGAAGCTTCAGATCCTGAAATCACCAACATTTCAGTCAGCCAACTGGAATGAAGATAAGGTCAGAGGTCACAGCTGCCTGATTGACAGACAGTGGAGCAGGCAGTATCACACGCTGGAAACCTGCCACACATGCAGCTTTTCCTTCAACTGGCCATGAAAAATAGAGGATGCTGCTCTCTGTGGAGGCTGGAGTTGGAATAAAACGGTTCAGTTTAAAATGCATTAACAACACCGAGAGCCTGCTGACGTGATTATAGCACTAGATGGAGAGATCAAGAGTTATTACAAATTCATCCTGAGGGGAGCATGAATATCTGAACCACATTTTGTGGCAATCCACCCAATAGCTTTTAAGAAATTTCACTAAAAACCCACTGTGTCATCCTCATGGTGGTGCTAGAAGAAAAGTCAGGTGATCCAAAGTCGGTAGGATTTTCCCTCAGGGAACCATGAATGTCTGAGAACTTTTATGTTTTATGAATTTTATGTTTTATTTATATGTTCCGATCCAATAGTCAGTAAAATATTTCCGTCTGGACCAAAGTGGGTGACTAACTAACAGGCCGATGTTCTCTTATATAAACATGAACTCCAATGTATTGTTATGTGTAATGTAATGTAGAGTAGCTTGTTTCAACTAACTCAGATGTCACCAACTTTTTCTCTTTTATCTACGAGCACATTCGCTGTTTTGGACTGTTCCGGACTGTTTTGGAGACTAGCTGGTGAAGAAACTGGAGCATTCATCAACTACAGAGCCACACATTTCCCTCTGGAGTTGGTGGAGACCAACCCAGAGCTAAATGAAGAGCAACTATTGGACTTACATTCATCGGGTCGGACGCTAACACCACTCCAGCGAGATGATCGCGTTGCTTTGCGTTTGCCGGACGTGGAAGCAGGCAGCTGTTTGCCAACAAACTGTCGGGGCTTTAGGTTTATTAGTTTAGTGTTCAGTTCTTTTGCACTCAAGAGGCCGAAAAGTATCAGTCGGTGCAAATTTAGATGATCTTTGTTAACTTTTTGAAAAACAAAACAATTAGTAATCAGTTCCGCAGAAAAAAAATGCTTCTAATTCCTTGAGCCTCCACAGTTCTTTTTCCTCTGTAAAGTTTTAATGAAGACGCCTGAAGAAGTCATTCTTGTTTCACTACATTGCTCCCACACAGAGTGGAGCTGAAGTATATTTTTGTGCTCCTAGCTGAATTAATGTGATGACTGATCATTTACTTGGATTGCTCAGTGTAGGCGTCCACTTTTCAGTAATCTTTACTGAAGAGGAAAATTACCAGAGTCAACTCCACTGTGTCACACTGCTGAGATATAAAGGTTTGGCTGTCTACAATAACCAGTTAACCAGTCAGATAGTTAACTGAGCGAGCAGACTGAACTAACTGACTGATGGTTAATCAGACTTTGGGTGAGTTCATAGTGACGTACGGGTGGTTGGCAATGGTAAGATGTTCATTGTTCAAGTGTTCAGTATTCCTCTCCTGAAACCTGAGGACTGTGTCCATGTAAGCACGTAGGAAACAAGAGACACAACAGAGGAAACATCTCTGTTGATAAATATAACCAGGAGCTTTTGGTGAAACATTAAAGCTTCTCTGATTCATATTTTTGTTTCTGTAAACCTACAGGCGTCTTTGTTGTCAGTCAACAGGAGGTTTCCATCCGAGCAGAACGTCCCCGTAAACACTGAGATGTAGCTCCTCTGAGTTTGTCCAAATAAAACTCGCTGTCGCTGTTGTCGTGCTTGCTGCTGGAACGTCTTCACAAGAATCAGTTCCTTTGTCAGAGTCGGTGCTTTTTACTAGTTTCACCCAAGAATAAATCAGATCAGTTTTTTTTATTTGGCCCACGATTGTAAACGCTGCCTTGTTAGTGGAGGCTGTGACATCGTGGCATATCATCTATAAGAGTAGCTGGAGTGGTACTGGGCTCAGTATGAAAGTCAAGCCCACTTTAGACCAACTATGAACACAAAAACAGCACTATTATCAAAGAGTAACCAGACAGAAGGTTAAACTTGTCATCTGTTCATTTGGAAATTGTTCGCTTCATTTTAAATAAAGTTTGACGTGACGACATCCTGTGTTCGTGTTTACTGATTCCTCAACTCTTCCCACCAGACACCTGGATACTTTTATTTTAGATTCTCCCTTTACAAACAGGCACCAATAGAGAGAGAATTATCTACTGCAAGAATTCACTAATCTCCAATTCCAACATTTAGTGGCATTAACATTATAGAACTGTTTTCTACCTGTAAATCATCATCATCATATTAGAAAAGTGGAACAACAAGTAGTTCAGGAAGAAATCAGGCCCTAATTAGCCCTGCAAGCAGTTATACAGGGCGGAGGAGCTCGGGTTGTGTCTTCTGCAGAACTGTCCTCAATAAACGATTTTGTTGCTCAACTGTCTCCTAGTTTATATTTTATTCTCTGCATGACATTTACAGTCTGAAAGCCAAAAAATAAAATGTATATATTTATAGTTGTTTTTCCTCCTTCCACGCCTTTTACACGACTGACTGCCAACGACGGATTATGACAAAAGGCCCCAGGGCTCTGACATCTAAAAGGCCTCCCACCCCGACGAGGAGCAAGGCACCAAGACTGAAAGAGATGTCATTTATGGTCATCTTGTAGCGCTCTCTGGGTGTTTTGCATCTTTTTGTAGGCCTTTTGCACTTCTTTGTGGTTGTTATGTGACTCTTTCTGGCATTTTTATGTCTCTTGGTGATTCTTTGGCATCTTTTTCTCGTCCTTTTGCATCTCTTTCTGCTTGTTTCGCGTCTCTCTGCAGTATTTTTGCATCTCTGTGATTGTTTAGCATCTTTTTTCTGCTCGTTTGTCTCTGTGGTCATTTTGGGTATCTTGGCGGTGGCTTCATATCTTTTTGTGGTCATTTTGCTTTTTTGCCCTCCTTGGACCCCTTGGCATGTGCCAAGCAAATAATAACGTACAGCAAATAATAAACTCTATTTTTATTTCAAAGTAGGCCTAAAAGAAACACCAGTTTTTACATTTAACACCTAACAGTCACCATGTTTGCATATTTGTCTCCTCAGTCTCAGCCATCATACTGAGAATAAGAATAAGAATTAAAGCTGCAAGCAGCGTTGGAGGGCCCTCGCACCTTCGTGCACGTCAGGTTGGGCGGCGGCTTCATCCTGTAGCCGGACGCCGACCCTTCCATGCCAAGCTCAGAGTTTTCATGTATTTCAGACAGTGCATCAAGGAGTTACATGCCACTTCCTGTGTCCCCTATGTGGCGCTAGAGAACAGCCACAAATCACGTCCTATATTTCAGCATATGAAGCGTTGACTACACTGTGAAAATTTCATGCAATCCTCAAAACATCTTGAGATTATTCAGCCAGATGAGTGTGGTAAAAAGCAACCTTCAGACCCTTAACTCCATCCTGTATGTCAGAGTTGGTCTGAAGTTGTCTGCTGAGGCTCGCTACGAGCACAAGCTGCCTGATAATGGTTTGCTGCTTTTTGGCACATCAGCTGCTTCCTCATTTAAATCAGCTCCCTCAGTTGATGAACCTGCCATAGAAAGCCTTGACCAAAATGAAGATGACCTGCTCTTTCTGTGAGCCAGCACAGCGTGTGTGTGTGTGTGGAGGGGGGTCTGAAACAACCAAACACTGAACGTGAATTAGGGCCAGACTAGTTGCCATCATTTTCTCACATTGCCATTGACATTTTTTTCTATCGTCTCTTTTTGGTCGTTATCGGTTGTTAATGTTGTTGTCTATCCAAATCCAATATCCAAATTGTTGTAATCAGAGCTACTTTCCTTACTGAGGAGTTGGCAACACTGGTCATTTCCTCGACCCGAGAACCGTCGCGCCGTAGTGACACAAGCAGCCCGGAAAGTTTAGCAATAACTCTAGATCTAGTAACTACGGGTGTTAATTGTTCACAAATGTAATAAATTATTATTATTTTCAGGGAGTTTATTTCACAGACCAGGTAGTAACTTGAGTAACTTGAGTAACTCGACTCTACAAGATCCTATCTTCACCACATTTATACTGTTTGATGACTGTCCGGCTCTGAAGACATGTACATGCCGATTTTGAACCATAAAAAAGCCACCATAGTGGCTGTTCTCTAGCGCCACATAGGGGACACAGGAAGTGACTCCTTGATGCACTGTCCAAAATACTGTGAAAATTCTGAGCCGCATGGAACGGTCGGTGTCCGGCAACAGGACGAAGCCGCCGCACACCTCGACATGCACAAAGGTGCGAGGGCCCTCCAACGCTGCCTGCAGCTTTAATCCATATTCAAACTGCTGTGACACCTGAAATAAACTCTATTTCTATAGTATTTACCTGTTCAGAAAAAGTATATTAAATGCTTTAGGATGAAGTGGTGCAGTGGATTTCCAACAGTGCAGCTCCTGCAGGGAGTGGACATTAAAACCATTGAATGAAGCTGCAGCTACATATTGATTCTGACACACTCACACACACACTTCGCACTTTTGGTGAATGAGGTGTACTCGCAGCGTGTTTCAAATATACTTGACTGCTGTTTTTAAATCACTGCATAAAAGAAGAATGGGTCGAACGACACAGAAAGCCGTGCTACCAGTCAGCGGTATAAATGAGTTATTAGCTCAAATGAAATCCACACTAATGCACACATACATGCAGACAAGGGACGGCATGAAGGCACAAACACTATCACCCACATACACACACACACACACACGATTTGTAGATGTAATGAATAATTTATGTCATGTGAATGTTGTGGGTTGAACACAGTTAAATGTAAGAACAGCCTGCGGGGAAATCACAGTGAAACATTTCCTGTCTGTCTGTCAGACCCTCTCTTACTCTCCCTAATTAAAATATTCAAATCTGCCTTATTTGCATGGACGTGTATTAGACTCGGACACAACATGTAGAAAAAATAGAACCAGACAAGTGAGATATGTTGCTTGTTTGTCAGCTTATGCTTTATTTAAACCGACCGCTAGCTTCCATCCAAATGCAAATACAAATTTGAGCAGAAGCAGGTGAAAGAAAATGCAAATGAATTTCCATCAGTTACTGTTATGTGAATTGTAGAAGTCGTATAGCAGAATAGTCATACCCACCTGTCACGTAGGTGCAAATCTCCATGCCACAAAAATGTGATTACTGACAGCATTTTAATATTAATTGGATTTTCACCTGGTCATCATGCTTCAAAAAAAATTGGAAGCCGCACCCTTGTTTACACATCATGCACACCAGTGGGCTGACGAGCTCTGCGATGGCTTGTGTGCTTAATCATCTTAAACACCCAGAGTGACAGGCATCCAAATCCTCATTGGTAATTCAATAAAATGCATAAAATCAGGTACGTGGAGAGAAACAACAGCAGGAAAAAAAAACCACGCTTCACAACACCAAAACTGCATCTTCAATACACCAGGTACATAAAACATCCCAGAAGATGATATACCCACAAACCTACTTAATGTGGAAATAGTACAAAAACACATGAATGAATAAAAAATGCACAGCTATTGCATCAGGACATCCTATTATCAGAATAAAGGCAGCTTTTTTTTTTTTTTCCCCATCAAATATAGAGGGAAACTTGTGTTTGCAGAGGAGAAACACAACACTGGTTATCCTCTTCGAAGCAATGTGCATCACTGCTGTCTCTACATAAGGGGGAATGTCATTAGCCCATTGAGATAAACAGCTGATTTCCGATCCAGCCGCTCCCTCCCTGTCCTGCAGTAACCCCTCTCCACAGACATTCAGCCTCGTGCGCGCCAGCTTCCACCCATCCTCTGCCACATTGTCTCGTTTGCCTTCGCCCTCGCTTTCTGCCTGTCTAACCCCTGTTTTATCTTCCCGCCTGGTTTTTTTGGCCCTTGCCTGCTTGTGAACTTTAATCTTATCCTGCCAAGTCTTTGAGTCGCGCCTCTCTGTCCAAGCTTGTTTTTTTTTTTGTTTTTTTTCTGAGCCTTGACAAAAAGAGTTCCAGTCAAAGCTTCAACAATGGGGAAAAATGTGATGAAAATGTGACACTTGTTTGTTTCATGGGTTCCAGTCTCCTCATCGCTCTGCACAGATCTGATGTTTTGAAGTCGCACGCTTCATGTACATCATCATTTTTTTTTAAGACTTGAATTTAGTTTTTACCGAACTTCTCCACCCCAGCCTCAGGAATAAAAACTTTTTATTCATTTCTGGTGTTTCAACGAGTAGTTTTTTTTTTTATGCTCCAAAATTGAAAATGTGCATAAAACAGGTGGATGGGAACAAACTTCATGTCGAGCTGTTCTTATTTGAAAATGTAGTAATCCAGCAGTTTGTTGTGTGTTTAATCAGAGTTTGTTAGTTCTCGCCATACAACTGTTCATTGTCATAACATTATATTATAATAATAGAATTCTATTGGTTAAAGTTTGGATCAGTTTGAAGAGGCTCCAGAGTTTCAGAGCCTTTTTTGTTTGCAGGAGAGGGAAATACTTTTCCAACTTCTGCTCTACAGGACGGATATTTGCAACATTTCTGTGGACTCCGGATTTCTAGCTCTCTTTCGTCTACATGAAAATCCGTCTCGTGTCTCGTCTCCGGTGCGCCGTGTTTAATTATAACTGAAATTTTGACAGCGTCTTCCAAGAGATTCCAGGAAAACAAAAACACGGGAGCTAAAAAGGCTCTGAAGGCTCTGTTCCCAAAACTCATGGACTCGTGTCGCGGACTCGTGAATTGTGGACTCTTTGTGGTTTTGGTCTTTTGGTTCCACCTGTTTCTTCGAGGCCCTCTTGTGTCGCTGTATTGCCGAGGAGTGTGCTACATAGCAAGATTAGAAGGTTAGCGGGGGTTTTCAGTTCTACAAAGGTGGCTGTTTTTTAACCCGGCTACCATGGTAACCTGAAAAATAAGGTCTTCTAAATTTGTTGATTTTATTATGTGATTTTCACCTGTAACTCCAATTCAATGCTGGCAAACCACTTAGCTTATTCATGTTTAAGTGTGTGTAAATACAAAATCGCACATGTAGAAACTGATTTGCAGCGACAAAAAGGAAAAGAGTCAAAGGTCTGTAATAAGATTTTGCTATATTAAACCTTTACTTTTACTCAAACTTTACCAAAAAAACAGAGAAGGCAGTGCAGTCGCCATAAACTGAGAAATCACAACCCAAAGAGTGGACACATCTTTGTCGCTGGTCTTGCTAAACCTCACTAACCATTTTACTACTGTGCATTTCTGGAAACAAATATGGCAATAAAGAGAAAATACATTTCTTCCACAACAATAATTTGCATTTAGAGTAAACATTGTTCAACTTAAGCATTTAACTCAAAATCCACCCAGGGGCTGAACACAAAACATTGTTAAACAGTGCAGTCCAAACAAGTTTGGGAGAGGGGGGGGGGCGGCTAGAGCCAAATGAAATATCTACGTTATGGCACATGCTGATATTTTCCAGTCGAGTTAAATATTTAAAGACACAGTAATTCCTAAGTATTAGTTCGGACTGCCTTCATATAATGCTAATACATGTCACTCAGCTCTTTAAAGACGCCTTAATAAAAACACACAATGCACTTTAATCAAAGGCAAGCAGGTCAATATCAGGAGAGCAAACTTAGAACCTAAGAGGGACATTACATGTGCATCATTCACAGCAAAGCAGAAGAACAGCTGCCATTGTGAACTAAACATAACTACTTCACGTCATCTCAACATGATTTAGTCTACTAGACTTTACATCCCTCAAGGTTAAAAGACTTCAACAAGACTGAAATATGTTTGGAAGGGAAACATAAATGAACCCTCCAATTCCCATTTTTTTCTGTGCAAACTTAACTTCGGCGTAAATTGCCTGTAAAAACCTCTCCTTTCCCCGATGATACTCTCCACGAGCCGTGTAGATTCTCATCTGAGGGAAGATTGAAGTTGTACTGTGTATGCAAATCATGATGCAGACATGTCGAGCCATTCATTTCGGTAACGCCGTCGAACAATTTGTGCGGTTGCAGCACAGCAAACTGCATTGCGTTGTCACGAGAATTTACATGACAAACTGCAGACGTCTGTGGACCAGGTTTTTTCTGTTTGGTCCTGATTACCTGAACAATCTGTTTTACACTGCTGCTACGGCGATGAGGAAACTGGGTACCAGCACTTTTCACAGAACATATTCAACCAACAAAATGAATCTCACTTTGGCTCCAGACTAAAGTGATTTCTTCGTCTCCATCATTATGGGACGGAGTCAGACATAAATGCACTTGAATATGTTTTAATAAACTGTAGACTATCAAATTAGAACTCTGGGCCAGTGAGCAGCTGCCAGAGTCACTGAGTGGTAAAATAAATATAGTCACTTGTTCTGCATTCTGTTCTCGCCTTATTGGCGACAACAGTTTTTATCTTCTTCATATGTCTCCACCATACTTTCTCCTGAACGATGCAGGCGGCATGTGATCGACCACAGTGAGAACATTTGGCGATTTTGTGCAGAAGAAGAGTCAGATGATGAGTCAAACGCCCCTTGTATGTGAGCGCGCCCCAGTCAGTGGGCAAAGACAGCTGACAATCAGCTTGATGATACACGTTATATCTGACTGCCCGTTTTGGATTTGTCAAGCCAGCTCATTCACAGATAGCCTTGTCAAGCACTGGGAAACCCGCTGAGCACATCTGCATCGTGTTACGGCGCGGCTTTTAATCTCGCCGGGAGTGTTTCAGAAGCATTTCAGACGGATCGATTTGCCTGGCTGATTAGTTGACTTGCTCACTTTTTGTTGTTTGGTCATTTTCCCGTGATTTTCTTGCTTCTAACGTGAACTAACAGGCTACATTTCTCGTTTTTGTCCGGCTTAAATGCGTTTCTTGTATGCATTCACTACTTTGCTGTGCTGTAGCCTACAGACAGCAGCTAAAGTTCAAGTCTTTTTCCACATCCAAGATGAACCTCGTCGTCCACGGTACTAAAAACCGGTTAATGTCTGGCCTGGTGCCACCAATTTAAGGTTTTTTGAAGGGGTGGCCACTGCGGCCTTCGTCCCACCGTACAGCATCAGAGGCAGCAAGCTCAAAGGCAAACCCAGTGAGGAAGATGGGAAGCCGGGATGGATGGTCTCATTATCTAATTTTCACTTTGTTTTCCTTTCTAAGAAGATTACGATATGATTGTCACTGCGTTTGGCCACGCACTGATCCTTTGGAGGTGGCTGGCCAGTTTGGGGTTCCACCCTCAGAAGGGGCCCGTTTAGCCTTAATTAAATATCCACTATACTTTTTCTTACTAGTCAAACTAAGTAGTAGATACAGATAATTTACAAGAGAATGAATAAGTGACCATTAGCACAAAAATAATATGAAACCCAACTTTTCTGAATATTCTGTAAATACAGTTTGTCATCGTAGGAAATCATTGGGTAACAAAGGCTGAGATTTTACTTATTCTTTCAAACTTTTCTGTAAAACACTTCCTTTCATTTGAATTATTTCTGTGTGAAGTTTAGTATCACAATAGCAAATAGCATATTATTTTCTCAACCCGCACCACGTCAACCCCCCCTGACAAGTTTATTGTTGAGCCACGTCAGGTGCAGCTGGTGTGTGTGTGTTATTTACAACAGTAAAATGCAAGTTACCTCTCTGACACCTGGATCCTTATTGAACCACTGTGACCCTCGTCCCCTCAGTATTTATTGAAAGCCCCCCCCACCCGCGGCGAGTCTCCTGTGAGGACACATGTCCTCGCACAAGGTCATCTGCACATAACAGGCGTTTTATTTAAGTGTCGCCCGCAGTGAGGCGAAGTGATGCAGATGGCTGCAGAGTTGTCGCAGACTCATTCGGCTTTATAAGAGACGAATGGGGAGGGCTCGGAGGGCATCCTCCACCTCACAGCTCGCCATTTATTATCAAATTGAGTCAAATGTCTTTTTTTTTTTTTAAGCCACTGAAATGAGAAAACTTTTGCGTCGGACTTGTTGGTGAACGATGGCGTGGAGGGTTTATATGTGGCCAAAGTCTCAACCAACCCTCAGCTTTATTGGCAAGATTGAACGGAGATTGAAAGTAATATACAAAAGAGAACATGGATATTAGAAAAAAAGAATGACACAAAATACAGCAAAGTCACAGAAACATGCAGCTGGACACCAGCAAACAAAGACACTTGTATATCTCAAGGGGGGACACTACATGTAAAAGACATGTAGACACACCAATGTCACCATAAAACTTTCCCACTTGATGACTTTTCTTAAATTCTAAAGTTTGAAAATGAGATATTATCCAACTAAATTTGTTCCCAGGTTCAAAATTTTTGTTTTGTCATGGAACGGGACAGAGGCTCAGATGCAGATGACAAAACACCAATACACCAATACTGAGTTTAAATAATTTATTAAGCGAAAAGCACTAATAAAAATAACAAGCAGGGGGGCGAGGCAAGGGGAGAGACCGGGGACCAGGTCGGGAGAGCGGACTTAGCTGGCAGGGGCAGGGTGCAGAGGAACCGGGGCAGTGGAGAATGCTGGCGGGGATGAACCGAGGAGGCGAAGAGGCACTCACAGGGGAAGGAGCTGGAGAGGAAGCAGGGGCAGGAGCTGGGTAGGAGCCAGGGCAGACAGGGAGACAGGACGAACACAGACTAGGACAAGATCAGACAGGCACAGGGAACAGGTGAGGCAAGCTATGCTATGCAGGTATAGACAACGGTCCTGCATAGTCTGGTGGAGAGAGCAGAGTGAAGTAAAGCAGGGAGTCTCAGCTGATTGAACGCCACACCCCAACACAGGTGGACACAATCAGCTGATCAAACTCGCCAGACACACTCACAAACACACAGGGGAGACAGTTCTGGGCAGAGGGCACAACATGTTTGGTTTTGTTGACATGTTAGAAGTAAAAGCTTTTTACAGTCAACTATATTTTCAGATATTTGAATAGCGCTGAGAACAAAACTGGAAAACTGGAAATTGACCAGTGCATGAAAAAAAAACGTGTTTTTGTCTTCTTTGTCTTATCTTAAAAGCATTTAAGGTTCTACAAAACATCTTTCCAGTGGTAGAAGAAGTATTCAAATCCTTCTCTTAAGTAAAAGTACCAAACTGTAAAAAAAAAACCTTCACTTCATGTAAGTATAATCAGGAAAATGTACTCAGAATATTAAAAGTAAAAGGACTTAACGCAGAAAGAGAAGCTACACCCATAAAATCTTTGTCATGTTTGCATAAAAAAACCATAATCACGTCAGTAATCACATTAATATTGCATAAACTGTTAGCGTCATTGGTAGTTGGAGTCAACTGGTAGTTTCATTTATAACACAGCATTTATTTTGTGCATTTGTAGAGTAATTAAAGCTGTCAGATAAAAGCAGTGAAGTAAAAAAAAACTATATTTATACTATATATGGAGTGCAAAGCAGCACAAAAAGTAAAGTACAAGAATCTGTATGCAGGCACAGTACTTGAGTAACTGTACTTTCACCACTGCATCATGCCTGTCAGTGCTGGATTATATATGTGTGCAATGTATCCAGTAGCTGTTGTAATGTCATAAAGTAGCCTTCTCGTGTCTCAGCGGTGTATCGATCAGCTTGATGTTTCCCCTCTCAGCTTGTAGCAGCTGATACTGTTCAGTCCACAGCTTTAATAAAGCTTTAATAAGGCTGCAGAGGCTGTTTAGACTGCCCAGTCAATAATTTCCATTATTTAGTTCAGTTGAACTTTCTTTACCTCTGCGGCTCAAGCAAGAAGACCTATATTCACCCGTCTTGGGTAAAGACGAGTAATGCCTATCAATCTTCACTTACATTCGAATTTTATCGAATTCTT
Source organism: Pempheris klunzingeri (assembly GCF_042242105.1). Lineage (NCBI taxonomy): Eukaryota > Metazoa > Chordata > Actinopteri > Acropomatiformes > Pempheridae > Pempheris > Pempheris klunzingeri. The sequence continues at coordinate 15,732,740 of NC_092033.1, forward strand.
GCTTTGGGAATTTGTGTTTTGTTTTAGTCTCCAGACGTTTGGTTAAGATTTTAAGCTTTGATTCACTTCTGTGACATTTCTGTTGTTCTTTGGTGAAAAAAAAAAAAAGGTTGAATGTTTTTCTGTCCCAGTCATACGATTTCATGGAATCTGCAGTTCCCCTCGTTATCTGATCTGCAGGGTTTCTTTGTCAGTTGTCACAGCCGTTGCCTTTTATTTAAACACTCTCAGGCAAAGTACTCTAGCTGTATTTGCCTTTGTGGTGTTTCCCATTATGCTGACACAAAAGAAGGCTCCCTCAAACTGATTCTTTGGATATGACATTTAATTCAACAGGAGTCGTGTTTCTAGCATCTGTCTGAGTTCTGGGAGCGGAACATGTTCTCAGTGATGTTGGTTTTTCAGAGCAAATTTGCAGCTCAGCCATACTTTTCGAACGCTTTGGTGACATCTCGACTCAATCGCTTGTTGCATTGAATCGAAGAACGATTGCAGCAATTTGCTGTGAGCAAAGCCATACGAATCTTTTTTTTTTTTTTCTAGATCCTCCTGCAAAAAGGATCGAATGCAGGTACCATTTGATTGGAGAAGTTTCAATTCTACTTTTAAAAAAAGAAAAGGCATTAAGTATCAATACCCACCCCTAAATAAATAAAATACTAAGTCATTAAATAATTTCATCTCTTTAAATGCAGTTTATTTTATTGTCTATTTAATCATTATTTTCAATCAAATTTGACTTAATCTCAATTGTTGTTTTATGCCTTTTGTGAAGCTTTTTGCAGCTTGTGTAAAGTTTCTGGATGGCTGGCAAAGCTGAACCCAAAAGTCGAGGCACTGAGGCAAAGTAATGAGAAAAGTTTGGTTTACAGTTTGAGTCAGGAAGGCAGAGATCAAAACTGAAAGGTGCAGGCAGGGAAATCCAAGGTCCAGGAATCAGGCAAACAGGGTCAAACAGGCAGGTCGGACAGAACAGGAATACGGGATGCTGGTGAAACACGGTGGCCAATGTGTCGAGTGGCAAGTGAAACTAGATGAGTTTATATGCTGTCGGACTAATGAGGGAATGGGCTGCAGGTAAATGGATGGGCGGGCAAAACCCCCCATGGGAATGTGGTGACTGAATGGCACAAACCTGGATAAAGCAGGAATTAAATCTTCTTCATTTTGTTGACAAATTGCATCCAAACATTTTTAGACAGGGAATTTCTGATCTGGATTAGGATTTTGTATCCTTTTTATAATTCTGTTTTAGGAATAAAATGTTCTGTAAATCAGGCTATGTATGATATATGAACACACCCCTCTGTAAAAACCTTCAGAATACACATAGGAAGAAAACGGGAAAGTTTGGTGTCTGTCAGTGCTGCTGAAATGGAAATTTCTGTCTCAGAGTGTGATAAAAAAAAAAAAAGGTCATTTGCAAACAAAGCCGTCAAAGATAAGAATCTAGGAGAGATCTACAAACACAAATGGACAAAGAGTCATAGAATAAACACCTAAATGTGAATTCTGGATGCTTCCTTTCCACCAGTCTGTAAGAAGACGCGTGATAACATACCGTAAAGATCCACTAATAAATGAGGTCATAATATCACATGGTAGTTAGTTTTGAGGAGGTTTCCTTTGTTACATAAAAAGGCTTTGTCAGTAGTTAGACCACACACACGCTAATTAGGTGTATTGGCAAAATGTACACACTTTAAGCTGCGTTCAATGAACAATTGAAATAGCTCAACACAACTACTAGTTTTTTCTCCAAATTCAACACAAACTGCCACTTTTAATGACTACTGCAGTCTCAAAATTATTCAAACCCCTCTTGACAAGCATCTTTAGTACTCACTAGAGCGCCTCTTTGCTGTTATGACCTGCTGCAAACATGATGCATGGCCAGACGGCAGGTTCTGACAGCGTAGCTGAGGAATATTAGCCCATTCCTCATGGGCAATTACCTCCAGCTCTCCAATATTCTTGGGTTTGCGTGCTGCAACCGTATTCTTCAAATCCCACCACAGAGTTTCTGTTGGATTTAATTCAGGTGTCTGTGACAGTCACCCTAGGGCCTCTGAAGCCAAGCCTTGGTGGACATTGAGGTGTGCTTGGGCTCATTGTCCTGTTGGAAGGTCCAACGACACCCAAGTTTCTGCTTTCTCACAGACGGTGTGACGCTTTCTACTGGAATTTCCTGATACTTGACTAAATCCATCTTGCCCTACAAACGCTGCAGGTTTCCAATGCAAGAAGAAGCAAAGCAGCCCCAGAACGTCATCGAGCCACTGCCATGCATCACCGTAGGCAGGGTCTTCTTTTCAGCATGTGCCTCATTCTTTCTCCTCCAGACATGCTGCTGATCCATAGGCCTGAAAAGTTCCAGGTTTGTGTCATCGCTCCACAGAACAGAATCCAAAAACGTCTGACTTGTCTTGTGCTTTTGGGTCAGTAGTGGTGAACATCTTGGAGTTTGGGCATGGAGGCCTTCAGCGTTTAGTATGCACCTTACTGTAGAAACTGAAACCTCAGTGCCTGCTGCCACCAAGTCTTACTGCAGGTCTTCTGCAGTCTCTCGAGGGTTTTTATCCTCCTGCCTCCCCAGAAATCTGGTGGCAGCCATTGGTAGCTTCCTCTTTCTGCCACGTACAGGAAGTGTAGCCAGTGTTAGTTTAGCTTTGAACTTGCAAAATAAGCTTCCAACAGTACCTCTAGGAACGTTGAGAGCCTGTACCATCTTTTTGTATCCTTTCCTTGTTCGTGCCAGGCAATGATCACTTCTCCTAACTTTATGGACAATTCTCCTTACTTCTAACAAGCAACCAAACGTCGCTGTGAACAAACCCCCTGGTCAGTCCGGGTATTTGATGTGTTCTACCTCAAGAACACCTGATGCAACTAATGAGGCTCTTGATTAGCTGCATCAGGTGTGCTTGAGATACAACACCTGATTTGCTAATGAATGCTCTTATGAGGAATCCTATTCAGGGGTTTGAATACTTTTGAGACTGCAGTAGTCGATGATGATAAATTGAAGCTCAACCAAGCGTCTGTGTGTTCAACTTCTCTACTTAGCCCTTAAAATTCTCCTTAACAAGCTTTAACGCAAAAAAAAGTTCTCAAATTAAGGTATCGTTTTGTGTCATACTGTCAAAGCTGTTTTTATTGGGGTTAGTCTTGGAGCCAGCTTTAATGATTAAAACTTACAGAACAGAACAGAGTGAGAGAAAACTTGCAGAGAAAAACAAAGTTGTCTTTATTGTTTTTTAAAAATGCCACATTTCTCTCATTACTCCGGCACACGGCCCTGTCTGCATCTTTACAGGTGTAAAGTGTGCATGTTTGTAATTATGTGCGTTTCCATGGCGATGCCTTTCTAACGAACATGCAGCGTGTGCTTTTGGTGAGAAAACGCACAATCCATGTCTCCTTTTTAGCGCATTCATGCATATATGAAAGTGTGTGTGTCAGTGTGTGTTTGATGGTATTTCTGCTTGTTGCGTCAGGCTTCTACCACCAGGATGTGGTGATGGACAGTGAATCCATGAAAGGACCCGTCTGTCTGCATGTGTGCGTCTGTCTGTCTGTCAGTCATCTCTGAATTTGACAGTTCAGGGTTCTTATATCCTCGCAACACTAACTCCAATATTATTAAGTCCCTCAGTGTTGTCTGTCAGGCTTCAGGGGCAGCTGTCATTTCCCCTGCTGACCTTTGTCGCCTTACTGTTGCATTGGATTCAACTTGAGACGACATATTGCGGTCACACATGCCTTTTTCACCCATGTGGGATCACATTTGAAGCAATATTTGGCCGTGCCCGGTCCATTTTAAGATGCGACTGCATGCTGCAGGTGAGACCTCCCCGTGAATGTGAGGTTCAAATCCTCCTATGGGAATAATTTCCGTTGCCACAGTAGCAGAGACGCCTGCTTTGCGAGTTCAAAGGAGCATTTCAATCACAGCTGGGAAGAAATACGACAGGACACATGAGGAATCATAACCTCCAAAGAGCAGGGAGAACAGCTCCAGAAAAAAGGTGGATGAGTCATGGAAAGGAAATCTCTATAAAGATGAAGGCAAAGAAATGAATTAGGAAGGTTAATATTTGTGTTCTTAAACATTCAAACAAGAACACAAATAATAATCTGGCTGTAGTTGCCGTTTTGATTTTGTCGCAGCAGTGCTTCAGTTTTAGTTTTGTGCTCCGTGTTGTGGTTTTGTCTGAAATAAAGAGCGAGAACGAACGCTTCTCACCTCCCGCTGGAGTGTCACATCAGCGGCGCCGCTCTAGATCAGCAGGCAGTCTCCTTATCAAGGCCTTCAAAGTTTTCCCGTGCTTCTCTTCTCTCTCCGCTCTGCATTGCCGCTGATTACAGCATGTGTGCAACAAGAGCCCGTCATTAAGGCGTCACTGCTGCGGGGAAGCTCAGCTCATTACAGGTGCAGTAGCGATGGATTGCTCTTTAGTCCTCAGATCATTGTCTCTCAGAATGTTTCCTCTCCGAAACTTGGATAATATAATGAGAAGATGTTTCAGAGACAAACACGTATTTAAACACTTACTGTTACTATGATAATTGTCAGTACAGGAGCCAGCTGGACTCAAAGCTGACCGAGCCTCTGCTGTCAGCACTCCTGGACTTTGGCTTCGGAAACATCCCTGCAGACCATCACAACCTGGACACGACCTGCTCCGACTTCTTCCCTCCCACTCATTGGAAATGACATATTTAACAGCTTAAATACCCATAAATCCTGCATGCTGTATGTGCCGTAAACGCATATACTGGAAATAACCACCCACCTCGAGTATATAAATTAATCTATTACATTAGTCATTCTATATCTATTCAAGCACTCTTGGAGACAGAAACAGTTTGACTTGACTATACAGATAGAACATATTTGTATGTTCTAATTTTTTGGCCGAGAGTTAACGGGGGAACAGATGGATACCAATGGTGTGTGAATGGGTGAATGTGAATGTAGCGTTAAGGAGCTTTGAGTGGTCAAAAAGACCCGAAAGACTCGAAGAAGCATTTAACATTTACCATTTACGACATGCAGCAGCAGTTGCCAGTTGGAATCAAACCGCCGGTGGTTGAGGTTGATAATCCTGGTGTGTGCACACATGGAGCTGATTCTGATTGTTCTTCGGTTTCATCTATTCTGCTTTTATGTTTGTATGCAATTTGTCCAATTTTAAAACATTTTGTAACTGTGTTTCTGAAAAAGAAAGTGCTATTACCACTGTTAATTAATATCATATGTTGTGTACCATCTATTGTCAATTATTAGGGGACGCTCATTGACCTTAACAAAACAGAAGTTTATCATGAGAAAGGCTTTTATTAGAGACTTCCTGCTTCACATTAAAAGCCTTCAAGCACATGGAGGCAGACTTCACTCCCTCCCAGGGCGCCCTCATTGTAAAACATGAACAGGAAGTGCTGCCCTTCACGAAAAGAAGCAGAACTAACCCGCAGAACGGCGGAGCAGGATCGTTTTCATATTTTGCGTGTTGCTATTTTATTCATTTTCTTGCTATTATTTTAGAATTCACATCACGGCGCACGTGGACACATTTATGCATCTAAATTTGGCACCGCTGCTTTTTAACACACAACGTCACCCCCGCTGTTCATAATCTCAACACTCTCACACACACAAAAAAATAAAATGTTTTCCTCCTTCACACATGCACACCCAGTTTCTTAATAAATTGAAGCAGTATTTATATCCACCGCGAGACGCTTCATTAGATCTGAGAGCTGTCACCGAGGCTCACCTACACCGCCAACACACACAGATGTGCAGAGTTTAAATGTGAATGCAGAGAGGGTGGAGGGCTGTCACTGTTAACAATGAGACAAACAAGACAGATTGAAAACTGAATAGCCTGAAGGAAGGAGAAGGTGGGGGGGGGCAGAGAGAGAGAAAAAGAGAGTTACATTAAATCACAGGCTGAAAACACATAATTTGTCATGTGAATGACAGAGTGTCTCCATTCGTCTAGTCTCTGTTCTTTTCTTCATCTGCTCGTCCTCCTCCTCCTCATCTTCATTTTATATTCATTATTGCGTTTGTGTGTCTGTGTGTGTGTGTGTGTGTGTGTGGGATGTCTGACAGATTGGTGTCAGTTCTGCTCTGTTGAGACACAGGCTCCCTCTTTCTCTTCCCGTTCTGAACTCCTCGATCGTTCTGTCATGTAAATTTCTACAACACGAATTGGAAATCTTAAAAGACACGCTCCCTCTCCCGCCCCGCCTGCTCTCTGATTTTGTTTTTGTGCCCAACAGCGACCCTGCGAATCCCCAACTTTACTGCTGGCTCACTGTTGTCGCTTTCAAAGTAGCAGCCACTAGTTTGTTTAAATTTCTCAGGAGGAATCGCTCTCTAACGCTTGACACACAACACATTTTAAAAGTGAAAGATATCTTCATCGACTGTGTTTGTGAAGACTCAAGACGGCATGGACTGCTGTGCATGTTGTAGCGAAGGTTGATGGTTGAACCCTAACCCTAACCTGTGTTCAGGTTCAACCTAACCATAAGCTAAACTAAACCGAATCATAACCTAACCCTAACCTATTAATAACCTTAACCTAAACCCAACCACAACCTGACCGTAAACCTACGACCACTGTCAGCTTTACAGGATAATTATTAACTTATTAATTTTCTATCATAACATTTGATTCCCCTGGAGTGTTTATACACTAGTGAAATATATATAACACAAATATAGTGAAAAGTGAGGGCCTTAAACCTGTATTATTTCTAATGACCAACAGAGGGCAAAAATATGTCATATTGTATGGAAGTCAATGACAAAATGACCCTACTAATAATAATAATGATAGAAAAATGAAATCTACAAGTTACCATGTGAAATGATGTGATTCATTGATGATCTGACACAGGAGCTCTTTGGAGTGAAGTCCTGTAACTTGACCATTCAGCCACCACACCCATATTAACTGATATAGTGATCGGTTTCTTTACACTGTGTGACCGGATGGGGTGCAAATAGCCGAAGAGCAGCTGTCGGGCTATTTGCACTCCAGTACAAATAGGCGCTAGATTCGGTAGACACTGAGGCTCAAAGAGGTCCAATTACTCAACTGTTTACATATAAAGAGTAGAGAAAAAGGGAAAAGTCCTTAGTAGGGGCCCGACCCCCAGGTGCATTTTAATTATGTATGATTTTTAATGCATTCGTTTTACTAATGCAGAGTATTTTTCGTGCTGTATTGGTTCTTGTTCTTGAGTAAAAGGATCTGAATGCTTTTGCCACCACTGCTGATAACCCTTTCACAGGACATATCTTATAGCTGAGCTTGCCGAGCTTGGTTTTAATCACAGTTTCATAACATTTGTACTCAGGAATATCACAGCCTGTACCTTGGATGGTTATGTAATAAAATCAACCATCCTGGCTTCGGTTTTTGGCACGTTTATACTTCGATGAAACTAAATACACCAAGACACGTAGTCATCAGCAACTAGCCCATGTTCGTACTCATTGTTATTTAAGAGACATTTGTGGTCAAGATAAAGAGAACTGGAGACAGGACGCGCACAGGGGCCTCTTCGTCAAGACATCTGATATCCATCCACCGAGATTCGAAGGTCCCACATTCTGCTCATTTTAAAGTTCATGCTTGTTTGTGCAGGTCATAAAGGAATAGGGTTTCCTCATAACGGCCACGGCTGCTGCAGCCGGCCACAAGCCTCTGTCTGAAACACTCAGTTTTAGAAGAACAGAACAATCTGCTGCTTTGTTCTCGCCTTCAGCATCTTCACCCTCGTGTCGCCGGGAGCTGTGGTTAGTCAGGACAAAACAATGGAGGACAGCAAAGTGCATTCAGGGGGTTTTCAGTTCAGATCCCCTTGTGACATCAAGAAGGGAATTAAATCTAATCCGCAGATTTACTGAAAGAGCTGGAGAAGAAAAGAGGATAGTTTGAGGGTCTCTAGGCACACGGGGGACACATATTTATGTTGAAAAGACATTAAAAAGTGTATTTTGCATAAAATGGGACCTTTAAATGTATGTTATATTGAAATAAGTTTCTCAGCGTGACACGGATAGGATAGTGTTGTATGCTGAGAACAAATCAATGAATAAGGGTCGAAGACATTGATCTGTCTGGCCTTCGACTTGCTTCAGTATCTGTTCATTAACTAGTTTCTCTCAGCTTTTTATCACTTAGGATGCTCTGAGGTCAGTCATGACTTTGCTACAGGCACAACAACAGGCTTTTTTTTGGAACTCTTGGCATAAAGTTTAGACTTTTTCAGCCCTCTGTTGTCGTGCAACTTGTTGCAGCTTTGCATCTTAGAAAGTGACACGACTGACACACTTCAGCTGCGTGTTGTTCAGAGTTCCAGTGATCTTGTCTTTCTGGGATTCAGTCTGCGAACAAACTGTGCATAACCCACTTGTCAAAATAACTTGACTGAAATATCTGGACATGTGCCAACGTTGCTTTAATTATATATTTTCTACAATATCTGCTATAAGACTTCTGTTGAAGTGTGACTATCTAGGATTCAGCCTTTAGAGCCTATATAAAGGCTCTAAAATGAGGGAATTGTTAACGAAAAATTCCTTAAAGCAAAAAAGAAAAGACACAAGGAAACGCAATGAAAATCACGTGGCCACAATCGCGTGGGTGGAAATCACCCGACGTTAGTGTTCTAGGGTTAATGAAGATATAAGCATAGGTTTAGCAGAAATGTCAATATACAGGACTTCTTCCTGTGTGGGACTCTGCAATACCATTACCAATATGTGTGTCTCCAATTTGACAGGAACAGGTAGGTACATTGTTAACTAAAGTCATTTTTTCAATCTTTTGACATGGTGACAAAATAGTCTGAATGTAAAAGTAATTGATATTCTGTGTTACACGCAGGCACCAGGTTTATAAAATGAACACAAGAACACTACGACATCAGCCTTAGAGAAACGACCCACTCTACCTTTGAGCAACAGCCACACCTCACCCCACCCCTCCCTTTCCACAGCATGGAGGAGAAGCTGCGGTGGCTGGTGAGGCTTCGCACTCCATTGTTTTATCTTGTGCTGAATAAAACGTATGATCCTCCAGTACCAAAATGGTATTCCCCCACTTCTTTCTTTCTTTCCTTTTTCTTCATCTTCCATTCAGTGCATTCGTGCCACCAACGTCAAAAGATGCCACCTCAATGAAAAACATTGTCATTGTAGTCTACTGTAGAAACATGGCGGTGCAACATAGAGGAAGAGGAGCTGCTCCTTGTAGGTATAAAGAGCTCAGTCTAAGCTGACAAAACCGATTTTTAGTTTTAGGTGACTATACACGGATTGTATTCTATTTCTACCAATGAATCCGCCTAAATACTACACACTGCACCTTGACATTCAGTGGCTGAACAATTTCTGCAGTAGTGGCATTATCATGCGTATAGATGTATCTCGAAATGCTATAATCGTGAAAGTAAATGACAAATAAATGGCCACATGCAGGTTTAGATGGTACTAAGTCATAAATGCGTCCAATAAAAGATAATGTCTGCCAGTGTCAGGATATTTAGGATTGTGTTTATTCATATTTGAGGCTGTATTATTGTGTTTTGGACTCACAACCATCTTTTCATGCAGACAGTTGAGGTTTTAATTGTCCAGGTTTTGATAACTGATTTGATTTGATTAGACCAATCAAATTACAGTACTGGCCGTTTACTGCTGCAGTTCACATCTGTGATTTGAGCACTCGTACGTGACTCTTCCTGGATCCAATGTCAGTTACACCATTTGCTGAATCAAATTATGGTGTCATGTATGGAGTCCTGAGGTGTCACAATTATTGACACTCATTGGCATCACTACATCTGGACCCATGAAAGAGAGGAAGCTAATATCAGCCACCCCCCTCATGTCTATAGGAATCACAGCTAATGTTAGCAAATTTGGCTTTGTGTTTTTCACTTTCTGAGTTAAAGGCAAATTAAATCTCTGTCACAGTCCATCTCCTGGTTAACCCTCCTCTCAGTATTTTTCCACTCACCCGCCAGCCACTCCAACCAGTCAGCCTACTCCCACCACCTGTTCCACTCCCCTGCTCCTGATCACTCATTAAGCCCGTATTTAAGCCTTCACCGCTCACTCACTGCCAGATTGTTCTTCGCCCCTTGATGCAAACCACAAGTTTGTCCCCAGCCCTCCTGGATCCTGCTTGCTCGTGGCTCCCTGGCGTTTGGCTGCTTTGATTCTCCAGGCTGGTTTCCTGATACTCTGCCAGGCTGCGACTCTCCCTTTGCCTCCTCCCTCCCCAGTTCGTCTACCTTGCCTACCTGGTTCCAGATCTGCTGCTTCACCTGCTCCTGCTGCAGTTCAGGCAGTACGGACAGCTCCCATTGTTGTGTGAGTGTGAGCTCTCCTTCCTGGCCCCACCCACCAGCTTGCCTACCCGGCTTCATCAGCTCGAGTACTGGGGCATCCTCCAAGCACAAAGACTCTGAACTAGGCTATTCTGAACTGCATTCACCTGCTTGCCAAGCGTGAAGTGCCTTTAAGTTTTTGCTGACGTCCTGTGTGCTATATTTGGATCCTAAACACACCCATTACAATCGCACAGTGTCGGTCACATTTGAAAGCCATAGGCCTGATGCTTAGACACAGTTAACTCAAATGATATTTCCATTCACTTAGTGTGGGGAATTTAAATTTGAATATTAAAACAACCTGGGGATAGTGATTGAAAACCCTGTCCTCATGTGTGATGGACTTAGTTTAATTGATCACGGTTAATCATTAACATACTGCAAATGTTTAATTCTAATGGTAGTTTTACAGGATAAATCATCAGTGATTAAACAGATCAACAGGATTAATTCAGAATATCATAATGAGATAAAGCTTCCCATGTGATTCACAGCAGGATTAAGTCCTACGTGGAGTTCAAACCGATCATCTTGCAACCAGAGTCAGTCCCGAGATGGATAAACTCTCCCATCATGCTTCCTATATGTCACTCAATGTGAAGGTCAACATGAAGGTCAGCCAGCCTTTCACCCACGCACACACACAATCGATTTCTAATCAATGCATTGCACTGCAATGTCACGTCACTGTGGCATGAACACGCACATTAAGCAGTGACTAAAATAATCCTGTGGTGATTCATGTGTTTTATTGCCTGTTTACGATTAATCCGTCGGCATCGTTGATGAAACATTTATCTCAGCCGTCGGTTTTAATTTGCATTTAATTCACACGAACCGGTCAGAAGTATGTTTAAATGTGTCACATTAACAGGATGAATTCATATAATTCACATAAAGCTGCAAACTAGGCAACTAGAATATATCATCAGGATGGACGGCAATGATGGTGACATAGAAAGGGAATAAAAAGAAATATAACATAGTATATAGTATCAAAGGCAGAAACTAAAGACAAAGTAAGTATTGCATCCTATTATATGGTATTTTCGTTTTTTTCAACTGCTGGCCAACTGTTATCTGTTGGTCCTTGCGTTTCTATTCTATTGTTTCCCAGTGCGTTGCATCCTGATACATCTTCTTACTCTGTGTCACAGAGCTCAATTGGTGTCCAAAAGCTATTAAAAACATGTCAGTGAGCCACATTGTTGCACTGGGTGACATGTTCCTTCATAACCACTCCAACACACACATTTTGACTCAATCCCACAGACACGGCTACCTGCTGCCCCGAATAATCACTCAAGCATCAAACCTGGATTAATATGCCACTCAACATAATTCCTAACAAAAACTCTATTTCCTTTCCTTTGAGTTACATTTGTTAGAAACTAGCCAACGGTATAAGAAAATCACTGAGCTTTTCATGTGTGTGTGTGTGTGTGTAAAATGAAACTGAATCTGAGGTCTCTTTTAAAGATTCAGCTTTTCAGTTCTTTACCTCTATCATTAGATCATTCATCATTAGCAAACTATAGCATGTTAACATGCTGAACTAAGATGGTGATCGCAGTAAAATTACCCTCTCAACATCACGGTTATCACTGTGAGCTTGTTAACATGCTCTAAATACATGCTAACAAAGCCAAAATCAAAGCTGCAGACCAGTCTAGTTGTTCTATTATCCCATGCACCACACTACTTCTTTGACCTCTTGTTACAAGTTGAAGAACAAATAGATGTAAACAAAAGAAAACCAAATCTCCTTTAATGCTGCAATTGCACTATGCCCTGCCTTTCTTTGCTGATGACACACTCCTAATTACATGACTTGATATAGACATTTATGGTTTGTGATAGAAGCAGGGGTGTTACACCCATGGGTGTATAAAGACTAGAAAGGTGCTACCAGTACAGTTCATTTAGTACAGTTCATATAGTCAACCAGTCAAGGAAGAGTAAACCTTTTGAAGTACACTACATCTGATAACTGATATCACAATGTGCAAATACTCCACTACTACAATTAAGCCTCACCTCCCTAAACATGTTCAAGCATAATCAGCTGAATACACTTAAAGTATGAAAAGAAACAATGCTCATGTTGCACTGAAATGTTTAGTCAGTGTTTTCCTATTATATCTGATTTTTCTGGATTAATAGTGCTGCTGTATTAGTGTCTTGATTTTTTCTTTGATGTGGATGTTTACAGTTGTGCTATTTTTAGCTATTTCTATACCACTGGGTAGTTAAATCCACAGCAATACATCATGGTGGATGTGCTGTCCTGTGAGAACAATACATCTCTAAAAAGTTATCTTTTCATCAGAAAACAGCTTGTTTTCAGTTTTGTCAAGACGCATTTTCCAGATTATCCAAGAGGGTTGTAAAACTTTTATATACCTTAAGAATTAGGTGAATTTTCTCAGCCCATAAAAGGAACACTTCATCCTTCAGTTTATTACAAATATTCACATTCAAAATCATAAAATCTGATACGTGGTTTTCACTGGACAGACAGGGTATGAAAATTGTATCTGTAAACTATCTGTAAAAATCTGTAAACTAACTGAAGCTGTCAGGCAAATGTAGCAGGAAGACTCAAAAGCACACTTTAACAGGCAGTTTAGATAAAAGGTCTGTACTTGCAATGGTTGGTATGCAGATAGGCAGTCAAGACAAGCAGGAATCAAACTAACCATGAACACCACACACAAAGAAGAAGAAGAACTGCTGGATCACTTGTCACAAGGAACGAAGGTGAATAAGACACGCACTAAATACACTGAGGCAGGCAGGCAACTAATTCAGGCCGGAGACACAATCAAAAACACAATAGGAGGAGCTGAAGAAACTGAAACGAGAAGAGGTGTACGTAAGAAAATAAAGCAGTAAATGACAAATGCATAACAGACAACATGAACTAGGGAACATGACAGTTTATTATTCTTTCAAATTTTGTGAAAAACATGTTTTTAAAAGGATACTAAAAAGCCGGAGGTATGGTGTGGGTGTTTAATGTTATGTTATGTGGTCAGTATAGTATCTTGAGACTGGTGTGGTGCTGCCATGTACATCTGGAACTATTATTTGTATGCGGCGTTTCTACATGAATGTTACCTTCACCACTGCATAGTCTGGCTTGGAAACATGTCAGTGACTTCAGGAAACACTTGAGGTTTACTTTTCACTGTTGCACCTCTTGCTCGGTGGCTTTTTCTTCTTCATATTTGCGTTAGAAATTAAAGCGGACAGAAAGAAGCAGAAGCGATGATGACGGAGAAACAACTAAAACATTAAAAAGAGATTGAGTGAGCAACTGACAAAACCAGAGGAGAGAGAAGGAGTGAGAGGAGCCCCAGATGCTGACTAGTCTGTCCCTCCTCCACCTCCTCCTCCTCCTCCTCCTCTTCCTCCTCTCTGCTCAGCTCCACCCGGCTCCCGCTGCCCTCAAGGCGCCAGCAGAGGAACAAATCCAATGCACCATCTGAACCCCCAACAGCCAGGGGGGCACTTCATTTACGCTACTGAGCCTCCCTGTTTAAACAACACCCTGCAGGACACACACACACACACACACACAGTGATTTATCATGCTTGCAATATTAGAGATACTGAAAAAGAAATCTAGATTTTTTTTTTTCCCCATATGAGTCTTGGATTGACTTTCCTTGCTGTTTCTCAAACTGCTCCATAGTTCAGTAGCGAGTCAATCAATGTACAGTGAATTGAATTTTTTGCACTGATTAGGTCACTGATTGAATGAAAACTGGGACACTGATGAGTCAATTACCTGAGGCACATTTCCCAGGCTGCACATGGTGATGAAATCACGTCTTCGGAGTCTGGTTGGGTAAGTAAAAAAATGAAATGCAGAGCTAGTAACAGTTAGTGTGCTCTGAAAATTACTCACTTGCACCATGGCAAAGGCAATGCCCAACTCCACCCAGTACGGGAACTGTTTCACCAGAGAGGAGAGGACCCTGGACTCTGGACTCACCTGATTTACTTTTGTGTTTGAAGTTTATTCTTATTCTTTTGGAGCTGTGTGTAACAAAAAGCAATTTCCCCCTGGGGATTATTAAAGGAATTCTGATTAACACTACTGCACAGTAAGTCTGATTATGTATGTGAGGTAAAAGTATATAAATAAGACGCTATCCACATTCAGCCGCTGTTGTTACTGAATGTCTTTAACAACACTGTAACTGTCTTTCTACATAGTCACGACAAAACAAATTCATTACAAAACCATGATTCTCTCTGAACACCAAGTCTGTAACACTAAGTAATGAAAACTGTCAGAATCAGAATCAATCAGAAAATCTGAATTTAGGTAATATTAGACTCTAGACTACTGATATTTCATATTAAGCCACCTCAGCTAAATTGTTTTGAGGATTTTGAAGTAAAAACATGCAGTAAACCACTGTTCCACATACGTGGACAGCTGATACACAGATACAGATTTCTGCCTGCTCTCAGCCACTGAACTTAACTTTTTGTGCATCAGGGAGTGGTATGCCGTTACGCCATGGAAATAATCAAAAATACATTTTTTATTTTTCATTTGATGGACCGCCTGTGAATAAAAGTAAGAAAAACACTCTTCTGTCATCACTGTCAGCAGAGGAGGAGGAGGAGGAGGATGGCATGAAGGAGTAGTATTGGTTTCATCACTACTGGGAAAGGAGAAGAGGAAAAGAAAAGTTTGCACGAAAACGAAAGGCAGACAGGAGGGGGTGAGGAGGAGATAGAATGAAGGCTAATAGACCAGTTTTCTATGATATGCAAATCTGCAAACGCAAACACTATAAATGCTTGGATATGTTTCCAAAATTATACGAATGTAGTCACAATACAATATTCGTTTTGTCATAGTCACTGGTGTTACATTTTGGTCAATATTGTTGCTTTGTGTTTAGTCAAATTCACTTCCTCCTCAAAATTTAAAGGTCCGGTATTTTGCTAGATGCAATTTCTAATTTCTTTTCAACATGAATTTGTGTCTCTGGAGCACCTACAGGCTGCTAAACCACGTGAAAAAGACCGTCCTCTCTCTTTTTCTTCTGATCCATCTTTCAGTAAACGTGTGTAAAAACACGCAGTTTCAATTTGGTTCCCGTTATGATGTCAGAAGGGGATCTGTTGATCATGTGACCTCTTCCGGCCCCTCAATAAACTGACTGTTTCCGCACATGGAAAACCCCCTGAATCCACCTTGCTGCCTCCAATGGTTTTTCTCCTTACTAACACCAGCTCCCTGTGACATGGATGTCGAAGGTGAGAGCAAAGCGGCAGGTTGTTCTGTTCTTTTAAAACGGAGCGTTCAGACAGAAGCTGAAAACAGCCACAAAAGCAATGTCAGGTATGAAAAAAATAACGTTTTCTTTTTTTTTATGAAATTGAAAATAAGCAGAATATGGGACCTTGAATGGGCCATGCTGCATGCTTTCACCAAGTTTGATGAAAATGGGGCCAGTAGTGTTTCTGTGATGCTGCTGACAAATAAAGGGCACCGACAACATAACCTCCCTGAGGAAGAGAAACATGATGAAAAAAGACTACATGGTGGGAGGAAAGCACTTCTGGGGAAAAAAAGGGGGCTTAGGAAGAGAAGAAGATGGGAGAAAAAAGAGGAAGAGAGGCAAAAGGAAAGGAAGGAAAAGGAGGCTGATAAGGTGTAAGATGAGAAGGAAGAGGAGGAGAAAAAAGTAGGAGGAAGAACAGCCAGAGAGAGGAGGAAAGTGAAAAAGAAAAACTGAATTGAAAATGTAGGGGTTGGAGGATGAAGAAAAGGAGGAGGCAGATGAAGAGGATGAAGAATAGAGGGATGGATGCCTCAGCTCCTCAGCAGATGGATCTCTCTCTCTCTATTTCGCAGCATATGATCGACTATCTGATTAATTGTCATGATTGGCGTCAAGCGTGCTCATTGGCTAGCTGTCCTCCGCTGCAGGTCACACGACCTCATCGGTCGGGCTATTGATCGGCTCTATCGGGGGGCCTGTCTGCTGGTCAGCTGGTGGCTGGATTGGGGATTGATTGGTCAAGTCTGGCCGCACAGTTCCATCACTGTGATCAGATCAATGGAGACGGCTCACAGCCAAAGATCAGAGACACCAACACAGGTTTCAATTCAACAAACGTCATGTTACAAACACTATTCGCTTGTGATTACAATATTAATAATCAAAATAATTAAGATTAAAGGACCCCATATGTCAGGCTTTCACCAGATGAGCACTGGATTCATTTGGCATCAGCTCGCTAAGAAATCAAAAATGTTTCAAGAACTCATTTACACCACACGCACCGACTCCTCCAACCGTACGAGATCACACACTGGGGACTCATCGTGAAGTGACGGTCGTTTCCACGTCTTTGTCCACTTGTGATCCAGTCGACCAAGACACATTTTCAAACCTAGTACGAACTTTAAATGGTGGATAATGGAATCTGAACACAGACTGGTAGACAGGTTAATGGCTTGAATTAAAAGAGATGCAAATGACTAAACAGATGATAGCTTTGGCCCTATTTCCACCTGCTATTTCAAGATGTGACTGCGTCTCTTTTGATGGAAGAAGTTCTCGTCATGGAACTTGATTCCTGTGTTGATGGTTCCCAGATGACGCATACTGGTGGCTTTGGTGATCCCCTAACTGCATCTACCACCATGAATGTCAGGTCAAATTTTTAGTTCGTCCAGTACTTTGGTTTATGACCAAATATCTGCAAAACTAATGACATTCCCATCAGCCTCAGCTGCACTTTTGTGTTTTTAATTTTTGTTATTCAGCAAATGTTACCATGCTAACACGCTAAACTAAGATGTCGAACACGGTAAGCAATCCACATGCTTTTACCTCAAGCACATTAGCATCGTCACTGAGAGAGTGTTTGCACACTGATGTTAGCGTTCAGCTCAAAGCTTTGTCTCGGTGCAGCCTGACAGAACTGCCAGCATGGCGGTTGGTGAGTATTGTTTCGGTCGCAGATCCTGCTTTAAAACTCTGTCGGTTTGTACTTACACAAAAACCCACACAGGAGCTCATCTACTGTACTGCGTCAGTTTGGTACTGATGTATCAAGTATCACATTTACATAAAAGTGTCATACTCTGGAGCTGAGTATGAGTTATCCAGCTGTATTGTCTAACACACTAATACACTTGTAGGCCTTTTTGTGTGTGTGTGTGTGTGTGTGTGTGTGTGTGTGTGTGTGTGTGTGTGTGTGTCTGGTCTTGCATTTGTTTGCACTGCACAGTTCCTTGTATTAGTTTGTCTGGAGAGGGCAGTCTGTCTTGTTTTCTTGTAATTGTGTGAATTGTATATGAATGTGAGATGTGTGTGCTTGTATGTAATTTGTGTTTGTATATATATATATATATATATATATATATATATATAGTGTGTGTATGTGTGCCTGTGAGTGCATGTTGTGCATCTTATCAAGAGCTCATGAATTATTGAGTTCCATTTAGAACCCTTATCACTGTCCCCATGGCAACCGGCCCTATGGGGCAGACCCATGCACTCACTCACTCACTCACACACACACACACACACACACACACACACACACACACACACACACACACACACACACACACACACACACACACAGACACACCAACTATTACAATAATACAACATGCAATACAAACACAGCAGGTACACACACACACACACACAATCTCACATACCTGGTGTGTGTGTTTGTTTGTTGATGTTGAACTGGAGCACCCGGTGGCCTCTGTTTGTCCTCAGTCCAAGCTGGACATAATGTTGGACTCATGTTTTATTCATTTTTTTTCTATCTGTGTGTTTGTGTGTGTGTGTGCGTGGACCGCTCCTGTTCAAGGATCTAATGATGTTTCATGTGTATGACTGAGCCGCTGCAGAACACCTGAGATCGTGACAACCTGCAGCTCTCTGTTCAGATAACTAACAAAGGATCAGAGAATCAGCAGAGCAGCGCCCTCCAGCTGCTAAAAATGTGCAACAAAAGTTTAAAACTGTTCAAGCGAATAACGGCGCTTGTGGTACTGATAAGAGACAAGCAGAGTCGCTGCAAGGTGCTCTCAAATTTTTTATGTGTTTTTTTAAATAAACAGGGTTTTTTTTTGCCAGAGTGCAAGAGGTTGCATCTGCATGAGGTAGAAAAATAGGAGAAACAGAACAGAATATGGGGGCTCCCCTTAGAGACGATTGTTGCAGCCAGTCGAGATTACAAAGACTTTTTTTTAGTGAATGTCACCCACCATGTTTCTTTAGATTTAACCTTGTGTTTTCTGTTGACTAACCACAAGCAAACCGTAACTTTACCGTAGTAGCCCTGCATGCAAGAAAAGCCATTTGTATCCTGCAACTTCAACTTGCTGTGTGTGCTGGATTGTGGTTAAATGTCCCATATTATGCATATTGCATTTTGTAATGTCTTTTCAACATAAATATGTGTCCCCTGCTGTGCCGATAGACCGCCAGACCAACCTCCGTTCTTTTTCTCCTGCTGTATCTTCCAGTAAATGTGTCTGAAAACATGCAATTTAGATTCGGCTCGCTTTATGATGTCATGAGGGGATATGTTCAGCATAGGAGCTCCTTCAGCCCGTCAGCAGACCGACTGTCCCCGTATTCTGAAGTCTTCCTGAGTCCATCTTGTCCACCATTGTTTTTCCCCACTAACTCCAGTTCCAGATGTGGAAGGTGAGAACAAGGTATGTAAATTGTTCTGTTTTTCTAAAAAGCATGCAGAATGCAAGAAGAGGCTGAAAACAGCTGCAGCAGCCATGTCTGGTATGAGAAAAATAACATACAGTGGGGCAAAAAAGTATTTAGTCAGCCACCACTTGCGCAAGTTCTCCCACTTAAAAAGATGAGAGAGGCCTGTAATTTTCATCATAGGTATACCTCAACTATGAGAGACAAAATGAGGGGGAAAAAATCCAGAAAATCACATTGTCTGATTTTTAAAGAATTTATTTGCAAATTATGGTGGAAAATAAGTATTTGGTCAATAACAAAAGTTCATCTCAATACTTTGTTATAGACCCTTTGTTGGCAATGACAGAGGTCAAACGTTTTCTGTAAGTCTTCAGTGTTTTCACACACTGTTGCTGGTATTTTGGCCCATTCCTCCATGCAGGTCTCCTCTAGAGCAGTGATGTTTTGGGGCTGTCGCTGGGCAACACGGACTTTCAACTCCCTCCAAAGATTTTCTATGGGGTTGAGATCTGGAGACTGGCTAGGCCACTCCAGGACCATGAAATGCTTCTTACGAAGCCACTCCTTCGCTGGATGGGCGGTGTGTTTGGGATCATTGTCATGCTGAAAGACCCAGCCACGTTTCATCTTCAATGCCCTTGCTGATGGAAGGAGGTTTTCACTCAAAATCTCACGATACATGGCCCCATTCATTCTTTCCTTTACACCAATCAGTCGTCCTGGTCCCTTTGCAGAAAAACAGCCCCAAAGCATGATGTTTCCACCCCCATGCTTCACAGTAGGTATGGTGTTCTTTGGATGCAACTCAGCATTCTTTCTCCTCCAAACACGACAAGTTGAGTTTTTACTAAAAAGTTCTATTTTGGTTTCATCTGACCATATGACATTCTCCCAATCCTCTTCTGGATCATCCAAATGCTCTCTAGCAAACTTCAGACGGGCCTGGACATGTACTGGCTTAAGCAGGGGGACACGTCTGGCACTGCAGGATTTGAGTCCCTGGCGGCGTAGTGTGTTACTGATGGTAGCCTTTGTTACTTTGGTCCCAGCTCTCTGCGGGTCATTCACTAGGTCCCCCCGTGTGGTTCTGGGATTTTTGCTCACCGTTCTTGTGATCATTTTGACCCCACGGGGTGAGATCTTGCGTGGAGCCCCAGATGGAGGGAGATTATCAGTGGTCTTGTATGTCTTCCATTTTCTAATAATTGCTCCCACCGTTGATTTCTTCACACCAAGCTGCTTACCTATTGCAGATTCAGTCTTCCCAGCCTGGTGCAGGTCTACAATTTTGTTTCTGGTGTCCTTTGACAGCTCTTTGGTCTTGGCCATAGTGGAGTTTGGAGTGTGACTGTTTGAGGTTGTGGACAGGTGTCTTTTATACTGATAACGAGTTCAAACAAGTGCCATTAATACAGGTAACGAGTGGAGGACAGAGGAGCCTCTTAAAGAAGAAGTTACAGGTCTGTGAGAGCCAGAAATCTTGCTTGTTTGTAGGTGACCAAATACTTATTTTACCGAGGAATTTACCAATTAATTCATTAAAAATCCTACAATGTGATTTCCTGGATTCTTTCCCCCCCATCCTGTCTCTCATAGTTGAAGTGTACCTATGATGAAAATTACAGGCCTCTCTCATCTTTTTAAGTGGGAGAACTTGCACAATTGGTGGCTGACTTTTTTTGCCCCACTGTATATATAATAATGTTTGAGCATTAAGGCATGCCATTCTATTCTAGTAGGACCTCCAAATGCAAAGTATGAACCTCAAAATGAGCAGACTATGGGACCTTGAATGTAAATGCAAGTCAATGGTCAGGGCTTCACGCCCATCCTGCACGGACCTGTACTCTCATCAAAGAGTCGGCCAATTATAACAAATGGTTATCCAGAATGATGTGACAGGGCTCTGCCCTTTGAGGATTAGAATCTGAGCCCCCTTAATAAACACATGAACTTTAGATTTTAATTAATCAACAACAGAGGAAACTTCAGCACGTAAGGAGGAGGTTTGGGGGGGGGGGGTTGGGGTAGAAGGCTGTGGTTGCAACTGACATTAGCAGCTAATGCGCCTTCAGCTTTCGGTGTATAATGCTCCATACCTGTATTTCTTTCTGTAAGCTGCTGATGTGTGTGTGTGTCAGTGCACCCTAATGATTGAATACTGTCGGTTTTTTTTATTATTCAGCCATCTCGTCATGTCATCGTACACCTCCTCACGTGCACTCTGTCTGCATTCTGTGTCTCTCTCTCTCTCTCTCTCTCAGTAATGCTTTCATTAGATCTGCCTCTCCTTGTTGCTGATCTCAGCACCTTGTAGCACGCAAACACACACAAACATGAACCCACATTTTTTTTGTTTTTGTCACACCCTTTACCATAACAGCACTTTATGTATAGCCCTAACCCTAAAACTAAGCCATAAACCTTAAACAGCCCTTATTAGAAATAAGGAGCAGGCAAAATGTCCTCATTATGAAGGTCTAAAGCTGGTTCCCACAAACTCAGTTCAAGTACAAGATGACACACACTCGCACACACACACACACACACACACACACACACACAGACAGACAGACACACACACGGTGTAATGTTAATAACAGATGCTGTTGGGGTAGTTTTATAACTCCTATTAAAAGAGATTTATTGAGTCAGAGAGAATTAGAATCAGAGTTATCTCTTATTTCCCTCTTTCTCTCCCCTCGTGTGTGTGTGTGTGTGTGTGTGTGTGTGTGTGCACGTATGCCTCAGACATAAACAGATGAATTAATCAATCATGTTCAGCTTTGTCAATCTGACCCCTTAACTAGTGCATAAAACAATGAAAAAATAATGTAAGAGATGAAATAAAAGACATAACGGGAAACAAAACCTACGAGACACAACAAACATAAAAGCCGTTTTATGAATAACAAGCTGTATTATGAATACGCTGTGTGAGTCTGTGATAAAATAAATAGGAGGAAAAAACAAAATATCAATAAGTGAAGCAGCAGATCCTGGGAGGAAGTGAAGTTAAAAAGAAGAAAAGTGTTGAGCTTGCATTTAAATTTTTTTCCTGCTTTCAGCAGCTCTGTAGAGAGGATCCTTATTCTGACAGCAGCCTCTGCTTCGTGATCTGTCCAAAACTAAACACACAGTCTGATGCACGGATAGCGCCCCCTACAGCACGCAACCGTGAACACACCCTAGAACACGAAATGAATTACTTAGAATATTTCATTGAAACCAGAAAAGTAAACTTGTCCTGAAGTCGTGCAAGTTGGAGGGTCGTGTGGTCATTAAAATCTAAAGGGTTCATCCTCAAGGGGACGATGAATTAGGTCGGTAAATTTCATGAAAATGTGGCTAGTAATCTTCCTCGGAATGTGATTAGTTTCACAAAATAAAAATTCACTTTCGCCACTGTTTGACTGTCAGGTGCAATCAGCATTTCTAATGCAACAGGTGAGAGAGGACATTTAAGCCACAGACACTGACATTAACTTGTTTTTAAATGTGTAATTTGACTCGTCTGTGTCTTATTTATTTTTTTATGCCGTTGTTGCCTGTATCTGACGAGCCGAAGACAAATTTCCACCCTGGCTGACAGGACAGAACATGGCAACTGTGCAAAACATCTGCATCACAACTCCCTAAAAGCAAAGTTTTTTCAGACTCTCCCTACTGACTCTAATGTGGTGTTGGACTGTTATTGTGTGCAGGGAGAGGAGAGCGAGCCAACAGCCTCAGCATTACCAAGATCAGATTAAAAGAGGTACTTCTGGTGCACCACAGATTTGAGCTCTTCTGCAGAACAAAAGCTGGATGATAGAGATGACTCAGTGGGATGTTCCACATGATGCACCTGAGAGGCTGGCGAGTCTACTGACCTTGTGTCTAATTGGCTTTGATGTCGTCTTACAGGACCCGCTATGCAATATATTACCATATATTACTTTATGTTTAGTGCTAATCGGTAAATGTTAGCATGTTATGGTGTTGAAATAAGATTTATAGGGTTTACATGAAAGGAAATATGACAATTCCATCTCCCAAAATGACCGTCTTAATTTCAGGCTAAACGATTAATAAGGTGATTGTAACAAATAATCAATAACCATCGATCGCAGCTCTACACTCACGTCTGTTTGAAGCCTTGTTCTGCCGCTTTAAACGCACAGAAAGACTGACAGGTAGGTGTGTGTGTGTGTGTGCTCGGGAATTTATGATCTTTGACTGACCTTTAATACCAGTAACTTAAAGCACACACACACACACACAAGCTCGACCCTGTTTGGTCAAATTAAAGTCATAAATTGTGTTTCCATTAACGTCCTATTGACTGGTTTTACTTTATTCCAGCAGAGAGGAGGTTCAATCCTTCAGCTTTCTTTCACGAAAGAAAACCAGACGAAGAAGAAGGAGAGGAGATGAGGGATGGGGAGGAGAGGACGGAGAATTTTGTGAATATTCATCCTTCAATGTAATGACGATAAACTTAACTTCCATAAATCACTGTCCTCCAATCACACACACACACACACACACACACACGTACAGCAGTCCAATTTAGAGTGTGTTATCAGAGCAGCAGGCGAGCTGTTGATCCAGCGACCTTTGGCAACAAGAAAAAAACCATCTCACTTTCTTTTTAAGTTGTTCTCACACACCGACACACACACACACACACACACAAACTAACTTTCCGTCCCTCCTGAGAAAATCACTTTGCTGAGTCGTGATAATGACGGCGTCTGAAACTCTCTCCAACTATCTTTCCTCCCTCATCCTCTCTTTACATTTTCCTCGGCTCGGCTCCATTTCCATTAAAATGCTTCTTTCATTAAGTGCCTTCTCATTTAATTTACTGCCTCCTCCTTTCTTTCTGCACCTTTTCTGACTGCCCTTATCACCTCTTTTCCCCCTTTCTACTTGCTTATTTCCCTCCTTATGTCTCGTTTCTCTCAATCTAAATGTCATTGACTCGTGCATTTTGTGTTTTTTGTTCTTTCGGTTCCCCCGCGTTTCCTCGTGTTCCCTCTGTGTTGCCGTGGCGCTGCTCGGCCTTATTTTTCTGACCCTACCACACCCTTGTTGTCTTCATTGTTAGGTCGTCCTTGTGTTTCCCTCCTAATACGCCAATACATTCCTCCTCCAGCTGGGCCTTAGCTGTGTATGTGTTTCCTTACAGTACATGTTCAATGTTTCCTGGTGTGTTATCTTTTGCGCCTCATGTTTCAAGGCTAATAAATATTTTTCTTCTGGAGCTTTTGCCATTCTGTGCTTTTGCATTCCTTCCTTCACTACCCGTCTTTTCCTCACATACCTCTCCTCCTTTCCTTCTTTCCCCCATGTGCTCCGTAAAATCCTCCCTGAAGTGGTTTTACAATTCAAATTAAAAGCTGCTGTTTGCAACCGACAGTTTGTAAAAGCCTGTGTCTTAAAATGTATCTTCACTGTAGACATTTTGCCATACCAGGATAAGCACACATCTCACTAATGACATTAATCATGGCTGCGCTCCATTTAGATGATGCATGCTGACTCGCCATCATGGCTTAAGGGGATGCTTGATGGAACTGAGCCATCGTTAGCAAAACTTGTTGCAGCTGCTGGAAGATGTCGACTTTTCAGCTGCGGAAAAGGCTTAATGTTTTAACAAGGAGCAAACTGAAAGTTGTATTTAGCTGTGCTTGTCACAATCCTTCTGGTTCACCCTCATCTCTGTAGTTTTCACCTGCCAGCACCTGCTCCTGATCACTCATGAAGCCTCATTCACTCACTGACGTACTGTGAGCTGCATTTGGGTCCGAACCACTCCCATTCCAGTAGTTATTTCAGCATTAAAGTCTGTGGACACACATACTATCAGGTTAGTCCGTTCAGGGGGAAGATTGGTAGTGCTGCGCTAGTGATTACATGAGGAGACCAGCCTAAAGGAGCCAATAAGATGGATGACAATGACATTTACACAGGTGTAAAAACAAGGTTGATCAGGTTTTTGGTGTATCCTGTTTATCTGTAAACAGCTCCTGTTGTCTGAAACCTGGATATGCTGGCTGGATACTGACATAATAATAATAATAACTTGGATTTATACAGCGCCTTTCAAGAAACCCAAGGCCGCTTTTTATAGAGAGCAAAGAA
This sequence comes from Pempheris klunzingeri, assembly GCF_042242105.1. Classification (NCBI taxonomy): domain Eukaryota; kingdom Metazoa; phylum Chordata; class Actinopteri; order Acropomatiformes; family Pempheridae; genus Pempheris; species Pempheris klunzingeri. The sequence continues at coordinate 15,758,020 of NC_092033.1, forward strand.
GAGAGAGCAAGTACCCGAAGGTGCGGAGACGGGTGGGAGGGATGGTGAGGAGGCCAGAGTCTGAGGACTGAAGGGTCCAGGACCGGGGTGGATGAACATGTGAACGACCTGATCCAGGTTTCTGAACGAACACACTGGCTGAGGTGGTGAGAAATCACGACACAGCTGTACACACACAACCACAAACCTGGAGACTGTTAGAATTTCGTATACGGGGATACGAATAACCAGGTTTATTTATTTTTTTATTCTCCATGTAAATGCCATAACCCGAATGTGATCGAAACATAACATGACATGTACTTATTTAAGCACACTGTTATCCAATTTGCTTTGGCACGTGAGGCAGCGTGATTAAAAACAAATGTTTCAACAACGTGAAACCATATCAAAATGGAACTGGAGACTGGTGTCGATGGCAAAAAACGTCCCTCAGGGATATGTTTCAGTTGGGCGCAAATCCCACCGGGAATTATGCAGGTTATGCAGGCTGCCTGGAACACTCTGTCACTGACGATACAACTTTTTCTGGGAGTTTCCTGCAGTCCTACTCTGTTTCCCTGGATGTGAGCTGTCTGATATGTTGCCTGCAGTTTTTTGGTCGCTGCTCCGCTGTTCTGTTTTACCGAGCTGAACAGCTCTTTCAGAATCCGTCTGTCTTCGATCCAATCCGCTGGTCCCGTCAAGATACTTTATATCATTCTGCTTAAATTGGGATTGTCATTGTTAGTGTGTGCACGTATGTATGTATATGATGTGACTCACTCATGTGTTGAATAAATCTCTGGTGCCACCCTTGTTTATGGGACATGATCAGGAAAAAGTTCAGGTTAAGGGTAAATAATGTCAGCACATATAAAATGATCAAAAAGTGCTTAAATGGATCAAAAAGTTTGCAACAGAATCCTTCCTATAAACATGCTGTAGAAAAATTACCCACTTATAGTAATCAAGTAGTCCAGTTACAATGTTCATTTGGGGTTTTTAGAAAGATGGAAAATAAACACAAATCTCTGGTAGTTCATTTTTACTTTTACTCCCATGAAAGCTCACAATAACCCAGCTGCCTCCAGCTGCCTCTGTGAGACTGGTGCTGCGTGCACGCTAACATCATGAAGAAGAAAAAAGAAAACAATGAGAAATGTGGTCTCCCCCAAAGCTTCTGACAAACTGCCAAAAATAAGTCGAGATGCAGCAACCAACATTGGGACAAATCAGGGTGGGCCAACACATCGGTGGGTGTACCGCACAGACCTTTAGCGGTCACTTGGCTGTTTTTCATCAATTTTTCATCACAATATAAATAAGTAGACCAGAATCTGAGTTTAGCAACAAAAACCTGCATTATCCAGCATTAAAAAAGCTAACGGCAAAAGTTCAATGTGATTCTCAAAGCCAATTTTGACTCCTACACACATGCGGTTCCTCACCTTCAGTTCACTTCTTTCTTTGGCTGAAATTTTTCTCTAGTTTGAACAAAAGTAGAAGAAAAAGTAGAAATATTTTCACTACACTCTTTGACAGCAGGAAAGTGAACTACTGATCAGAACCTGCCCCCTCCTCCCGTCCCTCCTTGTTTCTCTCTTCTTCATCTTATCGACAACTGACTGATCCTGATTTTACAAGGCCGAACGGAAGACAAATGCAAAAGTTATTTAAATGAACATATATTTGATAATATTACCTCAGCAATGCATAATGAGTGATATAATTTTTTCATCAAGCAGCTTTGGCCTGTTTCCCCCGGTGTTTTAATGATCGGGCTCCCTATAGATCTTTCGCTGAAAATGAACCAACAGCCAGGAGCCTCATTGATCACGGAGCTACGAGCCAGCGGCTCACTGAATTAACATATTCATTTCAGCTGGCATTTAGCTGGAGAGAGACAGATGGAGGGAGGGAGTACGGCAATGAGGGAAAGTGATGGGGAAAGGAGAGGTGGAGGAGAGACAACATGAAGAGGAAGACGAGACAGAAGTTTAATATCTCACTGAAATTACATTTAATGCGGCGGGGGAATTAAACGTAAAGAGGAACGAAACATTAAAACGTTTTCATCCTCTCTCATCTGTCTGTCTCTGTCCGGCTGTAAATGTCTGACTAAAACCGTGAAACCATTTGCTCTGATTCTGCTGCATCACTACTAGTAGTACTACGACCGCTCCACCAGTAGTCACCTCCATCACCAATGCTGCTACGGCAACAACACCACGCTGTAGCACTACGGTACAAACAGAATTAGTTGATTTTACAGTACAGTACAATATTTTCTGGAATATAAGTTGGCTCGGTTCATGTAAAGAGAGAAAGCAGAGTTGTAATGTAATGTTTAAGCCCTTAAACCTCTTATGTCCTTTTCTTTTGCGTGTTGGATAGGCATGTGTCAGTTTGTTATTAGCCAATCAGTGCCACTCAAGAGGAGTCTTGTCAGCAGAGAAACAGACTGAGAGCAGAGAAATCATGGAGAATAGAGAGAGACATTAAGCAGGTTATGAGTTCAGTATAAGCTGTTCAATTACTGTTGTTCCCCGGAGTTCCAAAAATGGGGTTACCGCATGTCCTGCTATAGTGGAGGTGCTCGGGATTTGTTCCACGTGGGAGAAACCTGTTCTTGTTTATGAGGACGAGTCTTCATCACAGTTCGCCGCTGGACAGTGAGACTTTTAAAAAACAGCTTTCGTGGGTTATTCAGGGAACAGTGAGTAATGCACAGACAGTATCTTCCTGAAAGATTTCAAATGAGCTCCAACTAAGCGCTCCAACGGAATACAGTACCATAAACTGAGAGATGAATCCTCTGAGTTGGTTATACAGTACTTTGTTTTACCTTGATGTTGGAATAAACTATTTTCCTGTTATTACATTCCATTTCTGCGTTTCCTAATGTTCTAGGGTGATACTGGGACTCAAGTGGTAAAATGTGGTAAGAGTAAAAGCTATAGCGGGTCTAAGTTGCATGGGAGTATAGCTCACAATGACAGTAAACGTAGCTATGTAATAAGCTAACCAGGCCTCTCTTCAGCCTTATCAGAGTCACATGCTTAAAGTCATTAACTACAGTTTTGTCTGGTCCCAGTTTTGCTATGCCCTCACCAATTCACCTCCCATGCTAAGGTGTCATCAGGTGTAACCATCTATTTAAACCAAATTAGATCTGAGTGAGTGGGCCACATGTTGATATTCAACGACTTTAAATGGTGCATATGTACCAAAAATATGTGATATTCAAAGATATTCAGCGACAGTCATCCTCAGTAGCTTTACAGCAGTTTTTACCACATTAGTTGACTGGGAACCGGACTATTTGTTTCCTACGGCCCATTATTCAGAAACCATGACAGTCCCTGAGTGACTGCTAGCCCTGTCCATGGTGCTGAATCAACTTGGGTTTTGCCCTTATGAGGCTGTCATTTGAAGCAATTTTACTGTCGCAGATGCATTTCCAATGCCGGTTTGCTGTATTGTTTTTGGTGATGATTACGTTTCTCTGGATTATCGATAAGCGTTAGATAACAGGCTGTCATGAAAATGGGCCTCAGTCCAATAGGACATTTTTTGTATTATCATTATTATTATTACACTGTGCTTGACTGATGTTTCGTGGGTGTTATTTTAACCTCATGGTACAATATTCATGATCCAGTGAATATTGGATCATGAATATTGTACCATGAGGTTAAAATATCCCCTGTGTGTTATTTTAACCTCATCATGTGTTATACCTCATCATGTGTTATACCTCATCATGTGTTATACCCATCTATGTTTTTTGTGTATATTTTGAGATTTAAAGAAAAACAACACAAATTTTACTATTAACTTTAGGATCCATTTTTAAAACTTCTAGTTACATCTGTACAGTTTATGTGTGCCTATTAAACCCTTTAATCACACAGTCAGATTTTACCACTAGGCGGACCCACTTGTAACTAATATTCTTAAGCAAAACACTCTGACGGTCTAAGTGCAGCGTGCTGACATGTTAACTCTGGTCTGCGCTGCTATTTCGCTTCAGCCTCGTCAAGTATCCTTGTATCTAAGCAGGCAACGACAGGGCAGAGTTTTAGCTCTACCACTACTGGTTATCTGGTTTCAGTGTAGCAACCAGATTTAATTCTGTTCTTACTTTTTTTCTTTTTTTTTTTAAACACCCCCAAGGTTATAACAAACACAAAAACACGGATTTTCCACATATGGGACCTTTAAATACGTTTTATCTCACCGTGTTCAATCAGCCCCAAAGCCTCACAACAACTTTGAGGGGCACAGTGGAACAAAGAGGCCGAGCACGCTGGTTAAAGCGGGTTAGGGAGGTTTTTATTTTGCTCAGAGAGTGAGACAGCTGAGTACAACAACAAACTCACTCATGGATGTAACTCACTCTCCAGGTGACAACATCAGCAACCTCTGCTTTGCGATGTGTGAGGGCTATGGAGTGTGCGCAAAATATGCAGTCTCTCCTTTGCTTTAACGTTGTTGTTTTTTTTTTCTTCCTCTTTGTGTTTAGTGATGTTTACAGCACGGATGGTCTTGTTTTCATCTTGTGAGTGTGTCATGGCAATAATGGCACGACCATACAAGATGCAGGCACAAAAAGCTCAAGTTCGAAGAAGGGAAATCGGAGGGTAGGAAGTAGGAGACGGGTTCATTGGGCTGACTCTATAGAAAGTGTCAGGCTATTTCATTTATGTGGCTCAGTAATGCTGGAACAAGTGAATTTGCAGAAAGGTTTTTTACACAGACCACACAGCTCCGTATAAACAGCTAGAAAATGGAAGGTTTAAATAAACTGATGAGGGCTTCGGCAGGAAGACGCTGTTAATGAATCAGTGTTGATAAGATCTGATGAATTCCTGATTGGATGAATTTTATCCTCAGGGATCAATGAAAGATTTAGTTAGTCTCTTTTTTCTCCCAGTAAGATTAATCAAAGTTTTGTTTAAGGAGACTTTGACAAAGGTGGTCTGATTTTCACCCAAGGACTAATTAATAACACACACACACACACACACACACACACACGTTCTCACTTTTTCAGCTGTTACTTTATAGTGAGGACTCAGATTTCTGTTACCAATGTCTCATTTAGTGTGTGTTTCTATGAAACTACACAATGAGACATTCCTGCAATGTGATTCTTAGTCTCCTCCAAATCATCATTGACCTTTCCATGTATACATAAAGGCCATGAAAAACATTTCCTTATGTAGCCTCTCACTATAAACGTTGTCCCACTGAACACATTTCCTGCTAAAGTCAGAGCAGTTTGTTTGGGAGATTTCTGTACATGTTCTGTTTGTTTGTGCGTGTCTCTTGAAATGGATGGGCCTCAGTTGGAATAAGGGGGATGTCATACATACATATTCATACATGAATATAGCATTAAACAACAATTTGCTATGTAATGATACGGAGGAGTGATGGTGACCTGAGCAAAAAATGAATCGTCCAATCGTCATGTTTTCAAAAACATATCAGAGCCACAGTTCAGCAGGAGACACTGCTTAGCTACCGAGCTAACACATTAGCACAAAAGGTAAGGGAGGCTGGGAGGAGGGGCACATTTATTTTGGTCCAAGATGCTGAGATCCTGTGTTGAGAACCTTTATTGTAACAAATAACTTGGTACCAAGTTGTAAGGGAACTTTTCCAGCCAAACAATACCTGATTCGATTTTTCTTCTACCCAGACCTCGAAAAAATTACCATTTGGATGGTTTCGCCTTATAAATGGAGTAGTTGAGTAGCCTATTACTGCAAGCATTCTTCGATTTAATGTCAAGTGTGATTGGCCCATTACCGCAACAGCTACAACTCATGCATCCTGTGGCGTGCGGTGAAGTGGAGCTCGAGCTGGCAGTTCAGCATACTGAACTGTCGCGATGAAATTGTGTTAACAAAAGGACATAGTTTAGGCTAATTCAATAGGGATAAAATCACATGAAAAGGCAGCAAACCCCCACCAACGCAGCCCCCTGCTTTTTTATGTAGGCCGATTTCCCACTTAGTGGAGAATTTGACAGATGAGCGACTGTGCACAGAACACGTTTCTGTTGAGAGCGATGAGATTCCTGATGAAGAGATTTTGTTTGTCAAAATCTGTGCTAAGTAAGTTTGGCATTGTTTCCCTTTTAAACATTTGCTCTAATTTCAACCGATGAAGCCTCAATTTTTTGTTACCTTCTACTTTCTTTTTTTTACTTTTTTGATTATCCTCCAGTAAAAGCGCCAAATGTAATGGTTGTCTTGCTTTATATGTTGGCAGCAACACATTTTTTCATAGAGATGATTGCAGTCATGCATGAGCAGAGCCATAAAGAACTCATGGGATTTATCATTGCTGATGACGGGCAGCTGTGTGTTCACTGTGCATATGTACACGTAATAAATCCCAGTTTTCTTGAGTTCACTGGAGATTCCAAAGCACAGAACTCCACCTACGCACGGTTTGATGATTGAGCCGAGTTGAATAAAACAACTTGATTAGAAATCAGAAGGCATAGAACCTTTATAATGAAAACCAAGTATCTAAAAGATACACGTAGTGTAAAAGGGACAGAAGTGTTTGTTACTACAAGTTGATAAACCAAAAGTTATATGTGAATTAGGTGCCTTCGTAATGCAGCATTAATTGATCTTTTTGGGGCAGCATGTACATAACACTGACATATTATTACTTCATAATGTTGCTAGGTGTTGCCTTTTTTCACCAGAGTGTGAAGTGTCATCTGCATAAAACATTGTTGAGCCGCCACATGTTGTGTTGGACAAACAATAAAATAAAAAATAAATAAATGAATACAGTGGAAACATCTGAGGAGAGAAACGGAAAGAGAATGATTTGCTCATCCGTGACCTCTTGTCTCCGAGGGTTGCCACGGTAACGGGGACACCTGGTCATGAAAATTGTAGGCTAAACATAGAGTACTGGCACACACACACGCACACACACTTGTCTCCCACTCAGGCTTGTGAACAACAGCTGAGAGTGAAGTGGCTGACATGAAGCTTTCATGATTCCTTGAGGAGAAATAAATAGTAGTCTTTTCCGAGGGAGATACACGCACAAAGGCATAAACACAGCAAATATGATAGAGTCGAGACCAGAGACCAGGCTCTGTTGGTTTTATTTGAAATGTGTGTGTGCAGATGTGCTTCACCTCATATAAACAGGTCACTCTGATGTGGTTCATGATACCTAATTTGTCCAAATATAAAATGGGTCAAAAAACAGCAGCTTGTGGCCGTTCACCAAATGATTTAACCCCTCAGCGAAGTCAGAAGGCCACATCAACATTTAAAAAAGAAATCTGGTTTAACTTCATATTTCTGGGTCATATTTCTGACATTTCCAGTCTCATTTGTATCAGCTAGGACAACACTGCGCTCACCAAAGTTACATGAAATTCAGACGATTCAGTAAAGAGGAGCAGTCAGTCAACAAGTAGTGAATGCTTATCTTGATGTATTAGGTGAAATGTTAGTAATATTTACAAGAGTCACTGCTCAGGAAAAAATGTTTGAACACTCGTACGGCAGGTAAATAAATGAGTCTGTAAACTGGCATTAATGAACAAGATGTCACTGCTCACCTTCATTCTCTTTCAAAAAACATGTTTCCAATCCGGAGGTTTGAATCCAAAACTATTGATATAACATTTAACTTTAAGTTTAAATGAATCACGATCACATGTAGAGAGGCATTAATCCTAGTCATGAGGAAAATCCTCCGTCTAGTAATGAAAACGTCATTACATGTAGAGGTTTTTTCCTCCTCGGTTGCTGAGCTCGCAGTCGATTGGTCTGCAGCTCCTGTTGCTGAAATGGCATCAGATCTGACAAGTATTTCACAGTCTCACAGCTCTGTGAGGAAGAGGTACACTATTTCTTCAGACGGTGTTGGCTCTGACTTTGCCATGACGTGATAACTATTATGGATGAACTACGTCTGATCTTTCTGCATCTGTACATGTGTCAGTACTCTTCAAACAAAGTGTGTGTCAGATGGTCCGACAGCAGTACCACATCAGAAAAAAACCCCACTACATTTCCACTGCAAGGAAAAGTCGTACAATCAAGGCCTCACTTGTGTTAAACCATGTGTTATAAAGTATTATCAGCAACATGTGCTTACAGTATCAAAAGTTAAAGTACTTAATGTGTAGTAAAAGGCTCCCAGTTATTGTTTTCCTATTGTATCTGAGAATCCTGGATTAATATGACTGCTGCATTAAAGTCTGTGTTGCATTTTACCGCTGCTGATGTCTAAAGCTGAGCTACTTTTAATTACTTTATATACTGTTGGCTAGTTTAATCTACAGCAATGCTTCATGGTCCATAAAACCATCATACGCTTGTAGCGTCCCCTGTGAAAACCATAAATCTCTAGAGAGTCGATGTTTCATAAGCTCGGAAAAACATCCTGTTTTTAGCTTTGTGACAATACATTTTCCATCTGATCCCTGAGGGTTTTTAAATAGTTTATTTTGCTTAAGAAGGGGGCAGAATTTTTCCAGCCCATAAAGGAACACTCCGTCCTTCAGCTTATCGCAAACAGTCACATTCAAAAATGAAAAAGCTGCAAATCTGTAAAGGAACTGCAGCTGTCGGACGAATGTAGTGGACAATATTTGCCTCTGAGATGTAGTGGAATAGAAATATGAAGCTGCATTAAATAGAAATAATCAAGCAAGGCGGTAGTTGCTTTCCACCCCTGAGCATACCTTATTGTACATTATTGTTTCTAGCTTCTGATTGGCGACTGCAATCACATGACGTATAGAGACGTTGCTGCTGTGGAGTTAAGTCATCCGTCTTTATCTTTACCATCCAGACTGTAGTGGAGGTACAGTGTAAGATCGTGACGCATCAGTTCTGTTTTTACCATCACTTTATTAAATGTTGAGTGAAGTCTCCCTCGTGTCAGCGCATATGATCTTGACAGCAATATTACACAGCCGATCCACAGTTGATTCACATCATGCTGTAAGCTTCTCCACAGATGAGGAGCTTCCAGTCCATAACGACAGTTGTCTACAGCATGTTTAGTAATAAAACCTTTTTCTAGAACCCAGTAAAAAGTTGAAATTTGTTCTTTTCATGTAGCAAAAACCTGCAGCGTTCTCAATTGTCGCACTCTGCTCAGACTGTAAACATAGCCTGTCATTGGATGATTGACAGTCCTCATCCATCTCTGTAATTGTATTTCAACCCTGCCATTTAAAAAAATTACCTCACTTACAATGTGTGTGTGTGTGTGTGTGTGTGTGTGCGTGTTTGGGGATCAGAAAGCAAACTTCTCCATGAGGTATTAACTGGGTCATTACACACACACACACACACACACACACACCTTTCCCCTCTTTCCTTTCTTTCAGCTCTCATTCCCTCTTTCATTCCTTCTTTCATTTCTTCTTCCCCTCAACCGTAAAATCAATTCAGTCTTTTCAGTCTGTGGATGTTCTGGCTGTACAGTGAGAGTGAACACACACACTCAGTGTACAGTTTTATTCATATAAAAGTCACGTTTTTAGTCCACTAAAAAAAAAACAAAAAAAAACAATTTTTTTTGGACATTTGGTGCAAATGTGAATATCAAAAAACAAATGAAACAATGGGAAACATAAAAACAACCTAAAGACAACCCGCCGAGGACAAACGGTGCATCGCCCACTCAGTGTGAAGTCACAAACGAAAAAGGCTTCAGTGTGACATTAAAGGATTTCCTCCACGCAGAAGTATCAAACAAAGTGAAAATTAAAACAAAAGTAATTGTACTCTGAACACAGAAGGAAAAATCCCTGTCAAGTCTGAGCACACGCTGATATTGAAAATATTTTCAGTTAATTCTGCTCAGAAGGTTTCCGGCAAGGACAACATACTGTTTGCTTACATTTAAATTACATGGCCCTGGAGCGACTGAGGAAATTATTTTAGGAGCGCAGAAGGAGGTTAGGTGACCCTGTTATAAAGCAAGAAAGGTAAGCAAAACAAACAAAAAACTGACTTTAATAAGGGAGATTGCTGTTCGTTTCCCATTTGCTCCCAACCATCAACACTGGTTTCTTTTAAGGACGGCCATGATTGTGGCCTAAACTTTATCGACCTTTGTTATTTCATCCCAAACCATGATCTTTCTGTTCACCTAAAAAGGTCTACAGCTAGCCAAACCTTGGTAGAATTTGTAGCAGTTCTGAAAGACACAGATAAATAAGATTGACGGAGCTCAGATCAGAAAGAGCTTCTTTGTGTCATTCGCACAAACAGCATTTTTTTTGTTATTTCATTTGGATGGACTTGTCAATGCCGTACCATCCACTCTATGGCACTTATCCAGGTCAGAGTGATGGTAGCAGCAGGCTCAGAAAACTAATCCTGGTGTCCTTCTCCCTTGCTACTCCCCCGAGCTGCTCCTGGGGGATCCCGAGGCGCTCCCAGGCCAGATGGGATACAGTATGTAATCCCCCCAGTGTAGTCTGGGTCTGCCCCAGGGTGTCCCGCGGTTGGTCATGCCTGGAATACCTCCACAGGGAGACATCTAGAGGGTATCCTAATCAAAAGCCCAAACCACGTCAACTGGCTCCATTCAAAATAACACAAAGACCAGCTTCATATCATAGTAATGTTTTTAAAAAATCCTTTCATGTGTCGAGTAGAAAGTGACTTAACAAGACAAGACACAAAGAGACAACTGCTGCTCATGAATTAGACTGTGACATTTGTTTCTGTATCTTATCTCAATAACAAACTTTAGTGGAAAGGGATTAACGGTCAGGGAGCTGGAGGTATTTCCTGCAAGCACACTGACCTGAGGCCAGTGCAACAGTTCACTTGAGCACATTTAATTATATGAGTATTTATTACTGATGATAATAAAAATATTACTGTCTGCACTTTTCACAGGCTGTTTAACAACCTTATTGGCTCTATTTCAAGCTCTTTCTGGATATCTAAGCTCCTCGCCGTGTCTCTAATTCAGAGCCCTGGGAGGAAAACTGATTATGGTTGTTTACAGTATATCCACAGTTCCAATCTTGTGGCTCCTGGTGTGAGTTGGAACGTAGATAAGAACTCGTAAATCAAGAGCTTCGTCCTCAGACTTTGCTCCACTCTTTATCACGACTGTCTGGCGCAACGTCCGATTTGCCCGCCAATCTCGTCCAGCCTGCGTCTGGACCTCTCAACTGCTGCCACATCTCCAATTAGGTCAGGGTTAGTGTGTTCAAATGGTGTGGTTGTAACGGATGCCCCCCCCCCCCAATACAAAATGACAACTTGTTAGCTTTTTTGTGTAGTGTAAGAAAGGTCAAAAATCACTCTCATACCCGTCTGTTAAATAAAAAGCTACAGATGGAAGCTGTTTAACTTAGCAGAAAACCGCTAACTTGGCTCTGTTCAAATATTCAAGATTCAAAGATTCAAGATTCAAGATTCAAAGCATTTATTGTCATGTGTACAGTGCAGAAACGGGTTTCCCTGTACAATGAAAATCTTACTTTGCCATCCGCACTGAATGCCAAAAAGTGAAAAAAGAAGAGGATAGAATAAAATATAAAAACATATAAATATAAACTACTATTGCTAGATATAAATATATTTAGAAAAAGTGCAACTTAAAATAAAGTACAGTCATTAGAGGTAGTTGTGACTCCTATCGGCAAATATGACAATCTGCCAGCCAGCACCTCTAAATCTCTAATCGACTAGTCAACACACAATTGGTTAAACTACACGGAATTGTCCAGTTTAACCAATACATAAAACATTTTTTTGTATCACCAGGACTATTATTTCTTGGCAGAGACTCCAGGTAGTTTCTGCTCTCAGCCAAACTATTGTTTTACATTCCGATCATTGCGCTATCGAACAAATTTGATAAAACATGTTAATTAGCTCTGAGTTTAAGAGGTGGTGTTAAGTGGATTTTGAAACTATTGGACAGAGCAAGGCAAGCTGTTTCCCCTTGTCTCCAGTATGTGTGCTAACTGCCAAAAAGTAGCCTTCCATATAAATACTCATGAGAGACTATGACAAAGAGGGCAAACAAACCCATACAGACTATAAATACTGTGCTTTTTCTCATTCTGTCTCCAACCCTCCCCTCTCTCGCCAGCACTCATGTGTGTCAGCTAGCATAGAGGTTCAATAGCCAGTAGGCTATAGTGCGAGTGCAATCTGAGGGAGCTCATCCATTTAAAACCTATTACACACACACACAAAATACATCACAAAGGTCATTAAGAATGTATTAGAGGTGTCGATGTCGTTATAAATTCTCAACATATTAGAGAAGTCATTAAGAAATTTGGGTCAAGAGACACACACACACACACACACACACACACACACACACACACAGGGAGGTTATAAATGCCATTCATGAATGACCCTGACATCCAAAATGACTGAAGCAAGGTCTGTGTGTGTGTGATGGATGGATGGACTCCAGTGAAGCCATGCCTGCCTGGGCGCGCTGTATTATGCATATAAATACATGATATGAGTATGGTATGGACATGTATACTCCATCTGGGTGTGTGTATGAGTGTGTGTTTGTTTTCTTCACACTATTCTGTCAGTTCACATTGCAACTGAGCAAAGTGTTATTTTGTGTGCCTGTGTATGTGCACTTTTAACACACTCATAACTCATCCATACATTCTCTATTCTGCTTATCCTTAAGGGCCGTGGGGGGGGAGGGGGGGGGCAGGAGCCAATCCCAGCTGACATTGGGTGAGAGGCGGGGTCCAGTCAATCACCGGGCTGACATGTAGATACAGACAACCATTCACACTCACACTCACGCCTGAAGGCACCCATTAACCTAACCTGCATGTATTTGGACTGTGGGAGGAAGCCGGAGTACCCGGAGAAAACCCAAGCAAGCATGGGGAGAACTAATGACTTTAATAGGATTTCATGACCAACACGGCCATGGGTGACGAGTAGAATTATATTTGTTACACAACGTGGATGCTGGGCGTACAAAAAAATGATGGTCACCACCTGAGTGACCATAGATATGCTATTGGGCTATACAGGATGTTAACATGCTGACAATGACGATGCTAACATGCTAATGTAAAGTGTAATGCTTCCATGTTTACCATCTTTGTTAAGACTATTAAGAGTCCAAGTGAGGATGACGGGAATGTCATTAGTTTTACAGGCACTTAACCATGAACCAAAGTACTGGACACATTAATCCAGTCATTTAGAGCTGCAACATATTACGCAAGAGGTCTTCACATTTATAGATCAAACTTGGAGCTGAGCCAGAGGAGAAATGTGAGGCACCCAAACTGGTTTACCTAGAGAAGGAGGTGTAGCAACATTAAAGATTAAATTCCTCATGTGTGAGTCACAGCCTAAGAACAGCAACAGAGGTGTAGTCCTGCACGACAAAGAACACATTCTGAGAAAGTCCTGCAGAGGCCAGACAGAACAATTTCCAAGCACGGTTAAACTTTGTTCATTGAGCCTTTGAGGAAGTCGTCATCTAACATTGGTGAGTAAAGCTTATGATTTACTATGTTTACATAGCCTACAGTATAGGTTGTTCTGGGGACAGTTTTCCTGCTTTAGTGCTCACACTGAACGAGCGTACTTGCCACTGAATTATGCCATAATAAAATTGCTCTGAATGAGTTTAGGTAATATAGCAATAATCCACCTTTGATTAATTTTGCATTAGGCATGTAAGATTGTGTAATGGCAGTGTTGTAATGTCAAGTTTTAACTTCTGATTTTAGACCGTCACCATGTCAGCTACCGGCTGTCTGCTGACTGAAGAGCAGCTTTTGTGCAGCATCTGTCTGGATGTGTTCACTGATCCAGTCACATTACCATGTGGTCACAACTTCTGCAAAGGCTGTGTCATGCAGCACTGGGACAGTAGCGTCCAGTGTCAGTGTCCCTCATGCAAAGAAGTTTTCATGAAAAGGCTTGATCTGCGCGTCAACATTTTTATATCCGAAATGGCTGCTCTGTTTCGACAGTCAGCAGGAAAAGACAACCCACAAGTTGCTGAACCAGGAGACGTTCTATGTGATGTCTGCACTGACACCAAAATGAAAGCTCTGAGGTCCTGCTTGGTGTGCCTGGCCTCCTACTGTGAGACTCACCTGAAGCCACATCTGACGGCATTACGCCTGAAAAGACATCAGCTTACTGATCCTGTGGAGAACCTGGAAGGCAGGATGTGCATGATGCATGATAAACCTCTGGAGCTCTTCTGCAAGACCGATCAGACCTGTGTGTGCATGCTGTGCCCTGTTTTAGACCACAAGTCACATGAAGTCATTCCGCTAAAAGAACAATTCGAGAAAAAGAAAGCCGAGCTGGGGAAGAGAGAGGCTGAAATCTACCGGATGATCCAGGAGAGGCGACTGAGGATTCAGGATATCAAACACTCAGCGAAGCTCAGCAAGGAAGCAGCAGACAGAGAGATGGCAGATGGCGTTCAGGTCTTCACTGCTTTGATACAGTCTTTGGAGAGAGCCAGGGACGACCTCCTCAAGATGATCGAGGAGAAGCAGAACACGGCAGAGAAGCAGGCCAAAGGTTTCATCCAAGACCTGGAGCAAGAAATCTCTGAGCTGATGAGGAAACGTGCTGAGGTGGAGCAGCTCTCACGCACAAAAGACCCCCTCCACTTCCTCCAGAGCTTCCCATCCCTGAGCGCCGCTCCTCTCACCAAAGACTGGACTGAGGTCAGCTTGAATCCACCATCATATGAGGGGATTGTGAGGACAGCAGTGGATCACCTGGAGGAGATGCTTGGCAAGGAGATGAAGAAGCTGCTCCTTGAAGCTAAGCTAAACAGAGTCCGACAGTTTGCCGTGGATGTGACTTTGGATCCCGTTACTGCACATTCTGCTCTTGTCTTGTCTGATGATGGCAAACAAGTGCACCATGGCGTTCTGAAGAAGAATCTCCCAGACAATCTTGAGAGATTTAACCCTAGTTGTTGTGTCTTAGGAAAACAGAGTTTTTCCTCTGGGAGATTTTACTTTGAGGCTGAAGTTAAAGGGAAGACTAGATGGACTTTAGGAGTGGCCAAAGCCTCGATCAAAAGGAAGGGAATAATCCCACTGTGCCCAGAAAATGGCCACTGGACAATATGGTTGAAAAATGGAGATGAATACGCAGCTCTCATTGGCTCTCCTCTTCATCTCTCTCTAAATTCAAAGCCGCAGAAGGTGGGAGTGTTTGTGGATTATGATGAGGGGCTAGTCTCTTTTCATGACGTAGATGCTGCAGTTCTTCTCTACTCCTTCACTGGCTGCTCCTTCACTGAAAAACTCCACCCGTTCTTCAGTCCTGGCCTTAATAACGATGGCATAAACTCCGCACCTATGATCATTCCTGTGGTCAGTCACACATCTTTGCTCAAAAGATGATTTTGTCGCTGGGATTGGACAATATTTGCTTTTACTTTCATGAAATTCTGATCAATTTTGTCATATTGCCCTTAAATGTGCCTGTAAAATAGTGTTTTCTTCTGTTTAGAGCACTTGAATCTGACTGGTATTCATTTTCTCGCTTGGTATAATTCGTTTCGGATATGAAAACCGCAATTGAGAGCTGGTGTGGACCAAAACAATCACCCTGTCACAAAGACATTGTAGAGCAGTTTGTAGTGGGAACATTTCAGAATTCAAAGGCATACTTGTCATGGCCATCATCCCAAACATATCTTTCTACTCGATATGATGCAGTTTGGTTGACTTGAACCTTTTTCTGTGCAAAACTAACCCAAACCAAAAGGTAAGAACGTACAACGAAAAAAGCAACTCGTTCACTCATTTGGACCAGAGCAAACTATCGATAGGTATGACAATCCCTTAAAATAGATTTTGAGATAGAATTTTAGCAGACATTTTGACTTGTCATAGCAGAAAGAGTACATGTGGAGTTAAAAACATTAATAATGCCTTTGACAAGACAGCAGGGCTCAGAAATTGGATGATTTTAACAGAACACGGCCTTTCTTGATAACACCTGTGTTTTCCTGGCATATTTAATACTGTAATATGACAAAGGCCTGCGCTTTGAATAGGCCTCTTTTACAACAGACAATTGACTTGTCATGATAGAAAAGAAACACAGGTGTTAGTAATACCATGAACAATGGCTCTGTTCTAATTCATGTATCCCATTAAGCCATAACAGCGAGCCAAAATGCACAATACCAAGACCCTGAAACTGAAGAAGCTAAATGGAATTCAGCCATCATTCATTTTCATTATTTACATTTGCATTCACACTGTGACATGTCAAAATGTCCTCCATTAAAAAAGGAGGGGAGCCTGTGAGTTTGCCCTGGGTGACAGCTCCAGTTTTGATGTTTCATTCACAAGTGTTTGTTTCACTGTCATACAAATCCATTCTAATAACACAGTCTGTTTAAGCAGACTGACTCCTTTGTTCTACCTAGACTGGTATTACTACATTGTTCACTGCATGATCGCTGCGTCTGATGTGTAATATTTCCTGCGAGCCTGAATGGGAGGCAATCTATGAGGGAACTTGCAGCATGTGCAATGTAATTATATTTGTAATATGTAGTATTATAATACAATACATTTTAGGCCTCCACAGCCAATATGTGGAATGTTTGAGACTCCCTACATTTTGTGTCCCCTCTATAAATGATACCTCCCTCATTTAACTCTCTCCCTTTGGCAACCTTGTCTCCTAGAAATTAACTTTATATATGACTACTTTGCTTTGTGAACTATGTTTTGCTCGCAGACGTAAGCGCTACCTGGATAATTTTCAGGGCCGTCACACCAGAGTCCACGTCCACATCAGGTCTGTGTTTAGGTTTAGGCAGCTTGGGTTAAGAAAGACCGTGTATAAATAAAAATGTATTGTATATGTATATATATATATATTTCTGTATATGACATCTGCATACGTTTCTGATTTCCCAGGTAATTGGTTTGCTTGTTATGTTAATAGAAAACATGACACATTCTGTCATCAATACATTTCCCTCAAAACATATTTGGTGCTGGAAATGCTGTGAAGTTGTATATACGCTTGATTCCTAAGACACAGGGCAGCCATGGGAAATGTAAGCAACACTGTGTTTTAGGCTTTCTGTTCAATTACATTTAATTGCGAGATTCAACTAATTTTGTAGTATGCTAACATATGCCTCTCAACTTACATGATCGCAACTGACGAAGGACTTTGGTATTTTCTCTTCTTGTCAGGTGTGTTTTTCTGTGTCTTAATGTATTCATTGCAGACAGTTCACACCCACTTCTCTATGTGGTCCATGGGTTGACCTCATTTTAGACGATCAGGATTGACAGGAGGATTCTGTTATTTACTTTGTCAGAATAAACAAAGCTCGATTCCAAAGATACCTTGGTTTGGTTCTCTTCATCTGAACACGACACTCACACAACACTGGACTACATGACTTGTGATACAGGTCTGGACCACTTGTAGATTTTGTTTGCACCAAACAGAAAATTCCAAGAAAAATAATAAATGCAACAAATTCTCTTATTGTGAAAGACTTGCACAGATTAATACATTCGTTCTGATCAGCAACTGGAAAGACATAAAGAACGTCAAACATTCCTTTTGGCAGTTTCAAGTATTAATTATCAGTACGAGACACTCAGTCATCTTTTGTTCATTTGTTTTTGCAATAATAAATTAAAGCTGATAAGCCGCCTGAATCTCTATTGGTCCATTCCTAAACTTACACCAGCCTGTTCACTTCAGCCGTACCGACGGTGCAGTGTTTTTCTCTGTGAACGTTGGCAGCTATGTACTTTAGGTACAGTAATCTCTGGAAAAAGTCCAGGAGTGAAACAGCCTGAGGCTGGTTCACATGTGGAAACAATTTATAAGCCCACATGCTGCCTCTGGGAGAAAATGTAACTTACAGCAACAGACACAATGTCAATTTCTTTGTTTTGATTGGGTCTTTGGCCCCTTGCTGTTTTGAGTGTGTGTTTTCCCCTTCTCATTTTAGTAGGCAGAAATATTTCCTCCCATAAATACGTGAAGGATACAAAGACTTAAATGCTGAGCAGCTTAATCAAAGAGGATGTCCAAATAAAAGTTTTCTTGAACCAAGAGCTATCACGTTATACCACCTAAGTGTGTCACATCATGTTAGATTAGTATGCTTTAACACTGGATTTGAGATAAAAGCGTGTTGTGCTTTTGAAGGGAATTATATGCATATCAGAGCAGGTAGAAAATACTCATGTATGATCTCATCCGTCAAGGAAATATTCTTTAAATGTAATCTTTGTCACCGGCCCAGCTGTGTGTGTTTTCCTTCTCTGCTTTTTCTCAGATGTTAAAAAAGAGCAGCCAGTCACTAACTGAAACCACATCTCATTTCTCTTGCCATGGGACCGAAAAAGATAAGAAAGACATAAATGCTAAGCGCTAAAGTGGTTCCAGTGCTGCTGCATACAGATCGCAGCAGCACTCGCAGGCCTGTGTGTGATCAGCTTCACTTAAATGCCTTATTTCTTGATCCTACCCACTGAACGCCGCATTTATTTACAACCGGCTATCTTCCTCTCCGGTTCTTTCACACCAGTATGAGGTGTGGAGATGAATGTCTGTGCCTGGATCATAAAGATAGTGAACTGTCCCTCAGTCAGACTTTAGTTTGACTGTTCTCTGGTGTGCACTGCCATCTAATGGCTGCTGGTTTACTCTATGATGAAGCACGCTATGTGGCCAAAAGTATGCAGACAACTGAATGTGACATTCATCCGATTTTGGAGCTGCAGGGCTAATGATCAGGAGTCACACACACACACACACACACACACACATATGCATCCATTTTTTGCAACACTAATCAGCATAAAACAACAACAAATACACCTGCAGAAGTAGATCTTTCCCACAGTTCCTCTTTAAAACTACATACACACATGAGTGAGCCTTTCGTGTGTCCTTTTTTTGATTATTTGAATTTTTTATGCATGTTTGCTCTTGATTTGTTAGCTCACAAGCATGTCTTGTTAAGATTAACCAAAACTGGCTGGACCACGAAGTGCAGACACAAGAGACTGGTGGTTCCGGTTAGGAGAATAAACAAGCTTATTGGGCGGTAGGTAGTGAGGAATCAGGAGCTCAGTCTCCGGGGGTAAGCCGGGGCGGGAGGGGATTGGGGGAAACAGGGTGAGATTCAAATAAGTCCTCAAAAGGTCAAGTTACTAGGAGCCTGATGTTTACCACGACAGGGTAACAGACGATCTGGCCAAGGGTGGAGGACTGAGCCGC
Organism: Pempheris klunzingeri; assembly: GCF_042242105.1. Lineage (NCBI taxonomy): Eukaryota > Metazoa > Chordata > Actinopteri > Acropomatiformes > Pempheridae > Pempheris > Pempheris klunzingeri. The sequence goes on from NC_092033.1 coordinate 15,777,294, forward strand.
TCTTTAAAGGCTGGAGAGGTGTAGGCGGCGTGATTGAATGATGTGGTACAGGTGTGTGGAGATTGCAGGTGTGTAGGCCGGTGAACTGGAGTAACCTCCTCGACAACCACAGGCAGGGGGGAGACAGACAGACAGACATAAGGGAGAGAGACAGGGCAAACAGGGAGAAACACAGGGGTCCTAACATGTCTGGTGTTTGTGTATACATTCGCATCTACTCCCCTGTAACGCAACGCTGTGGTATTTACAGCAGGAAAAGCACAGCTGTTACTAATAACATTAATGATGGCTGTATTCCACGTAGATGAGCCAAGTCCAGGGTTTGGTGTTGTTCACGCCGGCTCACTGGAGGAGCTCCAGGAGACATTTAATGGAACAGAGCCATTGTTTATTGCTGATTTTTCCACCTGAGCTTCTCCTGCTATGATCAGTCAAAATGACTGCCAGGAAAAAGGACTGTGTGCATGTCTGCGTGTATCATCTTCGTATTAATGGTGTCAATTATCCGATCGGTCACCATCATGTTGGAAAGGAAGGAACACGTAAACTCAAAACAAAATCAGGGAGGCAGGAGTGTCCACACATACACTCGTTTAAAAAGGCCCAGGAATTTGACATTAACTCATTCAAGCAATCATCAGAATTGAAAGAGTTTGTCGTGGAAAGACTGATTAGCCGAGACTCCAGCTTTCTGTCTGTGATGTTTCTGTTTCAAGGCCTGCAGATGTTTTGTAGGTCGAGTTTCAAGCTTTCCAATGAGGCCTAGAGGGACTAGCTGAGGATTTGTCTGAAAGGAAAAAAACCTCATCAAGACTTGAGAAACTTTCATGCTGACAAGCCCCAGTGGGCTTTCCCACAATCAGAGTAAATGTCAGCCCAGTGTGAGCCCTCTGTCGGCCAGTGCCAGCTCCCTGGATCCTTCTTGAAACCCCTTACTCCCCATCAGCCCTTCAAACACCTCTCTTACCCCCTTTGTGCCCCCCCTAAGACAGCCGTACCTCTTGATCAGCTTGCAGTACCTCTCAATCAGCGCTTTCTATCAAACTGTGCCATCATCCCCTTAATGCCATCCATCTCACCCCGTACCTTTCCACCTGCAGACTCATTTGAGCCCCCCGAGGTTAGTTCTCTAAAGCCCCCATCCTCACTTTCATCCTCTTTTTTTTGGCCCCTCTCTGACCTCCATGTAATGGACAGAGGTGAGCAAAGCCAGTCACATCCCAACACAAGAGAGTAAGACCCAGGTGGATATTCAGTCTTCAGAGTTTATTCGGAAACATGAGTGCAGCTTTCACAATAAATCAATTCTTAACACATTAATTCTCCTCCGTTTAAATTGTGTCCCTTTTTTTTTGTCGCTGTTTTAATTAATTAGTTAATTTCTCATGGCGTGTGTGTGTTCACCGTCTGTGGGAGAAGTGAACTCCATTGAACCCTGTGAACCCTGAGCTGTTCTTTGGTTTGTCACATGACTTCATCCTCAATCAAACTGTTCAGTTGCGTAATCTTCTGTTAATTGTACCGACACAGGTGAGTTGTTTCTTTTTCTATTAAGCATTTGCTATAATTTTTGTTCTCAGTGCTTTTTTCCATTTTCCCAAAGTTGCAAAATACATATTTTGAAAGGATTTGCTTTTAAACCTCTTGGCAAAATGTTTTTCAACTTCATGGCTGAGGTCCAGTGGAGTGTTGTGGTTTTACAAGACTGAAGTGCTTTACATAACATACACATAGCTTTGGAAAATATGCAAGTTCATTGTCCTACATTTTTGTACAAACACACAGACGAGTGACAGATTAAGTGCTTCTGACTTGGATTATTTTAACCCGAAGAGGTTCTGATAGTTTTGCTGGTGATTCCTTCCTCCAAGTTACTGACCACATCCCAGAGACAAAAATAATCTAATCTAATTTTGATAGTAACATCATAGTACAAAAAAATGCCAAGACATCTGCAAATAGTAGTTCTCTAAACATCCACAGTGAGATCTGGAAGAATTCCTTTCCTAGTTCATATAATAAAAATGTGCAAATTCTGGATTGACGAAATAGTAACACTGGCAATTAAAGCTAAGCTTTGCGCCAGTCCATGTGCTAAGCTAGACTATAGTCCTGGACCAACATAAAACTGATATGATCAAGTTATTTGACTTTGACTAAGGGCTTTGTAACATCAAAGTTTAGAGCAATCAATCAATGCAGAATCATTAATTGCAATGCAATGGCTGCGATCAGTGGATTTCCTCACAGGGATGCCATAAATCCATGTACAGACCTGCCACCAAGTTGAACTTTGGTGACCTCCTCGGGTTAATAGAGCTGTAGTCAAAAGTGGTGACAGTTTAGTTCATTTCCTACAAGGTGTGTGTTACATAAGGCCACTATAATATTGCATACCATCAAATAACACAAAAGAGATATGCTGTTTCACAAAAAAATAAATGTTTGTAATGTTTTTCTCTATATTAGGATGCTGGAAGTAAAAAATGCTGCAAGGCAGCATTTTCTCTCCCAAATGAACTCCTCATCCAGCATGTCACATCGTCCCTTTGTCTCCTGCTTTCCCTGTCGCTCTCTTAAAAGGCAGAAATGGTGTAAAAAAAAAAACAAAAAAAAAGATAAAGAAGAAGCAGCCATGTATTGACCACTGAGTCCTCCTGTGACAGTGCAGAGGCCAAAGGTCAGGGGTTTCCCTCAGTAGCCCTTCATGGCAATGGATGCTCCTCCTGACATGTCATGACGTCTGACCTGATGGATCATCAGCAGCGAGACCAGCAGGCCCATGAACTATAAAGACAGGTAGTCAGTTAGACAGACAGACAGACAGACAGGGGACAGGTGACAGGTCTGAATTCACAATAGAAGTGAAAGGCATCACATGAGCGACCATCTGTCCGATCAGCCCTGCTTACAACCGCTGTTATGAATTTAAATGCTGACTGGAGGCCAGCAGCTGTTATAAAGATCTTTCTACGTGTCTGTTTACTGGTTGCAGATTGGTAGTTTAACAGCTGACTGGGTTGTCGAGCTTTCTGAGCTGAACTAAAAGGACAAGCTGTCTTCACCCAAGACACAGTTGCAAAATGGGAGACCTTGCTGGTTCTGGAAGTGTTTTTCCCCACTTTAGATTTAAATTTGAATGCTTCTTAACTGAGATCCTCATCATTTCTTAACATAGAAGCACAGAAGCCTCTTCGTAAGTTCATTTTATGGCCATCAGATGAAATTATTTCAACTTTTCATCTGAGAAATCCTGATTTTTCTGCCAGTTTGGAACGGAGGATCACACGTCTTCATGGGCCTTTAGCTGAGCCTGAATGTAGTCTGCACTCGTGATTTAAGACCCAACCTGAGTGAACACGACTGACCCGAGGCTTTAGCAAAGCACTGGCTACAAGGAAAATGTCGCGCTAAATTACCTTTAAAACTAACCCGACCTGCAGATACTCGAAGCAAGATGACAGCCAGAATTGACCCAGAATCTGCTACTTTGATGGGACCCTAAACTTTGTTATAAATTTGAGGCCTATGCTCTATGGCCAGCTGTGGCCAAGCGTTGTGTCCAAATGCTGAGAGGACCATACTCAAACTGCAGAAATCTGACCTACAGTAAGATGTTTAGATGTTCATCTTATATTTCATAGAGTGTCATGTACGTCCAAGCCTTGCAATGCCGACACCTGACATTCTTCTTTATTCAATGGATGGAACTCCTCCAATTTGAAACTCTATCACCTATCAAATTACTGGTCTGTCCAGTTTACACAACTAATTTTCAGTACTGGTTTATTTTCCCTGTTGAAGCGTTGTACGATGTGGCAATGTAATTGATAATATAATTGTCGTATTAACAGCGCCATCACAGAATGCGATCGAACAACGACACGGAGAGTAACAATTTAGCTTACTGCGGTGACAGCAAATGCAAAGAAGAAGCCCATGGCGATCTGGAAGATGAGGTCGAACCACGCAAAGATGAAGCCACTGCAGGTCTGCGGCAGAAGAGGAGATGGAGAGAAGGTCATTATGTAGAAAACATCACTGATGGGTGAATTGGATGTTGTGTTGGTTGGTTTGTTGATTGTATACCTGTTTATAGATTTGGTCTGGGCCCGAGGATCCCTGCAAGAAAACAAGAATATTATGAGATGAAATTATTTTAAAAAAAGATTCCGGCCAAATCATATGAAAAGTGATTTCAAAGCAACACAGTGAATTACAAATTGCCTTCTGATTCAGCAGCAGAGCTACCAAACAATGTTTCAGATATTTTTTAGAAAATTGCAGATTCTGTATCAAAGACACACAACCTCTCTCTATCATCTCTGTCATTTTACTAAACCAACCTGAGGTTTGGATTTGCATTCAGACATCCCAAAGGGTCCTCGATATCCAGACCTGCACTCACAGGACTGAGGGATCTGATCACCCCAGTCTGAGGCGCCCACCACTCCACAGCACTGGACCTGCAACCACATGAGAGAGGGAGTTTCAACGGGTGGAAATGTGGCAGCATTAGGTGACAAGATATCAATAGTATTAAGTGAAGGAAAGCTGAATAATAAGTGATTACACCAAAATATTGATCTTTTGTAATTATTATTATATTTAAACTACATCCCAAATTTAGCTTTAAAGAAATCTTTGTTATCAATGTAAAATTGGATCATATGGAGGTTTGTTTGCATGTATGTGTAAGTGACGCCCTTCTAACGTCCGCTAGAAAGCATCAATCCTAAAAGAAGTGCTGTCAAACCTGGCCGGACTACAGTCATAATGATCAAAACTACGGAGAACTTTACACTTTTCTGCAGCTCTTCAAGCAGCGCTCTCAGTCCCTCCTCTTCCATGAAGGGCTTTGATATCTCAGAGGAGGCACTGTCAAAGCTATGCTTGATCTACAAGAGGAGAAAGACCAACATTAATATCAAGACAGATTGCTCCTTACTTGGATTACTAGGATAAAGAGAGAGTAAAAATAGATGGAGTGTTGGAAAACAAACCTTGTAGTGCAATAGTAATACTAACCATAAGATGGGAGAGAAAAAATAACGGTAGCATTAAATTGCAGTAAAGGAGGAGATGTAAGTCTATATTGCCATCAAGAGAGAAGAAGGTTAGCATCAAGATAGAGAAGGGAGAATGTTAACATGAAGGTAGGTGGGTGCTGCAGAGGAGGCCTGCATGTTACAAATACAAAGGCAGTAATTCTAATGGAGAGCAAAGAAAGTATCTGGAAAGCTTAATGGAAACTCGCGTCAAGATAGTAGAAAGTTACATATTTAGATGACCTTGTTCCTTGTGACAGCCATGATGATGCCAAAGATCAGCATGATGACCATCCCCACTCCCATGAAGCCTGCAAACTGCACATGCAAGCAAACGAGCAATGGTCAAAATATCAAGTTGTCGTATTGATTCTCGTGAGTTCTTCTTCTGTTTGTCGTAGGATCTTGCACATACTATTTTAAGGGCGAGTTCTTTCTCGGAGCAGCCCGCATAGATTCCCAGGCAGGAGATGCCGAGGACGCCGATGGCAAACACCCAACCCCAGCCCAGGCTCGGGGTCCCGACCGCCGATAGCTGGTCCACCATGACAGGACAACGACACAAGAAACACAAAACAGTTACTACAAACGGTGGATTAAATAATAATGCTGAAATGACATCTTCCCTTGAAGTTAAGTTTCCTTAACGTTGGAAAAGGACAAGCTCAGTCGTTTGCGAGTGTGTATGTTCCTTTTTCTTCAGTTCATCTCTTGTTCGTGCTCAGCGGCGTCTCGTCCGTTGTTTTTTGTCTGTTTGTTCGTTTTATGAAACACACCCGGCACACATGATGATGAACTGATTGTTTTAGTCCATTTGAGACACAAATGAATTGGGAGTTTAGCGCCAGACATAATGAATGCAAAGTTTGTTGATTTATAATCTAAAAACTAGCAGATGATGGCGGCGAGCTCCTCAGAGACCGCCAATGTCACATTAGAGTTTTTAGACAGAATATCAATTACGATAGCTGTTTGGAGAAGACTGCTGACTTAGACCGACCACAATACCTCCTCTCTAACTGTTAGAAAGAAATAGAGAAAACCCAGTGATAATCGCCTTTAATGTTAATTTATCTTTAAATCTTTGATTGAACTGTTAACGTTGGTTCAGCGACAGTGAGAGAAAGTTCTAAAAGCAGCCGAAAAGCGCTTTAATGCAGGCCAATGCTGTATAAAGGGCATGGGTATCGAGATTCAGCCCATTAGGAAGTTTTAAAAAAAAAAAAATGGTTGTTGGAAACCCAATGATGTGTTGTGGAGACTGCTTAACACAAATGGAAAGTAAATTTGATCAGTTAAAAACAATGAGCTAAAAGGCCATGCTCCGTGCGGAAAGATGCCCCCCCCCACCCCCCACCCCCCCGCCACGTATTTCTGATGTGATAACATTGTCAGAGCCATCCTGTTTTTCTCTTGCAGAGAAAGGGGGACTGGGAATGGAAAAACTCCCCCCGAGCTGCATCTGTTCTCCATTAAAAAAAAAAAAGGAATCAAAGCCTCCACTACGTCTTGGCAGCTGCCCGCCTCCTTATAAACAATCCAATCCTTCACCTCAACTTGTTTTCAACATTTATGCGCTTTTAGATTTGTACAGTGTACAGGATTACACATGGGATGCTCTGACTAACAAAATCAGCCTTGATTTTCACAGACACAAACCAGCTGCTTTTGTTTGAATCCCCACAAACGCTCTCAGAATATTAACTTTCTCTCAAAGTACATAGTATTCATACTGCTGGCTACACAAGGTTCTTAACATGTTGCAGTATGATAGAAATCCTTTGAGAAATCGGTGCAAACAAACCCTGTAACCTTCTCTGTTTTCCCGAAACTGACGCTTTGTGTTTCAGTTGTTCACACCTGATTCTGATTTCCTTGTTGTACCTCTGTGAGTCACACTACAGTCTGCCCACAGACATCCCGTAATGAGAAGCCGCGAATGCATGTTTGGCAGTGACCACTGGACTCAACAGTGATAATGAACAAGGATTGGATTCATCTGGCAGATCACAGCAAACAGTCATGATTTCACAACCTGGCAGACAGACAACCCCCTGTTTCTGGTTTAGACAGCAGTTGTAGCCTTTTCCTAGAAGGGGTCACGGTCCATTCTCACAAAATGGCGTAAGAATAGGAGGCCTTTGTGAGGATCCTTTTTTGCTTCCCACGTGTCATTTCACGCCATTTAGTCTCTACAGACTTATGTTGTTCTGTAATCAACATACTTATTTTAACCCAAGTCATCATCGTTTTCCGAATCTAACCACATAGTTTTGGTTCCAAACCTAACAGAACTGGTACATTTCGTCACCTGAAATGTTTCTCAGCATGTTTTACTTTCAAAGTGTAACCAGATGTTACGTAATAATTTCTAACTTGACCTCAGAACGAGTGCAATGTGGTTTTGATCATCAGGCGTGACAGGCAGCGCCAAATGGCACGCTGAAATGCATTAAATACGCCATCCCGTGAGATCGTTACGTCCACGCTAATGTGATATTATTAAACCCAAGAAAAAAAAAAAAAGTTTGGAGTGAGAGGAATCGTGAAAACAGAACGGCAGTTAAACTTTGAGCAGCACTTCATTTTTTTGGACAAATTAAACTAATGAGATATAAAGTGTTAATTGGTGAGCTTTACAGCGTCTTGCATGCACATGTGACCTTTGGATTGAGCCAGGCGAGCTGTTTACACCTGCTTACAGTCTCTACATATTCAGCCTACTTTACAGACCATACAAGAAGCGTGGCATCGACCTTCTAGTCTAGTTTCGGATCATAAAGCCACTTTAGATGTAAAGCACACCCGACACGTACATAAAACCTACAGCTACGATCAGTGTGTTGAGTCAAAGTCAGTCTGCAAACTGTGATGGAACACTATGAAAGTTTGGTTCATCTTTGTTTTTACCTTACGCTACATGTTTTTTTTAGAACCTGTGTGATTGTTGTGTTGACTGGATTCACTGTTGTCGCTGTTGCTTACCTGGTGGCTGTAGGCGGTGGACTTCACAGCCCCGAAGATCAGCAGACATCCAGCGATCTGAGGACACAACACATCAGTTTGTGTTTTAACGAAGTTGAAGCCAAGAGTACGGAGGCTGAAGTGTGCCAACAACATAGTGATTGTTAAAAAATAAATAAATAAATCCAAATGAAAGAGTTTAAAAAAGAGCAAAGGATTAGCAGAAAATTAGAAGACATATTAATAAGAGGAATAAAAAATATTTCAAAACCCCTTTAACCTCCTTACCAAGAAAAAAGCAATGAAAAAATGTATTCTTTAGATATTTTATTTCCTTGGGGCACTAATAACAAAATCAATGTTTTTTTATGAACAGACCCCACATTTTTTGAAATATTGGCCTCTACTGAACGGTTGAGATGTTGTAAGTAAAACATTTTCCAATATGATATAGTGAGTCAAAATGTGCTCAACCATACGGTTGAGTGGAAGGTTAAAGTTTTTTTTTTTTAAATTGACACAAACTGTGGTCTGCATCGATGCATGCATGTGATGTATTTCCAAGCAACAGTGGAATATGTGGGCAGGACTTAGTCACAAGGGGAATTTAAATCAGAAGAGGGGGAGCTGGAAAATAAGGGCTTTCAGGGCAATCAATTGACCCCAACCACAGTCTTTGAACATCCGAACGCACACTTCCTCCTATGGCATTTTGCTCTGGTAGCTGCGGTCATGTGTGTCTGCATGACGGATGGGGCTGCCTCAAATCACACCGGATTGGATATAGTTATGCAACAGCTCCCGAGTTTAGTGCGAGTCATTGAGGATAGCTTTAGAAGACAAAAGACCCCCCCAAAATTATAGCATGCAGCAAGAGCACTATTGCACTATTCTGTATTTTGCACCTTCCGTTGTTTGCACTGTCCATGAGAGCTGCTGTTTCTCATTTAAATTTCGTTGTGCTTCTTGCACAATGACAATAAAGGAATTCTGATTCTGAAGAGATTGGTGAACATTTAACACATGCGCTCAAGATTAAAACTTGGAGAAAGTATTTTTCATTTCACTGTACGTCTTCAAAGGCTTTAAATTGCTGGAAAATAGTCTCTACTCAGAGGACTTTGAGGGCATAAAACCACCAAAACCATGAATAAGTGATTTTGACCGCATTAAAAATGTGTTTGTTATCTCTGTAATTATTACCTGTGCAGGCATGACATTTATACTAGTGCATGCTGGGGTTTTTATTTCATCTCCCCGGCCTTCTGGTGGGCTTTCTGTAATGTCGGCTCAGAGACACTAGAGGGAGACGGAGCTCTGAAGAATATCTCTGTCACTTCTGATCTCATGAGCTGAACGCTGGTGGTCCAAACGCTCTCAGACACATGAAACGTCTTTTTTCTTTTAAACTGCAGAGACACCACATGTTTGCATCTGTTGTTTCCCTTCGTTTAGTGAAGTGTTATAGTCTCGATTAATCTAATCAAATGCATGCAGACTAATTTAAAATGTTCTCAAACACAATGTTTACATTCTTTGGATGTGTAAAAAAAACTCACTAAATAAGAAACACATGCCTATAGAGTGAAGGCCATGAAAGGAAGGCATTGTTTTTCATTCTTGAGCCACATTTAGTTTCCTGCACAATTTCAAAAGCCATTATTTTTAAAGTGTTTTTGTGATAAATTGCTTTTTGTGCAATTTTTTTTCTCCTATAAAAAAAAAAAATGCTCCTCAGAACTGAAACAGCCTCTTCAAACTCCGGCCTCTTTACATTGCCTCATTTTCTTCTCTCTCTCTCTTTTTTTTTCTTTTTTTTTTTTATCAGCAATGAAAACAGTCACCTCTGCAGCAAGAAAGAATGAAAAAAGGGGGTGGGTGGGAGGGCTGAAATATGAACCTGATCTGTGCTGTTGCTGGGATTTGTCCCCGCTTTCCCTTTTTTTCCCCCGTCTCCCTCTTACTGGAAGTGACTGCTGACTGAACATGAGCAACAATTAAGCTGGACATCTGGACCTGTGTATTAATTAAACAAGGATGCTTTTCACTCCTTTTTGATATTTTATCACTTCACTTTCAATTTAATCAAACAAACACTATGATGTTTTATACTGTTATTTTTTTTTATATATTCATTCCAGTCACTTAAATGAAGTATAAAGTATCTATTTTCCCCTTCCTTTTCAATAAATCTGTCTTTTGTCTTCTTGTGAGCATACTAGATTTTCTCCACCCCCTTTTTTTTTTAGCAAATAAAAGATGAAAATCAAACAATTAGCCAACTTTTTACTATCTTTTTTTCAGCTAATTGTAGATCACCCCCCCCTCTCTCTCTTTGTTTCTGAACATAGAAATATTTAGTGATTTGTTGAACAAACCACAGCAGGAAAAAATGTTTAACTTCCTTTTCTGGTGAATTTATGGTTCCAGTTTCCATCTATTGTTCTAAACCCAAATACTTAACTAAAAAAAACAAAAAAAAACAAGACAAGCCCCCCGAAAAAAAAAAAGAAAAGAAAGAAAAAAGAGCACTAAAATTGGAAATAAAATCAGAAATCTTCAAAGAAAGAGTGTCTACTTACTGCAAACAGCACATTGAAGAAGATAAAAAGACACTTGAGGCATCCATTAATTTTTCCCATCTTCAGTTTTTGGTGATTGGGTCTCAGAGATGAAGAAGTGAAGCTATGTGCGTGAAACACAGTGTGTGTGTGATGATGTGCAGCAGTGTGCAGCGTGATAAACTGCCAGCATACTCAGTGAGCGAGGGTGAACACAGAGCTGCAAGATACAGATCTGATCTGCAGCCAAAATCTACACCACACAGTATGCATGAACTCATGGGAACTTTAATTTAAGATTTCGTTATTTTGGGCGGGGTCTCAGTCCAACACCTGACATGTTTTTTCTTATTTAATCTTTTATTCTATTAAGAATCTTTCCAAAAAGTAATTGATAAAAACACAGTCTAACGAATTTACGACATTCACATGTAGCGTGTTAAGAAAAAAACTCAACTTTAATTGTTTCACACAATTACATTCCTTTCAAATACATGTTTTGATTGTGGCATATGAATGTCTGATATGAAGATAGAAGTTTGCAAACGTTTATTGAGTAAGTCCAGATGATCTGATACCAGAGCTGTCAGAACAGGAAGGGCACGAAACAGCTTGTGGCTACTGATCAGGCTACTGATATTCTTTGGTTTTGTTTTTGTTACAAATCCCATGAAGAGATCAAAGCACATGGCGCGTTCGTCCGTCTCCTTATACGCGCTGACATCCTGGTTCCTGCTGCAAACAAATGTTTAGTTTAGATTTTTAAAGAGGCTCAGTCATTTCCCAAAACATCTGACAATTGTAGTTTTCCACAAATGCAGAGGGCTGGAATGTGATTGGCCATCCCGGGCGCTGCCCCATTATCCTGCACTATGATTGGCTATCTGGATGGACCTTAGTTTGTATCTCACAGGCTTATTTATTTCTACTATGTTGGGTCTCTGTGCTGTGACTGTTACAGGGAATAGGATTCGCCACCTGTGTGCTTAAGTTTAGACAACTGAAATTACTTTGTTGAAGCTCAAGAGAGATTGTGGTCTTTGTTGAAAGAAACCAGATGGGATGTGAAACGCAGTCTCGGGCCCTGTTCACACCTGGCATTAACATGTCCACAGTGACATGCAAATAAACACACACACATCACAGATAAAAATGCTAAAAAAAAAAAAAAAAACTTCAAACATAAGTGAAACCTATTCAATATCAATGCCTCTTCTATCTAGCTTTAATATCACACTCCAAATCACACCCAGAATCATCTTAACTACTGTGATGGAGAGTTTTTGTGGACAGAGATGGATAGAGGAATGAGCCTCTCTGACATCCACTCGACTGCGTCTGAGAGGTTTCGGGAAAAGCTACGGTGAGAAATCACTCACCGCATGTTAGGAAAATGTAAACCCTGTTTTTAAGGGGGGAAAAAAATGCTGGAGCTGTTTTTTTTTTTTTTTAGGGGAGGGCAGATTTTGTTTAACCTTTATCTAACCAGGAAATCCCCTGAAATTGAAAACTCTGTTCCGAGGGGGACCTGGCTAACACACTGGTTACACTTAAATACACAGAATACAAACATCAACAACACTCAAGGAGGAGGCTAAATCCAGCGCAGTTAAGGCTGTTGCATTTCTCTGTTACGTGGACCTTTAACGTGGATTTACATTTTTACCAAGGAGGGTGGTTTATTAAAGAAGCCGACCGGTTGAACAAATACTGCAAACACTGCTGGAGGTTTTGCGTCAGAAGATGATACGAGGGGGAGTTTACCCAGCACGGCCTGTTGTGCAAATATGCAAAAGAAGTGGTCTGCAGCCAAATCATAGAGCGCAGTGAAGCGACGAAAGCCTTTTAAAAGGAAGCCCTGCTTTTCCTAACATTACATTTTATTCAAGCATTGATTCAGATTGAAAGAATAGCAGTTGGATGAGATAATGAACTGGTGGTCCACGCCGAGATTATTGCTTTGGTTTGAAGCGTGAGGAAACAAAATAGTTAGCGGACCTTAAATCAAGATTTCTTTCGGGTTTTTTTTTCTTTCTTTTCTTCAAAATCTGTGAATGTAGTCCGAGCCAAACAATTTAGTGTATAAATCAAATGCAAACAAAAATGAGATTTGAGGCAGAAAACAAAGACAGAAGAGAAAGTAATCTGTTTTGGGACAAAATCTGTTGGTCTTGGTCTTATTGTCGACTGGTTTTACTGTTTTATCCATCTTTTAAATGCAAGAATGTAAGTAAGGATGCAGTTTGATGTGTCTGGAGATGAATGTTCTGCAAAGCCGAAGAAAAGCTTCCCAAAGAGGACAATAACCTTAATCGTTTTAATCCTCTGATTCAGGGGGAGAAGCTTCCATCATTATTCTAATGACACTGATGTTTAAAAGTATTTTCATGCAATAAAGAAAGAAAAATCACAGCCAGCATCATATTTTAGATTGGGGTCTGTCCCATGACTGAACTTTATTCGCTTGCGAAACAAGTGATAATGTTTTGTCCTGATGTCTTTTGAGGGAAGCTGCAGCATCGGGTCATTAAGTTCCTCTAGTGTAAACATGCTGCCTGACATGTTAATTTGTGGAAAACAGAAGCTGGTGCTGCGTTGATCAGCGTGCTCATTCTGCCTCCTTCGATAGAAACCTTAAGTCAGTACGCGTGGGAGTGAGCTGCATGAGTGACTTGAGGAGAAAAAAGAAAAAGCTTTAAAAAAAAAAAAAAAAAAAAAGTCGTTTGCGGCTGGGTTTTCCATCTTGAGGTGCTGAGTTCAAATAACACGCGGAGAAAACGGAGTTATGACAGCGCCTCAACAGCAAAAGTGGCAGGAATTTACAAAAGGCACCTGCCCTTATGCGCTTTCAGCCACACTCATGCACTAAATTCGTAACTGCAATGCATTGTTGGCAATTTCAGACAAAAGGTCCAAGTAGATGACGTGCAGGAGAAGAAAAATTAGTGCAGAAGTTGTTGAAGTCCTGTTGTTGCCCCTATACGAGGGTGTACATTCTAACTGCTCTAGATCTATGACGGGTTTACTACGGGTCTCTTGGAGGAGACCACACCCACCCCCTGTGCGTGTCTGTGTGTGTCTCTGTGTGTGTGTGTGTGTGTGTGTGTGTGTCAAATAATAGCTCCATCCTTCCCGCTAACCTTTCAGGAAAAAAAAAAAAATCTGGAGGTCAAAGAAAAAAAAGAGAAAAGACAGACAATATGCTCCTTGTGCCCCCACGACGGTTCTCAGAGGGGCGATTAGTCGGACCAAACCACTGAAATGGGAGCTTCCAGCGGCAGATACATACCATGCTGTGGGCTGTTTTCACATCAAGGCTGCACCCCAGCAAGGATCTCAAATAACGCCCATGAGCATGAACGTATGATTCAAAGAAAAAGAGCAGCGGAGTCTCTCCCCCCCCCACCCCAACGGTCGAGGTGTCACTGAACAAATACAGATGTTGATTAGGGAAAAAAACAAACTCCCAATCAAAACTGCGCAACCAGCTTCCACTTGTCCTCCTGGAAACAAAAGCAAAAGTGGTGATAGAAGCAAATGTGATGTTTGGCTGAACGTGTTGGAACAGGAATCCAATCTTATGTCTTTGAGTTATTCTTTTATCCATCTCTTCTAATACTGTATGCAATCAAACACGTAACAACTTTTGTATTTTAGAGGAGAGCAGAAGAAAAGTAATTGCACTGGTTTGTGTGTTCTAAAACAAACTTTAAACTTTATGAGATTGCGCACCAGCCTTGTGATTTTAATGGTTTAATGACCTCAGGGAGTACAGGATGTTGAGGATGGATGTGAGGGAGGAAGTTTATCTATCCATTTAGGCCGGTCTGGGAGGGATGTGTTGAAGACCGCGGGTGGAGGAGGAGGAGGAGGAGGAGGAGGAGGATTCGTTCCTGGAGCAGCATCACCAAGCAAATTAGGTTCCCCAGAAGTTACCTGGAAAAGAAGAGATGGGAGAAGTGCGCACAGGGTCGAGTAAGAGGGGATGAAAGGAGGAGAAGTGAAGGAATAAGGATGGACAGAGGGAGGGAGGGAGGGAGGGAGGGGTTGTCGCAGGAAAATGGACGATGGGGGATCTGGAAACGGAGGGTGAGAAAACTGAGACAAACAAGGTCATGTGGATTATCCAGGTATGAGTAGAGTAGACAGGTGATTAGATGCATTAAATCAATAAATTAATCTTTATCAATATAGTGCCAGTTCATGACAAACATTATCTCAAGACACTTTTCATTTAGGGCAGGTCAACTATTGAGAATGAAAGATTGTGAAATTGCCACATGAGCAAGCACCAGGCGACAATGGTGAGGAAAAACTCCCCTTTAACTGGTAGAAACCTCAGACGGGACCCAGCTCAGGGGTGGGAGGTGTTACATTTTCAGTACCCATGAGTGTATTTCTGTCATAGGTAGGTAGGTCGTTCTTTGGAAATCTGGAAATTTGAAAGCGCTATACGTGCCATTATAAGCGCCACTGTATCTTTTGTGAAGTGTTTCAGTTTATCTCTGTTGACGTTTAGCAAAAGGTCAATGAAAATTAAAATCTAGCCCGCGGTGGGAGACGTTGGCCGATCGCAGGTGCTCTCAGAGGGAGAGCCTTCCTATTGGCTGTTCTACAAAAGCGCATGCGCCTGCACGTCCCTTCAGATGCCAGTGAAAGCCGTCTTCAGCGGAAGAAAATTCCTGCAGAAGAAGTTTCTGTTCCAGCATTGGCAGCATCTGTGCGCAGTGCAAAGTGACCCAAACAAAAGGAGGAGGGAGAGTCTAAAGGAGATCTTGAGCTGCTAATTTCTTTTATATTTAAAATCTAAATGTGTTGCAGTGGGTTGTCTGACTGTGTGTAGTGTGTGTGTGTGTGTGTGTGTGTGTCTTTAGATATTGCTTTACATAGTGCTGTTAAAGTGGAAATTACCCAAAACCCTGTCTCTCAGCAGGACAGGCAGGTACAAGTACTTAACAGGCAGTTGTCCAAGAGTCAGGTGTCTCAAAACTAAGTAGCAGAAGAACAAAAAATCTGGGCTGGTGTATGCAGTGAGGGACTGATATGGGAAGTCAGAACATGTGAATGAATGTTTCTGAGGAAGCAGAAATGTGACTCAAAAGCAGAACAGAGCACCAGACAGGAGCCCAAATTCACACACATTTTTTATTAATTCTGATTGGAATAATTTCATCATTACAGTAATACTTAAGTAACAGTGTTCATTTGAAATACGCTACACATTTCCCGCTGCTTTTTAATGCTATGTTTTTAACACTTTGTTCATTTTTTCCCGGACTTGTTTGAATGGAATATTCAATTCTTCAAGAGTTTATTTTAGGCGAAACATACGTCAAAAGATATTTATGTCAATCCACAAGTCCAAACCAACACCAATGACATACAGGTAGATTTCTTTTTATTTCAGTTTGACTTCAACCCAATGGTCAGGTCAGTTAAACCATCGGCATCAGTGCTGTTGCCGTGGTTACCTGTAGATTAATGAGCCTTGAGTGCTGATTTGGATGATTTGATTTGGAGCGCCGGTTAAACTCTTGACTAAACTATGTTGGAGGTGTCCCTCATTCAATTTTACTAGACACCTGCCAGCCAATCGGGATGCAGGATTCTCCTCAGTCATGGAGTGAAGACTCTGTGCTGTCTGGAGGCTCTCCCAGTGTTCAGGAATGTCTGCAGTGGTTAGGATTTTACGAGACGTATTGTTGAGCGTTTACAAGGGGAAAAGCTACATACCGGTCTCACGGATATAAACAGTTTCCAGTTTAACAGGATGGAGCAGACCCTAGTGAGAACGGTGGGTGTTGAAAAAGTGAAGTTTTTTTTACTTCATTTGTAAAAAGTCCTCCAGGAAAAGTTAGTCTTGAATTAAAAACAGTACTGTTTGAAGAGGCTTCACTACCCATGAACCTAAACAACCGTTGCAATGGAGATGAACACAGTTCCGCAGACACAAATTCATAGAATTCAATACATTTTGTGACTATTTCACAAAGTTATGTGACACTGGGTCGTAATAGAATGTAGAAATGCAAAGAAGACACTTAGTAGCAGCCTCAGAATCCCACATGTTTGCTAACCAGTACCCCTGTCCTCAGGGTGGGTCGCCAGCGTCGAGCTCCGTCACTCTGCAACACTTTGCGGTGAACTAACTAGATGCAACATGTCTGTACAAGGTGAATTTGTTAGCTGCAGCAGAGGGGTTGTTTTGTGGTTTTGAAATCGAAACAAAAAGCAAGTTTCCTTAGAAAAAATGTTTCCCCTCCGGTAAGTCATGCAACATAAATTGTTACGTTACTAAAAGTTGTCACGGCATGGCAAGGAAATGAAACATTCCTGCTTAAATCAAAATATATTTTAAGTTGAATTTCATTTGACCTATTTTTTAAGTTGAAATAATTCAAACAATAGCCACGACCTACAGTTGTAGTTTTAAATGATCTAGAAGCCTCCTGTGTTTCTATGAGCATGAATAAGGAATGAGAGTTTAAAGTTCAGAAAAATCCCTTGAGAGCCAGCTCTATTTGAACATATGTAAAAGTGCCCAACATGGTAGCCAGCCAACCTCATCTCCTAGCCAAGACCTGATTAGAACTTGACAGCCGGTCGTAAATGAGGACAACTTTCACAACACTGTAGGCTATCCGCTGGAGGAACACTTGCTGTCAACATGCTTATTTTACCTTAATGAGATCTGTAGCTGTGTGTTCTCTTGGCCAGATCTCCTTCGTGTTTCATTTCTTTTCATACAACATGGTTTTTAAAAAACAGAGCCAAAGGCAAATTTGTTTGGGTTTAAAATTCACATTGTTTAGGAGTGAAACTTTCTGCCAACGCCTTCCTTTTTCTTTTATGTTTGTGTGAGAAAGTTTCAATATGAATATATGGATGGTTTTAAAAAAAAAAAACATGGTTTAAGAATTTAAGTTTCAAATATTCCATAATACTTTCAGTGAAAATAAAATGCATTTTGTATATTCAGCATTTACAGCTGATCAAATCAACATTATCACAGTTGTTGCAAAATAATGTATTAATTATATTTACTTATGTGTAGTGTTTTAAATTCTACATGTATTTACATCATAATCAAATGAATACTTATGAGCAAACAGTGACACAATCTGAATATCTTCTGTTACATTAGTATTAGAACAGTTTGAATTAGCTGATATTTAGCATTTAATGTCCATGTTTTCTATTTAGGTTATTCTCCGTGTGAAACGGAAATATTCTCGGAAATGTGTACATAGCTGTGGCATCTGAAAATGGGTCTTGAGGTTTCACTGCTAACGCTGCTTCTGCTGAGCTACTTCAGGTCAGAGCATAATGTCATTCTTAGGGGTTGTTTCCCCCCACCTTTATCATGCTATGTATGCACATTTCAGGATTGTTATTTTAATTAATCCTTTATCTAAACAGGTTGCCTCGTTGACATCGGGATCTCTTTGTCAAGAGAGACATGCGAACAATTAAAACTGTTTACAGTTGAAACAGACAATAAGAAAACAATATACAGATTAAAGAGAGATGATGCACATTTTACATTTTCACATTTGCAAAAAATAACTGCAAATATGATAAAACCTAAGTTTTTGAAGTTCAGTGTGAACAAGAGCTATAGCTAAACTTTTTGATTATATTGTTTATAAATACAGTGAATAGAGGAGGACTGAGAATGGACCCTTGTGGTACACCTATGCTAACATCACAAGAACTGGATTTGGAATTTATAGAAACTACTAGTCATTAAACCATTTAACAGATTGTTCATCTAATCCAGTCGAGCATTGATTTTCCAGTGATGACTGATGAATGTAAGACATGGAACATAATGAAATGTGGTTTTAACTGTTTCAATCAAATCTGCTTTAAACTAATTGAAATAACGTGATAATTTGTTACTCTTATTTTTCATGCCATGCAGTCCTCTGTATGGAAGAGGAAACAAAGCAATAGTTTTAACTCTTGACTCCACGGTTCCGCTTTTAAGAACAGAATGACATGTTGCACAATAAATAATCTGCACCTGCATGTTCTGACAGAGGTCTGTGGGTTACTTTCTCAACCTGCCCCTTCTGCAGAATTCCAATGTTATGAAAGTCACAGTACCTCTGGTATTTGTCAATGATTCTTTGATGTTTGTAACTGACGTTTGGCTCAGGTCACTTCTTTCTCATTGCCGTGTTTCTTTTTTACTCTGTAATGTCTTCTCTCCTTCTACAAGAGGAGAGGACAAAGACTTGACTATGTTATGTAACCTTTGTAACACAAACACAGAGAGGCAAAGTCCCTCCCCTTCCATTGGACCACAATGGGAACTTATTTCAGAAAAAAAAACATATGTAAATAGTCAGTGGAAGAGTCTGTTTAAAGTGTGCCATGAATTACACACGTGATGTTTGTCAGTTTAAAAAAATATTTTGCATGTTAAGAAAGTCGCAGTGTGTCATAAAACTGTGTCAGACTTTGAAAATACATAATGAAAAAGACTACACACTGATCAAGGGCATCAAGAAAGATAACATTACAATTGTGCGCAGAACAGAGCTAAATTAACTAGATAGCTAGTAGGTGACGTATATCGTTTTCACCGGGTTTCACCGACAACTAAATAGCACTTTACTGTCTGTGACAAACTGCAACATTCTTGACTTGCAAAATTATCTTTTAAACTGACATCACTTGTATAATTCATGGAGCAATTCAAATAGGGGTCAAAAAAGTAGTTGTCTTTCGCCATTGATCACTGTACCTACTTGTTCTGAAGTAAGGTCCCATGGGGCCCAACAGAAGGGACGGGACTTTGCTCTTCTATAGGCTTTGTCTCAGGCCATGTAGGCTTTGGGGCTTCAACTTGCCTTGATTTACTGCTTTCTGTGGCTTGTGCCAGTCATGTAAGTTTTCAGGCTGATAATTGTCTTGGTCCTGCACGGGTTTGGGATTCAAACTTGTCTTGGCCATGCAGGCCTGACTGATGTTTCTTGGTCATGAAGGCTCCATCTCAGATTTGCCTACAGGTCCAGTAGGTTTTGTGACCTGGATCCTTCTCTTGTCATGCAAGTTTCTTGATTCTGAATATCAATTTTGACAAAGAAATGGTTTATTTAACTTTGTTTAAATTATGCAGTGTTCAAAATGTACTGCCCAGTCAAGTAGTTTCCATTTAAGTTAGAAGATGGATAGAAAACTGCAGTATCATGTTTCAAAGTGGGAGTAAGACGGTGGGTGAATGTATTGTGGGCAGTGGAGCTAAAAGTTTAGGAATGTGTTTGGCTGCTCTGGTGACAGACATGAGGAGCCTCTTCAGAGAGTTCAATCGTCAGACTCTTGGTGAGCTCAGAATATCTCAGAGGTGACAGCAACACTGACAAAGAATGACCTCTTTTATCAGCTTTCCATATGTTTGACCATAAATAGAGTCGGACCCAGCTCCACCAACGCTGCTGCATCTTCAGCTGTGTGTTCTCATTCTAAAACTACCAAGTTTCTGTCTTGGACTGGTTCACATGGCTTAATAATGACAGAATTGATAATAATTGAAGTGTTCTGAAAACACAAACAAGAGAAGAACATGATATGAAGCTATGGGAGAAAGACAATTACATTTTTAAGGCAATATAATAGTTGAAAAGCAATTAGCAAAGAATGAATAGACCCTATTTCTGCAAATATATAATTCATGATCGTTAATACTTAGTGATCTTCCGTTAAAGTTTCATTATTAATGTAAACTAATGGATTTGAGAGAAAAGGACAATCCCAAAAAACTCTTCCTTGAGATGGGGCAGTGTCTACAGTTCCTGCTTTTAATTACCACAAAACAATGACATAACATTCACAGACTAATAATAGTGCAGTGGCGGACCGTGCATTTCACACCTAGGCCTTCAGTAGTGCTCCATCTGAATCAATCCACCCCTCAATAACTATTTTATGGTTATAAAAAACATCTTATTATGCAGAAATACAGTATAAAGAGCCGTTGCATCGCAGATAGATAACTCCTGTAGCCACAATAAATGCCTTTATTGAATAAACAAACCAGGGGTGAACAAGTCTCCTTCTACTGCAGCTACAGCCGCGACACACATAAAAAACATCAATAATAACCTCATAAACTTTTTTTTCTGCAAAAAATTCAAAGTCTTTGCAAAGTGATTTTCTGATGGTGGAGGAAAAATACTTTTGCTGGAGCTCTTGTTTCTTCTCCCAGTAATGTTACTGGCAGTGTTTTCTGAATACTGGTATATCACTGTGACGTAAGGTTAAGGCTTAAGTGCACTTTATTGACAATTTCTTTATCTGGTACAGC
Source organism: Pempheris klunzingeri (assembly GCF_042242105.1). Lineage (NCBI taxonomy): Eukaryota > Metazoa > Chordata > Actinopteri > Acropomatiformes > Pempheridae > Pempheris > Pempheris klunzingeri. The sequence continues at coordinate 15,798,179 of NC_092033.1, forward strand.
AGACATCATCTAATGTCCATCTGCAGTTTGTCCCTAACCTATTTTACTGTTCCCTCAGCCAAGCCAAAATAAGACAACAATACAGCAGAAACCTGGAAACCTCACCCATCTCCTTTTCCCCCTCCTCTCCGCTCCTAGAGTTCATTGACCAGATGGAAGAACTAATCATAGCTCGGGCCGACCTTAACCCTTCCCTTGGCAGCCATGTCAAGGCCATGGCTTATTTACTCCCTGGTCTGTTTTGACAAATTTGCCACGACATCATTACAATCACAACAAACTTATATCTGTTGGGTCCAGGCTATAACAACAATGGCTCTCGTCACTGTTCCCAGGACGAGCCGGGACCCACATGTATCTATTTCTGCCTTGATATGTAATGTAACTCTATCCAATCATCAAATCTGATTTATCTGTTAGGAAACAGGCTGCACTCAACCAATTCTGCTAATAAATCTAATTTGAAAGCCATTCCTCAGCCACATTTGAGCTTGGATGATTGACATTGTCACAGCCAACAAATATGTGACATTAGGAGCTCATTAGCAGGGGATTCATCTGTTCACCAAATCATGAGGGTTCATCCTCTGGCTACTGTGTAATCAGGAGCAAATTTAATGGCCTTTTGCCCAGTAGTTGTGATCATTTATTCATTTGAATGTTGATAAATGAAAGGATCACTATGTATCTAAAGTTAAGAGGGTTCATCCTCTGCAGGGCATGAACGTCATCAGAACACATGATTGCAATCTGCATTTTAGATGTTGATATTTGAATCAACGTCTAATGTGTGATATTTGCTGACGATTGTACACATGGAAAATTTGTCCTGATGTTGGGGCAGGAGGAAAGGTCGGGGGGAGGAGGACGGTCACCATAATTAAGGTACCTGTAGATGTATAGACCATGTACCTCCATTATGAATTTTGCAGAAATTCAGCATGTTGCCTTGTTTCTGTATTAACTTTCCCTTAACCATACTGTTAATGTTAGGGTCCACCTCAAGTGCAGCAATGAAAGACAGCAAGACAAAGATCATGAGCATTGGTTATGAGTGGTTTTATCTTCTCAGAAAAATCTGTAGGATTCATCCTCTGGGAAATAGGAGTATTCACAGCCAAATTCATCTTGTAATGATTTAAGAATGTCAATAGTGCTCATCAAATGTCTAAAAAACAAAAGCTACCAGGGGGATCATGAATGTGGGGCAGTTGGCCTGATGCTGGTGCTAGAGGAAACATCTGGGGGTGATCAAAATAATGAGCATTCACCCTCTGGAAGCCATGAATATACACTGTAAATTTAACAAAAAGTAGTTTTTGAGAATTTTCCCGGGACCAAATTGATGGATGTCTTCAGGGCACACCTAAAGCACAACAATAACATTATAAAGCTCATTAGCAGTGGTTCAGAATGGTTTTCTGTGCTATCATTAGTATTCATCATTTGAGGTCTGTGAATATCCACAGCAAATGTCGTCACAAGTTATTCTTGTGGTAATTTCCTAATTTGAATAATGCAAAAGAAAAGCTCGCTGTGTGTTCAGAGCGTAGCGATAACGTGACAAAGCTTGGTAGTGGTTTACAGAGGTTTTAATGATTGTGGGACATAATGGAGTCAATGAGGAGCCAGAAAAGAGTCGCAGACTGAAGGGAGTCAGCACTTTACAGGAAGACTCCTCCCTGTCCTCCCACCACACTTATTAGCTCTGTGCACACAGAAACACACTGAGCATAACTCCCACAGCAACATGTCCAAGAGGTGATCGAAAGGATCACAGTCCCAATTCAATTGTTGATGGTTTATGTGGCAATATGAAAATGAAAACACCAACAAGTTTGCTCCCAGATTGTGAGCATGTAAGTAAAATCTGACTGAATTAAAATCATTTTATTACAAAAAGGATTATTCCAACAAATTCTTTCTCCATGTCTTTATTTCTCATGCAGATACCATCTAATTGGCATATGTGTTACACAAATATAAAGCAGTCAAATGGACCGCTTCACTATTTGTTCTGTTGCACATTATGTGGTGATCAATCCACTAAGGAGGGCAGCTTCAACTACAGCTACAACTACAGGAGTTTTCTTCATGCACTGAAAAATATGATGAAGCATAGCAACCATCATATGAACCAGGTTCCGAGAGGTACGGATGCTTCTCGATCAGTGTTTCAGCAATATCACTGAAGTCCCCATCAGCTGGGTGGGCTTTGTACTTCAATATCTCTTTAGCTACTTTTTCCAGAATATATGACTTGTCATCTTGTTTGACCTTTACTTTGCTTTTCCCTTTTCCAACTGTAGTTCAGTGTCACAGGAGAACATTGGTATCAGAAAGTCCCTTGGCCATATTTGAGTTCGTGTAGAGACAGAGCTGGAGGGTGTGGAAAGGAGCTCCATGTAATCTGAACCAGTAGACACTTACTCATGAAAAGCAGTGAGATTAAATCCATGGCAGTAATCAGCATTTATTGGGGTGACCTTGATAGTTGCTAAATCTTCAGGTTCTGCAGTAGATGTCAAGTTCGCCAGTGCATCCTCAAATTCTCCATCTTGCTACTGCAGTCTTAAATTTCCTTTTAACCCACACACTTTCCTGATTTCACTATCCAAGCTGGTCATTCATCATTACTGTTTGGAAGAAGCTATGTTTTGCTTCAAATCACATAGTCCATAGTGCCAAACTATCAACTATGGATAATGCTCCATGTAATGAGCAATGTTTTGGCAAAACTTCTTGGAATGCTGTCCTGTGTTCAGATATCTTGAAGCCAAGATAAGAAATGGAGTCTTCAGTATGAAAAGGTCCATCACAAAAGGATTCATTTAGAATTTTATCTGACTGAGTTTGATGGGAAGATTTCAAATTGATTGCTTTATCCAAAATTGCTTGACAACTTAAAGATCTTTCAGACCTTTCAGGTTAAATGTTTTAGATACATTTTAATATTTTAAACTATTTAATTGAAATTATCATTTGATTTTTTTTATAAATTAACATGCGTTGCAATGGACCAGTAAGCAGTAAGCGGACAAGTATGTGTGTTTTATATGAAGCCACTGCTGTTTTTTTCTGTGTGTGCAGTTGTTCCTCATCACTAACAGCCACAACTGTTTCTCGTTGTGTGAGTAGACTGCACAAGGTCGCCTGAGGAAGAACACTGAGTTTGGCTGCTGCCTCTGATTGGCTAATTTTTGGAAGTTTGACATAAGCTTCGAGGAGACTGCTTTTTTCTTTGAGAGTAATTGACTCTCTATTTCCTGTCATGATTTCAAAGTACACACAGCCCTGTAACAACTGGTGTAGGCAAAGACAAAGGACCCAACAGAACAACTCAAATACAGGCTCTTAGAATCAAAAAGAGTCTTTACTTGCAAAAAAAAAAAAAAAAAAGCAAAAAGGCATAGCCAGGAACACAAGAAATGATCAAAAACCAGGAACAATAAACATGAGTAGAGATATGCTGGAACGTTTGACACGTTGGTAAAAGTAAGAGCTGGCACAGAGGGGGGAACACAGACTATTTATGTTAGAATAGAGAGGAGGGGGGATAATGAGGGACATGTGAAACCAATCAGAAAATCACACAGGCGGGAAACACACAAGGGCAGGAAGTAAAGTATCTGCAAGAAGAGGAGAAGCGAGTATGCAAAGTAAAACAGGAAATGATGAAAGAATGGGAAAAAAACCCCAACAATGACAAACATTGTGAGAGATGTCGCGAGCACCAGCCTCGAGTAGCCAGACAGAGGCAGATATAGCATGAGGCAAAGTATCATGGGAGGAAAGTCATTTTAAAAAGACTAGTTGATTAGTATAAACAAACTATTGAAAAGAATTAGTATAGGAACAATTATGTTTTTGTCTTAGTCATCCATGTGAGTGGATGTGAGTTTTTTTAGAAAAAAAAAACCTGCAAAAAAAAGTTGATCACATAAATTCTACTACTATTCATGTGTGACAGTATAGCTATATCTAACTGCGGATGGTTATTATATGGATCATTGTGATGACAAATGAAATCGTGCACTGTTACTGTCAGGAAATTATTTCTATAAGACCAGAACTGTATTTTCGCTGTTAGTTCGTACCATTAATTTCCCAACACACAAGATAAACTCTCAGAGACAGAGATCTCAGTTCAAAGTTTTACTTGCAACAAGCGAGGAGTACAGGCAAAGATCTACATCTGCACCGAGCAGTCTCAGCGTCCCTCAAGCACACACGCAACATGCATAAGCAAAGTTCCTCCTCTCAGCAGTCCTCCGCCGCACCCTGCTCCCTCTCCTCCTTGCAGGGGCGGTTGGTGGGAAACGCAGATACGCTGACTTCTCACTGTTCAAGGCCTTCTCCAACTCTTCTTTATCTCAAGAATGCATGCACAGTCTGATACATCCTACACCAACACACATCTCTTTGGTCTGTGTAAAGGTCATAACTATCACACAGTCCTGCATCAGGCTAAAACTTCATGATAATAAAGCATAAATGTACTAACATGAAAATGTATTAGCATAAGCGTGCCTGCACATTTTCTATTTCCTAACAGTTACGTATTGAAAACATGGTGACCGAGGAATCTTCAACACATCCTCAAAAGCAAATTCGCTCTTGACAGCATATTTGAGCTGCCGTATTCATATTGGATGCCGCGGGTACAGTAACGGGGAAAACTCGGACAGGATTCCCAACATGCCAGAGTCCTGGGATGAAAGCGGTGAATTTGATTGGCCCATGAGCCTCTGACGCAGGCACCTATAATGTATCCTTTCTGATCCCACAACTGTGCCCAAGTGCACCAAGGGAGCCTGGCCACTAGGGTAGGTAGGGGGCACTTGACTGTGGTCTGGCCCCCTGTGTCCTGTTGTGTGCACAGGTAAAAGTACAGACAGCTGCTGATTCTGAGGACAGACAGGAAGGACATCCACAGTATCTGGAACAGGGCACTAATTTTTAGTTTTAACAACATGATTTCCGTACATAAGTGAATTTTACAGTACAGTGATCAGCAATCATTGGGTGTAAGCAGTCCTTGGAGAGTTCAAGTTTTATTGAGTTTGGGAGGAGTAAGCCGGGGCCTGTGCAATTGTTGCATCCTCTCTAAGCCCAGCCCACAGATGACCGATAGCTACAATCACATTAGCTCTGAGTTGTTTACTGCTGCTGCTTTACTTCTCCATCTGTACCCACTCAAGCAGAGTCAGGGTTTAATTTCATCATTAGCGTGCTCATTTCAGCGAAGCACGCTAATAAGGAAATGAAAGGCCCGGAAAGACCTGAATAAATTAGGAATATGATGAGTGTAGATGCTCCCACACTAGTTTACTGCATGATGCAATTAAGCAATTAACTACTGTATAAAGCTCTGTCATAATAAAGATGAGTTGTTTCTTTTCACTATGGCCTTGCACTAGAAGCTTATGGTGAAACACCTTACTTCACCAAGACACTTGATGTTGATTTTTCCTTTAACTTGTCACCCATCTTTCTTTTTAGTGTTTTCAGCGTCCTATTTCATTACATTTTTGTTTTAAAATATGTGCTCACTGAATGTCCGGTGCTTGATGAGAGCTCTGACTGTGCAGCCCCTCTCACTGAACTGAAACCCAGCTGAGCCGTGTATCCCTGATGATCCCCGGCTTCTGGAACCGTAAACTCTGTCTCCATCGGGCATGGCTACAGTGCTGCGTCTCGACTTTGTTCCACTGTCTGCACATCTGCTTCATACCCCACTGGGAGCATTTCAGAAGTGGAGTGTTTTGCCTAACTGATCGACTGTTGACCCGTGCAGAAGTGGTTGACTGATTTTGGTGCTTCTACCATGGGTGAGCAAGCAACATAGTGCAATGACTTATTTTTGCCGTGTAGTGGTGTGATGTATGATCACGGGGGGTTTTATTTTGAAAGTTGAACGGATGATCCATGCCGTTCCTGGCCAACTTCCTGCCTGACTCCTTGACCGTCAAGAACAGGTGTCTTCTTAGCAGAGCGGAGTGCATAGCTCATTCTGTCATGCTTCTGAAATGAATCAAAAGCCTCCAGCAAGTGAGAGGACGCAATCACTGTGTCACAGCCAGAACACGACGCAGCCATGCCTGATGGAATCAACACTGCCCACTGCAGTCATTCAGATGTTCGCTCACACAATTTGCTAATACTTGTTAGCGTAATTGAATGTTTTGTAGTTTGTTCCATCTGTCTTGTTGCTTCTTCTTGTCTCGGTGGATTGCAGATGAATTTTGTTTTTTCCGAGATCCAGTAATGCCAGATAAGTTTACTAGACATTGCTGAATGCAACACGCTACTTATAAACAGAAGCGTGGCTAAATCAGCTCCTGATCATAATGAGTGGAGGAAACGAATCAGGAGCCGGTTTGTGATTCCACAGAGGCCTGTAAGTTGTAGAATAAGACCTTGTGTTAAGGATAACCAATAAAAGTGCTGAAGTAGTTTGGATCCAACACATTATCAGTGTAACCCACTCAAAACTAACTGACTTGCAGCAGAACCATCCCACTGACTGCAACAATAATCTAATTGGCACAAAAGGAACAGCACTAAGCTGCTATTTATCAGATCAGTTTCAGTTTGTACATGTCAACAATGAGTCCTCCGTCCACACTTAAGATAAACATGGGGTTCCACAAGGTTCAGTGCTTGGACCAATATTATTTACCTTATACTATATGCTTCCACAGGGTAATATTATCAGGAAACACTCCACTAATTTCCACTGTTACTCCAAGTCTGCCTTAAGGACATAAAGTCCTGGATGACCAGCAATTTTCTGCTGCTAAACTCAGACAAAGCTGAAGTCATTGTGCTTGGCCCTAAACACCTTAGAGACACATTTTCAACAACAATATAGCTACTCTGGCCCTAGCACCACTGTGAGGAATCTGGTAGTTATCTTTGATCAGGATTTGTCCTTTAATCTCCACATAAAATACATTTCCAGGACTGTCTTTCTTTTCTTAGTCCATGCATTTGTCACTTCCAGGTTGGACTATTGTCTCCTTTTTATCAGGCAGAACCTGGTGTCTGGCTTTGCATTATGTTTGCAGCAGGTCATAACAGCAAAAGGGTGCTCTACTAAGTACTAGGAGAAGCTTGTCGGGCATGGGTTGAATAATTTTGAGACTGCAGTAGTTATTAAAAGTGGCATATTGGGTTGAATTTGGAGAAACCAACTGTAGTATTGATAAGTTGTTGAGCTATTTCAATCGTTCTTGTTTGAATTGTTCATTGAACAAAGCTGAAAGTTTGTAAATCTTGCCAATTTTTCCAGTACACCTAAATTGCAATGGGGGTTCAATAATTGTGAGTGCACCTGTAAATAATATGCTCATTGCAAAAGCCCACAAACTTCAGGCTCATGAGAAACAAGAGAGAACCTCCCTCTGTATGTATGTGTGTGTGAGAATAGTCAGCTGAAAGAAACATAAATGAGGGCAGCGAGGAGGCACGTCGAGCACCTTGTCAAACAGTCAGAGAAGAGAAAGCACAGCTGCAGCCTGCAGCCCATCATTTCATGTTTGATTGAGGTGGGTCAGCGAGGCTGCTGTTAGTGTTTGTCCACCAGACTGCTGTCTAACTCAGCATCATCAACGTTATGATCTGCAGCTGTGTTCACTCAGTCATCATACTCCACACATGAGGCACACAATAGGGTAAAATGTATGGAACCCCAAAATGTTCAATATTTCTGGAATAAAACACATTTAGTTAAACACACATGGGCCGACTATTCGAAAATATTTGAAGAAATTATTCAAATTAAACTAAAACCTTTCAATGCACAAGGTTGGTCAAAAATGACCCGTGTTCATTTTTATTATCATCCCATGCATAGCTGACCTTTCTTTGTACTATCTTTGTTTTTAGTATTAGAAGTCATACATATGTCTGTTTAGGTATATAGAGAAAGAAAAGGTTCTTTACATCTAACTGAAACTCATAGACATGGGCCAAAGGGTCATTTGCGACTTTTCTTTTTTTGAATAAATGTCACTGTATTATATCACTAAACTTCACAGTGTCAACATCCACTTTACATTCCTTTGGACTTCCTCTCAGGGCATACACTCAAACAAATCACCACAGTTTGTTTGTGGCTCCTTGATAAACAGCCACTGTGCATGGGTCACACCCCTCATGTAATCAGGGTGTAACATAGTGAAGGAGGTGGATGCCTTGAAAGTGGCCATGGCATCCCCTTATCCTCCTTTTGCACGAGGAGGTTTGCACCATCTGATACATAAAGTCAACAGCGCAGGATGGCAGCCTTCCGCTTTTTTGGCACGTAACTGACCATGCCCATGTTTAGTTTAGAGCTGCATGTCTTCCTGGATTTGAATGGTATGCAGGGCCAGGACTGGGACTCGAGTCAGACCAGCACACTTCACTTCACAACCTCATATACTGGGGATATACGGTATAATTATAGCATTACTATGTTGGTGCGCTGTTGTGCATTAGTCTCTCCAACAGGGATTCTCAAAGTGCAGCCCACAGGACATTTTGTGTGGCCCCTGAACGTGACCTAAAATTCATTCATATTTTAATCATCCACGTTCCATTTCAATACTTTAACTACAAACAGCCTGCATTTTAACACACTACTCCACAGCAAACTGCGGCCTTTTATTGTGGCCAGCCTCAGGCACACCTGTGCAATAATCATGCTGTCTAATCAGCACCTTGATATGCCACACCTGTGAGGTGGGGTGGATTATCTCGGCGAAGGAGAAGTGCTCACTAAGACAGATTTAGACAGATTTGTGAACAATATTTGAGAGAAATGTTTAAAAAGATGAGAATTGTATTTTTAAATGCATGCTTTCAGAAAAATGGTTCTGCTCTTAGTGTTTGACACAGTTTTGTGGAGGGAACTGTGCTGTCTGACCTGTAAAACAGCAAACCTTCACCTAAGAACAGAAGTGAGAACTGTGTTTTGAGACTATGCGTGCTACGCAAGAAACAAATCCCATCATTCTTCACTCAGCTGTTCCAGTAATCTAAGCGTAACTCTCTCTGAAGTGGCGAGATGCCAGCCTGGCTGCAGGCGAGGGCACGCTGCTTGTTTTCAGTTAACAAAGAAGTGACAACACTGCGGCTCCTCATAGAAATTAAGTTTCATTTGGAGTCTGTTTTTACTTGCGTTTTACCAAAAGTGAAAGTTATTGCTCACTACATGAAGAGGAAGCTTATCGGTGAATCGCAACTGTATTTAATGGGTAAGAATGTAGGAAGCCCTTAAAGGACTGTATGAAACTGTCACTGTAACCTGAAAGCAATACATGAGACAGGTGATCTGTGCAATCTGTGGCGGTCTCTAACCCAGGAACAGTCTCCAAAGCAGCGTCGATCACTGCACGTGCACAGGGGTGGATTACCAAGCGAGATTAGTGCGTAAGCCAGATATGTTGCGCCTAAAGACAGGGCTGTGGTGCATCTAAGGTGGCTTTCTTCTAACCTGGCACACTGTCAGAAGAAACAACATGAAAATCTCTAATATCACACATACTGACAAATGCAGATCGTCCTCAAACTGACAGAATGATGAAGGCTCAGCACCTACAGTATAGACCTACTATGTTTTTGTTTTTTTTAAATCTGTAAAGCAACTGGTAACTACTGCAGTCAGATAAACGTAGTGGAGTTAAAAGCCAGTGGTAGAGCATATGTGTCTTCAGGACCAATATGTCAGTTGTGAGCATCGCAAATAATGTGGACGTTCTTAGGGGTTAGTTATTTTCATACAGTCCCTGCATGAGAAATGTCCCTTGGGCTGCAGTTTGTTTTTTTTATATACGACACATCTTCAACGTGTGGATACAAGCAGCTGAAGAAGGTTGATTATCAAACTGCAGAATCCACCCACATGTGAAATATGTGAAATATAAAGGAGATTCAGCTTGCTTGCTTGTTGTAGCACGAGACCGCGTCTCCGGTGGGTTCTCCCAGCACTCCAGCCGTTTGCCCGTTGGCACAGACACGAGTGCAGTTCTGGCAGGTGGCTCTCCTGGCCCGTGTGTCTCCTTTTTTTTTACCCAGGCCCCGGAGTGTTACCGCATATGCAGGGAGAGAGGCAATTTATTACAAGTGTTCCCAGGTGTGTTGGTGCTAATTACCTCTCTCCCGCGCCATCCCCTGGACCAGTCCTGCAACTCTCCCTGTTGCAGCTGAGCTCGAAACCAGCCCCCACCTTCACACTTGTATTATGTAGATTATTACAACTCATGTATCCTCCCTTCTTTGTCTCTGCTATAGTCTCGAGTTAATATGATAGTCATGGTGGTATCAGTACCTTGAACTTCATGTGCTGTGAAATCCATGGCAAGACTTACTACATGTGACACTAATCTGTAATTCTTTCAGCTGTTGCGACTGTGTTTTTAATTTCCTAACATTCCCATCTAATTGATTACAAGAAGAATTCAGGGTTAGGGTCAAAAGGGTTAGGGGGGGTTAGGATCAGAGACTACACCTGAAGTACTGCAGCACTTTCCTCAGAGACCTTTATTTATATGTATGCTACACTTTGCACAATGCTGCTATGCCGCTGCTCTGTTTGTCCTGTATCTCCCATGTCTATTTTTGTTGTAAAGGTGGGAGATGGAAACACCTATATATATAGTTAATGCATTCACCTTAATATTTCAGTTTTGATATTTGTACATTTGATTCTTTGAAAGCTCCTTGTAATTGTACCTCTGTCCATTTGCCCTTGTTTGGGCCCTGTAGTTTAAATGACGCTTGAAGTTGTGAAGAGTGTAAAGTGACATTTCACACAACAATGTTATTTCTGATTTGACAATATCTGGCAAAAGTTTGGGTAAAGCCTTTTCCTGTTTCAGCATGACAATGACCTTGCGCTCAAAGACAGCTCCAGAATCAACTTTGTATCCCAGTTTGGTGTGGAAGAACTTGACTGGTCTGCACAGAGCCCTGGCCTCAACCCCATCTAAGACTTTTTTAGTCTCTTAAAAAAATGTCATGTATTTTGGCTTATTGTTCAGATGCATATAAGTTGGGTGTAGTTCAACTAGAGACATCTCTCTTCTCTAAACTTCTCACAAAGAGGTAAAACTATCCAAGAGCTTACAAAAGCACAAAGGTTAGAGAAAAAGACACAAAAAAAAAACAGATTGATGGATCAGAAATTGGAGTAAACCAAAGTTCAAAGTAGCCCTACCTTAAGCACACGTTGATTTATCAGCATTTAAAAGCTAATAATGTCAGATAGAGTCTTAAGAGATTTTACTCAGGTGAATTTGGGGCTTTTACTTGTAATTATGTTCTTTCACATTGTTGTAAAAGTATTCTTACTAAAGGATCTGAGTATGTCTTCCATTACCTGTCTGAAACCAGAACAGCAGAGGCTAAAGCAGCAATTTAAAAGGATACTTCAGATTTTTGAAGTGGGGCCATATGAAGGACTTATTGTTAGCCACTACTCACAGTAGTTGGTAGTTGACACACCCTGAGAAACAGGCAGGATTACCGGCACAAAAGTTAAGCAACTGCCGTAGAGATAGAAATATATACACGGATACAGTCTGAAGCAGGATGTTACATCCCCAGGCAGGAAATTACACCCCACAATACAATGTTCAACTTAGACCTTGCAATCCTGGAAATATGATCACATCTCAACTTTGACTGAAGTCTTCACTGAAACTCATACTGTACCCACTTTATTCAATTTAGAAAGCTGTAGGTAGTTGCTGGTTCCAAGAGTATTTTTCTCACTTGTACTAATGATATCCTTGGTCTCCTGGATAATTTAATCACACTGTCAGCTTATGTTATGGCCATTAGCTTTAGTTATTGATCTGTATTTCTGAGAAGTCGTGCCGTTTTTCTTTCAGTTTGGTAATGGCTAAATACTACAATAGCCATGAACTTTTGCCAGCGCTGCCTAGAGAAAGAAGTGGAAAAAGAAGGGGAAGCATATAAATGTTAAAAAGAAGAGGTCCGAGAATGGACCCTTGGGGTACCCCCCATGTTATTTTTGTTCTCTCAGATTTAAAGTTACCAATTGACACAAAGTAGTCCCTATCCTGTAAGAAAGATTTGAACCAGTTTAACACAGTACCAGACAGTCCCACCCACTTTTCGGGTTTAATATACCCCTCACACCCTGCACAGAAACTCTTTAAACTCCTCCCGTCTGGTAGGTGCTACAGATCACTGTACGAAAAAACCAGCAGACACAGAGACAGTTTCTTCCCCCAGGCCGTCACCCTGATGAACTCCCACTAGCCTCAGAGTCTCAGGATCCACTGTAGGTAGTTCCACCCCGCACATTTGCTACTTTTTGCACTACTTCCTTTGCACTGCAATTTGCACTACACCTACCTCCATTGTATATACCGTTGTCAATAGAGTTCTACATTGTTTATATTGTCCTGTTCTTTCCTTCACTGTACAAAGAGAGTCAAGTTTACCAAGTCCAGCAGTAATTCAAACTGGTCAACAGTATCAAATGCAGCACTGAGAGCCAATGAAATTAGAACTGAGATTTTCAATGCGTTGCTACTCAGATGGATGAGTAGAGAACTGAAGAGAGCTGTTGACAGTTTGCAACATATCTGGTGCCAAACATCTCTAAACACACACAATGTCTGTCAAGGCTGCACAATCTACAGGTTGTAAAAGTGTCAACTTAGCAGGAGTGGTTTTAAGTGGATGCACAGGTGACTTACAAGTTTTGCCCAAAGACAAGTTACAGATTCTTTTTCTGTCTAATCTTTTCTATTTTCTTTGTAAAAAAGGATGCAAAGTTGTTGCATGATTTGGTGGATAGCAGTTCAGGGGGAACTCAGCTGAGGGGTTTGTTAGTCTGTCAACAACAGTAAATAAAGTGCGTGCATTACTGTTATTTTTGTTAATAATCTCAGAGAAAAAACATTGCTAATTCAAAGTTGTAAATGTGAAGTCTCTAAAACTATCGTAGTGCACTTGGAGTTTGGTTTTTCGCCACCTGCTTTCTGCCTTTCTACACTCTCTTTTCCTCCACGGTGCTTTCCTCTTACCACTTTAGTCTTCAAGGGGGCAATGGCATCTAAAACACTGGTGACATTAGAATTGAAACTGTCAACAAAGAAGGTAGAGCCAAAGTCAAAACTGAAGGTAGAGCTGGTGTGGGTGAATAAAATACAGGCGTTTTTATCAATATAACACTTTGCGTGGGCATTTATTAAGGTTTAAGGTATGCTGCCTTATTGTGTGTTGACTCTGATACATGCTGAGAGAGTCCAAAGTTGTCAGAGATGTACAGAAGTTCTTTTGCACTAAAAAGCCCATGGACAGTGAGACAGGTAACAGCCCCCGTTGTGCCAGGCTCCCGTCTTCTCGGGAGTCCAGTTGTTTGGGAATGCAGCCCAAAGGGGTGGTAAACTGTCCAACTTTATTAACTGTGGGGTTAAAGGTGAATATGGAAATAAACATGTCTGTCCTCCAGAGGTAATCCTGTGTTCGGCAAAAGAGCTGAGCATGTCCAAAATGAAGAGTCAAACAGAAACAGGACACAGACGCACCGATCTGTGCTTCATTCCTTCAGTTTCATCCCAACACTGCTGTGACAGTAAGTTAAGACAACAAATGGAAATTTGATTTTTTTTTTTTTTTTATCTGGCATGATATATGTATTGTGAAATGCCACTGTTGAATAACTTGCCTTCATGTCGGGATTTTCAGTTTCCTGAACAGTGCAGTGAGTTTTGGCACAGTGCAGAACTGATCTGCTGAAAGCCTCTTACAGACAAAAAGACTATAGATAGGCTGATGTTTACTCAAAATCAAATAAATGAAATGGAAACTTTGGAAAAAGTTGTTTTTAGAATAAATTCTGATCAAAACGTAACCCTTTATCTAACACTCAAAAATTATTATTATTATTTTCTAAAATAATTGAGTTCCCATTTCTTACACTGAAGTAACAGTGGTGGAAAGTCATGAATTTCATGAGAATTTAATATTCATAAGGAGTTTTACACTATTACATTTATTTTAGATTTATAGTAACTAGTTAAATTTTAAATGAACAGATTTGATAAGCTTATAAAATACACTGTTTTATAAAAGTTGAATAGCTTCATGAATAGTGGCTTGTGAGCTCTTAATAAAAAGAGTTTGGATGGTCATATTTCTTGTTAGCACTTCCACCACACACATTCCCCTTTGAAACTTCTGACGTGACTTTATTTCAAACACTGTTCAAAGCCTAAAGAGCTTCAACTTTCCAATAGTCTAAATGCTTGATTGGAACAATGTTCCAAAGGATGCTTCAACCTGTCAAGACTTCTCATACCAGTAGTGTACTTGTATGATCATAGTGCTGGAGCCATTAAAGCAGACTATTGTAAACTGCATGATTTTAACCTGCTGTTGAAAACAGACACCAGAATGTGGACTTATTCATGAATGACTAATAAAGTCACCTTCCAGCCTCACAAGTCCATATGGCGCGCTCTTCAAAAAAGATACCAATCCTTAAAGCAGCTTGCTAATACGTTAACATCGCCAGCGGCACCAGATAATCACCGTGTTGTACGATGAATATGTTCTTGTCACTTCTTATGAAAGAAGAAGTAATGCCTGCACACTTTTCGATACCACTTGGATGTTGATGCGGTCAGAATGTTTGAGAAATGGAAACCATAACCATGTTTCTACCTCATGCGCATATAAACATAAACATAATACCAGCGACATCCATACAGCAGAATCTACATTGCTTACATTCAAAAACAGTTAGAGGAAGAGGAAATCTAAAATTCATGTGCTTAAATTTGGTCTTAACACCCTTCAATAAATTGTTAGCTTGTTCAAATCACAATTAGGACAAACACATGTATCTATACCGTGAAACTTTTTTTCATTTTTAGAAATAGTTACATGTACGAAGAGCCATCATGACACTGTGGCCATTTTTATTTTCTGTTTTAGTTTGATCCCACAGTCTGGCTTAGAGAGTGAAAGTGAAAATGTAAAAATGTTCTCCTACTTGTTCTTGTTTTACCTCAACATACCGTACACTTATCTTGATTGAAATAACATTTGGTCTCTCTCATGTGCAGGTAATGTGCTGTATGAAGAACGTGTGAATGTCAGTGACCAGTCAGTTAATTTTCAAAACGTTTATCACTGAAGCTTTTAGTGACTGAACCTGAAACTGAGGAATTCGACCTCATTTAGAGAACACACTCAGACCACACAGGCCTGCTGAAAGGCCCGTTACTTGTATAATTAGTGCCATCTTGTGGCTGCAGGTGGAAACTACAGCTATGGACCACACAAACGTCACTGATAAAATAAACTTTATTTATAGCGCATTTTCCCACAGACCAGAGCCAATTATTTCATTACAAGTGCATCGGCGTAGATGTTCAGAACTTCCTGAGAGGAGCCTTTTTGGCAGCTGCTGGGGTCACTGGCTCTGCTTCACCAAAAAAAAAAAATATCACATGACTGGATAAAGTTTTCAAATATTTGTTCAAAAGCGCATGTAACAACAATCTAAATGGCATTCTGGCTGTTTTTTAGACCCTTGGCAGATGAAGTACATGTTGTCTCTGGAGCTGAGGTGAATGTTGTGGCGACGATGCTGTAGTGATGAGACAAAGCCAGAAAATCCAACAGCGCTCCTTTTTGGCACCATTTTTTGAAAAACACAAGATTACACTGAATAACACCAAATAAAGTGGATGAAGTGTTTTTTTTGACCCCTCGCGCTCATCACCAGCAGTATGAATTGATGCCTCGTTGTTATGGACAGAGATTTGTCTCATAATTATTAATACTACCGGGAGTGTGTATGTATATATATATATATGTATGATATGTATATTTCCTATCTCCATATACATTAGTCAGTCTGATGTCTTTTATGTTAGAGTAATAATTATGGGACAAATCTCTCATTATACAGTTTTAAGTATGGGGTCAGAGGTCAGGTTGGGAGGGTTTGGGCTGGTATTTCACTCTGTTGAAGTCATCGATCGTAGTTTCTACTGGAGGCTTCTTCCAGTATTTCTCCAGACCCAACACCAGACACAGAGCAATGGCCACCATCTGCAAAACACACACACACACACACACACACACTGTATAATGGTTCGGTGTTTTCCACATTATTGCCACTCATTCGGCAATCCAAAGTTCACCAGTCAGAACCTGGTGTCTGGTAAGCAGCAGGTAGAAGGATGCTCTATTATGTACTAAAGATGCTTGTCAAGAAGGGAGTTGAACATTTTTCAGACTGCTGTAGACATTAAAAGTCACATATTGTGTTGAATTTGGAGAAACCACCTGTAATATTGGTTGATAATACAATATTGGAAATGGAACGCAGCTGAAGGTTTGTAAATTTTGCCAATACACTAAATTTGCAATGTGGGTAGAATAATTCTGAGTGCTACTATATCTAGTAACTTGTCCAGGAAATTGTAACACTTCATTAACCTCAAACTGCTCTCGAAACTTGGACCATACGTGGAAACTCATTCAGTGTTTGAAAAGTTAGAATCCTAATAGATTCTCAAAAACTGTACTAGAAACTAATCTGGTAACCTGCGGACATTCATAGCACCTTATAAACTCTTCCAACAACATATAATCACGTCTCGATAGTCATCGCACTCCCCGAAACTCTCCCTGCTCTCCTCTCTGAAATCACTTCAATTTTTTCCCAGAAACGTTTCACACACATACTCAGTGTACTCTTTAAAGCTGTACCACTTCCAGAACCTTATAAACTGTTCTAAAAATTCATCCAGAATGATGATAATAGCCCACATGTTTGGAGATGGCACGCTGGCTGCTTCAGCCCATTGCTGTGATATGTCGTCAATTTCAGTCTTTCAATCAATGTACTGTAAAGACTGAGGGTTTACAACAACAACAACATACATTAACATAAATGTAAAGGAAAAAGAGGTTCATATGAATAAACTGAGAGGGAAAACCGTGTGTAAAAAAAGTGTACCGTGATGGTGGCAAAGGCTGAAATGATTCCTATCCTGAGTTTGATGGGGAAGCTCAGGTAGCTCTTCAGAATGGGACCACAGGGCTGGAACGTGGAAGGTCAACATTCAGAATTAGTGAAAACAGCTTTTTCTCCCACTGTATTTTGATGCACATTAGGAAAGTTTTCTGCATTGAGGTGCAGTGTTTGTTAGAGCCTCCACGCAGGATGAGTATTTGTTGAAAGTTGGATTTTTTAATACCGTTTTTCATATAAAAAGGAGTGCGGTCTGTTGATTAGCCTTCACGCTCGAAAATCGACATCAGTGTTTCCAGACAGATACGCACCGCGACAAGCAGAAGAGGTCATTTTGTGGGCAAAATGTTTGAATGAGTGATGTGTTATAGAAGTAGAGATAGAGAAGAAACATGGCAACCACTGCAGCAAAACTAGATGAAACTCCAGGGGGAGGAAAAAAAGGGGGCAAAAGAAGAGAAAGACAGACATCTAGAAAAAAGAGGAAATGAGACTGAGAAAAGAAGGACGGGAAAAAAGGGTAGTCGGGAAAAAGCGGCAAGTAACAAAGAAGCGGGGGGGAAAGAGGGGAAGAATGGCACGAACAAAGAAAAGGAAAGAGTAAGAGCCATGCATTTACCTCGGAGTGAACCCATAGCTGGTCTGTCTCTTTTGCTGTCGGAGGGTATTGGTCACTGCCTGCCATCACACAAGGCCCCTCTGAGCTTGAGTTACCAGGATGGGATCTGTGAGGCAAGGAGGGGAAGAGGAAGACGATTTGAGCAGCACCAGCACCAGAGCCACAAAAACATAACAAAATTGTACGTTTTTTCATGTTTTTTTTTTACTATGTTTCTCCTTCTGGAGCAGGAACAGGAAAGATGTCAATGTTTGTCCATCTGTTGTACACTTCATTTTTTATTTATCGTTAATTTAGCCAAAGTCTCATTGAGATACAGGATATCTTCTTCCATGAGTCTATGATAAAATAAAAATAAAGAGAAATGTAACTCTTCAAAACGCTTAGGTCTAGGCATGAGGATGGGGATGAGTTTTTTATTTGGGAGCTCTCTGAGGTCTTCGTGATTTGCTACAGTACCTAGGCTGCTGGTCAGAGGCAGCAGGGGGAACCGGAGGTGTGCAGAAACAAGAGACAGGAAGTCGATTCTCCCAGTCTTCAAAACTCCTCAAACCGCAACAAGAGTCCTGGGAAACAGACCAAAAGTCGAGTTATCATCAGTGTCCTTCTGCCCTGTGACACTTGTTACTGTTATTTGCCGCTTGTGATGTGATTTTATCATGGCTTTATTCGGTTTCATTCTTCATTTGTCTCACTGTGGCCTGGAGTTTGTTTAGTTCAGTCTGGATGTAAGGCTCTGCTCTGTGGAGGGGAGTCACGTTCAGAAACACCTCGTCCACGGCGCTGTCCATCTGCAGAACCGAATATAAAACAGTACAGTGAAACAGTCATGGACAGACTCGGTACAAATGCAGTTTTATGTTTTAAGTATAAAAAAAGTTTAAAAGGTCAGTACTTTCAACATCCAAATAACATTTCTGCAAACTAAATTATACTCATGTGACAACATTTTAATTGCTGGCAGCTAAAAATGCAGTGTAAAAAAAAAAAAAAGGCTGAGACACTGGTGTGTGCTTAAATCTTTGATATTGTGGGCTGTGGTGAACACAGAGGCAGCTAAGAGTGGATCACACAGCAATAAGGGTGAAAGCGGAGGGAAGAGTCACCTGAGCTTCAACCTGGACCAGCGGTGAGGAAACAACCATCAGAGCCACAAACTCCACAAATATCAGAGCAGAAAACTGGGGGGAGAAAATCACAGGTTAGTGTTAAGTTGTGAGTGTGTGTGTGTGTGATGTTGTGGGGACAAAGAATCCCGACAATGGCTGTAGTAGTCAAAATACACTGTTGCCCATAAAGTTGGAATAAAATGGTTTTTTTTTTTACCTCTTCTCATGAAATGATTGTGACAATGTGATTTATTCTTGATAAATAAAGTGGATATCTTCTCAACTTTATTGATCAAACTCTTCCAAACAGATCACAGGGAAACTTAAACCACAATGAACCTTTGCAAACTGTGTATTCGGGCTTTAACAAAATTGGGGGTATTGAACGATTATTCCAACTTTATGGGCAACAGTGTATTTGAACTTTTTGCTGTCCTTTTACAACTGGACGTTACCTAGTTCCAACGCACAAGGAGAAGACATGCAGCGATGCATTCTATGTTGTATTATATTAATGCAATACATTCAGTAATTTTATTCAATATAATTAACTCCTTTTTTTGTAAACAATGCGGCATCACCATCACACGTATTGTCATGCATATTTCTCACTGTTACGCCTGACTGTTTGCTTTTCCCCTGCCGTCCACAGAAGGTGTTGTCTGCCTGAATTCATGTGAACGCAGTATTACACACAACTGTGTGTGTGTGTGTGGGGGGGGGGGGGGGGGGGGGGGGGGGGGGTCTCACCACCAGCAGAAGAGGTTTGAGGTCCAAAGTTGCAGCACAGATGCCCAGAACAGACAAAACTACAGTGAGCGGACCAAACACCTGCAGGACCAGTAAACCATCACTTGTGGACAACTGGTCAAACAACTGCAGGAGAGAGAGAGAGACAGAGAGAAAGGGAAAGAGAGATTGAATTCAAATCTGATTTATTATTACACTCCTATAAAACTGATGATTGACAGTTTCAAAATGACCAAAATCGATGCAGCCAAATCAAAGATGTCCTCTTTTTTTTTATTTCAGAAATTCCTCTTACTTGTTAAAACCTGGTCCCTTGCTGACACCAGCTCTCTCTAGCACGAAGATATCAAAGGTGAGAGTGAAGCAGCAAATTGTTCTGATTTCCTAGAGCTTAGCGTGCAGAAAGAGGCTTTTGTTTGTTTGCTAATGTTTTTTGAACATTAAACCATGGAAACCTATTCTAGTATGAACTATGTGGGAGCTTTAAGACAATTATGGAAGGAAAATGGTGCTCAAAAATAGAACGAAAGGCCTCAGAGGACAGAAAACTTTATTTTTCTTCATGTGTTTGAAATAAGCAAACGCAGACACACGGTTACCTCAGCAACTGGTGTGCTGCCATCGATGGAGGAAAATCCGACGCCGATCATCACCACCCCAGATACCTGCAGAGAGATAATGAAGGGAAACATATTAGAGGAAAAGTTGGACAGAGAGTTGGTTTTTCCCAGAAGGAGGAAGTCTTTAACAGCAGCAACATTCCTCTGAAACTGCTGCGCTTCCCCAGAGAGACGCTCATCAGACTCCCATCAGCTGGGAACCCTGACGGCCCTGAATCACAGACGTCATCTGTCTCATTGTCACAGTTAAAACTCTCACAAACATTGCTGCTGCACAGAAGAACCCCATCTAGTTCTGTCCAGGTTAAAGTGTCCAGGCTAAATATCATCGAAGTGAAACATTTTCTCGTAGCTATGTTTTTGCAGCTACTTTCACAGCAAATACAGATGAGATTAAATCTTCAATTTATTTTATGACTTTGATGATAAACATCATACGTATAACACACACATCTGCAAGAAAAAACAAGCAACAAAATAGAGTGGAAAGGCAAAATGACACATGACAAATGACCAAAAAAAACATAATAAAATTATATACAGAAATGAAATAAAAGCATAGTAGTAACACAAGCATACAACATACAACACAAAGTTGCTATGTAAACATATTCCCAAAAAAGGAAGTGAAAGTTTTACAGTTGTATTAAACACATGCTCACTAATTACTGTAATTAACCAACAAAAACAACACAGGAGCCAAAACAGGAAGCAGGAAAAGAGAAGCCAGTAAACAGAAATCACCACAATGGAATATTTTCAGTGTTTGTTGATAACTACAGTAGACAGCAGTAGAATTAATAAGCTGTTTTTCGCGCTAGTTGTCATAATGTTAATGACACATTGTAATAGAAGTCAAGGGGAGGAAAGATGGAGAACGAGTGAAAAGAGGAAACAGTGGGAGGGCAAAAGACAGCAAACACTTAGATATTATATCATAATAAAAATAACTTATTCTATTTTTTACATAAAAGCAGAAACATTTCAAAGAGTAGTGCAATTGGGATAACACAAAAACAAACAAGTGGAGGCTAATAACCATATATAATTAAAATAGATAAAAGACAGTAAAAAGTTTAAAACAATGGCATAGTATAAATAACAGAGAGCTAAGACTCAGATGTCGGTTAAATTTAAAGATGTCATGCCTTTTTCCACTAGAGTTTTTTCCACAGTCACATAGAGCATTAAATGGTCAGCATTTCATCATTAGTGATGTACTTTATATAGGGTAAAAAGTAGAGGCTCTAAAATGTATCCCTGAGGAAGTTATTTGAGGGTTTTGAAAAACAGTTGGACATATTCATTCATTCTATTTAAAATAATTTGTTGACTGGGAATATCAAAGCAGCCCAAAGAAATTCATTAGCATCTAGATTTATCCTGATATCATCAACAGATCATGTGACTTGGTATAATTTTTACCTTCAGCATAGAGATCCTCACATTTTTACAGTTTGGAAAACTAAAATAAAATATATTTATCGTATTATATTATTCAATATTATATAGTATTATATATATATATATATATAACTATATTGCAAAACTTGTGTGTGTGTGTGTGTGTGTGTGTGTAAAATGAGTTAGCATTCTTTGCTGATCGACTTCCACAGCAGGGAGACTCCAAGTGACCTCTGGGTCCTTTGGGGTCAGAGGTCACAACCAGCTGTGAATTAGATGCACATTTATAACACACGCGTTTAAGCAGACACCAAACTTTCTGCTTCAGATTATTTATGCTTATATTTATAGGAGTTTCTTTGAATTAACAGAATAAATAAACTGAGGAGAATCCAGTTATGGTAACACAGTATTATTTCATATTATGCGCCAGTTCATATATATATATATATATGTGTGTGTGTGTGTGTGTGTGTGTGTGTGTGTGTGTGTGTGTGTTTTGAGAAAATATTTCATTTCTTTTCCTTATAAGATCAACCCCTCCCACTGGTGAAGGTCCCGTCCATCATAAGCAAACACAAACATGATGTTAGCAGTTAGCTTACCAGTAGCAGCACAGTGACACAGATGGCAAGTCCTCGCAAGTAACTCCTGCAGCGAGCCATGACCGCTGCCTTTGAGAGTCAAGCTAAAATAGAAACACAGCAAAGACCAGAGCCGACTCAGAGTGTGTGTGTGTGTGTGTGTGTGTGTGTGTCTCTACGTGCGAGCCTGTGATGGATGTTGTTGAAAGTTAAAGAGTGTTTGGCTGCAGAACGAAGAACATGACCAAGTTTGGAAGATCAGCTGGAGAGTAGAGGAGAGGAGAGGAGAGGAGAGGACGGCGTGCAGAGGAGGAAGAGGAGGAAACAAAGCAGGAGAGGAGATGAAAGGAGGAAACGAGAGAGGAGAGGAGGAAACAAAGAGGGGAAACACGGAGGGGAGAGATGAAACGAGAGAGGTGAGAAGAAAACAAGGAGAGGAAAGAAAAGAAAAATAGAGAAAGTTGTGAGGAGAGAGGACCGGGAGGTGACTTCAGATAGCAGTTACATCTATTTAAGAGGAAAGGAAGGAGTGAGTGATTGAGCTGTAGATATGACGGAAGGGAGAAGGGAGGAAAAGTGACAAATAGGGATGAAAAAGAAAGTGAAAGTACGATGAAGCTAAAAATAACAGGTGCAGGAGGGGGGGAAATGAAGAACCTCTTCAATATAATAAAAGGTTCTGCAAAACAACAGTCCAACAGCCATTTTGAACGGCAGCAGCAGACTCAACAGAGACGGCGTCTTATTAACTACTTCCTGCAGCTGTTCCTGGTCTCCTCCCAGCTGTGCTCAGAAAACCTCTGATCACAAACCAACTCATCTGACCTTGTCCCTGGAGGAGAGTCCCGAAACCCTGAGAAAGAAACACTTGTTTGGCTACCGTACCTGGGCATCATTCTTTGGGTCACTGCACAAAGCTTATGGCCACAGGTTTATATCCTGATGCATATCAACTATTGAGTGATTGAGAACTTTTTTCCATGACAAGATGAAGTGTCAGCCAATCACATGCTTTTGTTTCACCCTTTTTTTTTTTTGCAACCCTCTCATTCCCCACAATTCCAGCCCCGTAACGAAGATTTTCAAACGCACTTTTGTCTGACAATGGCATGATGGCGATTTCTGAATATGTTTATTTGATTCATTCATAGAACTGAAAGTGATCAAGAAACTAAGCCATAAAACAACAAAGGCATACATTTTATGGCATATCAGAACATTTTAGAATCAATCAATCAGTAAAGAGCAGGTCTAGACAAAACTCTTCAGGAATTCAAAAATTTAGGATTCAAGAATCCCCACATGAGCAAGCATCAGATATTATATAACTCCCCTTTAATGAGAAGAAATGCACAAAAAGGCTCCGGGGAAGATACCAAGTTAGCTAACAGGCTCAGAGTTAAGGTAGTTGGAGCAGTGTAGCTAGTGTAGTACTAACGTCAGTTGCGTCTGCATTTGAGGCTCCAGTCTGTCGTAAAACTAGCATTTAAGTAACATACAAATGAAGCAAAATGTACCCTGACAGATGGAGAGATGGACGAGTGGTCAGCCCATTTACCACTAGTCTAGAGTTTTCAGGTGTGACATCAGTGCGTGTTCACGTGCCACACAGAGATGTAATGACCCTTCCCTCTTTTTTAGTCTCCTTGACTCTCAGCTGGAAGTCAGACAATCAAACATAACCACCAAAATGTTTGAAAATGATTGAATTGCAATTTAATATATCCAAGACTTAAGGTAAGATGATACCAAAACAATACATGAGCTTTGAAGTAAAAACATAGTTATTACATTAAGTATTTATAGAACAATGAATGAGTACAGAATAAAACATCTTTAAAATGAGATAAAAACAAGTTTTGGAAACACTGATAATAGACATAGTTTGATTTTTTTCTCAAATTGTAAGTCAAGGTCCAACTCACTAACTTTTTTGTGAGGCTGCCAACCACATATCACTGCCTTCCTCAGGACTTCTGTTGTCCGGTTTTAAAGGGAACTGAGATGACAACCGGTGACAACTCTCCATGACAACGGAGCAGGTTCATCTGCTGAGGATGAGCATTTCGCATGCAGCTGAAAGCTTCAGATGAAGCAAGGGTTAGGGTTAGGGTTAGGGTTAGGGTTAGGGACCTTGATTTAGGTTTTTTCATCGAACTAGGAAAAACAATGCTGTTTTATTTATTTTACCAATGATAACTCAGGCTTCTTTATTTTGTCTTCTATATCCCCCTTTTCCACCGCAGGAACTTTTCTCATTTACCCAGGATTTTGAAAAACCGTGGCGCGTTTCCACCGAAATTACCCGGGGAGAAAACTTTCCGTCAACCCCAAGTACCTTGTAGGGGGGAAGAACTTTTCAGATTCCCCGGAACTCTTGAGGGGCGGAGCTGTGTGCTGCAGAACCCTGATTGGTGGAACACACTTGCAGCGTTCCGCACTTCTGTTCCAGTGTGGCTGCAAACTTGTTAATTTAATTTCTACAAGCTTCACTTCGTTTGTGTTTTGATCATTTGGAAAATGGAGCAAAAGAAGAGAAGCTACGAGAAGCGGACGGACGACGAGGTCCAGGCTCTTTTGAGCGTATTTGCTGAGGAAGAAATTCGGCGAGACTTCGGGTCGGCGACTCGAAACGGTCGAGTCTATGGAAGAATAGCCGACAAGCTGGCGGAGCTGAATGTGGGGCACACGCCGAAACCAATTTGTGAAAAGTTGAAGAAACTTATGCAAGATTATAAGAAGCTGAAGGACCACAACAGTCGCTGTGGGTGCCATACTGGGCCACACTCACTCCCCCATACAGTACGTCATCAGCCTGATTTGAATAAATGTTCAGGAACTTTGAGGTGCGGTGGAAACGCAAACCACACAGATAACCAGGAATTCTTTTAAATAAGTTAATAATTATAATAAGTAATAAAAGTTCCTAGAAATGATGGTGGAAAAGGGGCTTATATTCTAAGTTAAGTACTATAACTGTGTATATTTACTTAATCATTTATTATTATATTGTTTTTCCAATATCATTATATTCTATGGCACCCTGTAAAATGCCATGCTAGTAGAGCCTGCTGCATGGACATGATAGAGTAAAATAGAACAGACAGGAATTCAGTGGAGGCATTAAGCACAGTGCTGTGTTGACTTTAGACTAAAAATAACTGAGGGGAATGGTCTGACTCTCTGGGTGTGTGTGTGTGTGTTTATGCCCTTACATGTGTGTGTGTGTGTGTGTGTGAACGTCATAAACATTGTTCCCGCTCCCTGCTGATCTCTGAGTACACACTCTGTGTGTTTCCACAACTATGCTATACTATACTAACTATAAATATCCTCAGGATCAGTGATAATGATGATAGATAACGACAGACACTTCAGCTGCTCACCGCAGTCATGAAGCCAGCTGTGGAGTCGGTTAATGTGATGAAAGCCAAGTGGAACATTTCCATCCGTCACTGTCCGTTAGGTCTATGACATACCTGGTGTAACTCACTTGTTTAGTCTGACCTTTTCATTTTGTGTTGTGTAAGTAACATTGCAGCCCCTAGAGGGCGCTATTATGACATCACATTGTGGGAATTCAGACCGGCAGTGACACCCAGGGATTGACCATTTATAGTAAATGGATTTGCAATCAAATTTGGCAGATTTGACGAGAGCAGCGACGGTGAGAGAAGTGTACCCCCCCCCCCCCCCCCCCCCCCAACACACACACACACAACACACACACACAGAATAAACTCATACAACAACAAAGATCTTAGTAAGGTCAACAACAACCAAACCTTTCATTGTATAAGGAGGAGGATGGAGGGATCTGCTGCACCATGTCAGCAAGCCTGCACATAAGCCTGTGTGAATCATAGACTGTGTAAAAGAAGTGCACGTAGTCAGCGTGACGTCACCCACTGGTTTGTGGACCACCATTCTGAAGCCTGGAGTTTGGCTCTATGGACACCGCCATTTAGGTTTTTTGGAGCCAGAACTGCTGTTTGTTTCACAAAGACCTCCTCTGACTGGAGCCATACACTCATTAGGTATTAAATGAAGGGTTGAATGAATTTTCTCATAGACTTGCATTCATTTGGACTTCTTTTTGCAACCAGCAGTCGCCCACTGCTGGACATTAGAAAGAACGTTGGTTTAGGGCACTTTGGCAATGGCTTCACTTTTCGGACCTGGAAGCTACGTCCATTTCTTTATACAGGGTATGATGTGAATATTACTGGATTTTAATTTTTAGATAAAAGATGTTTAGGGGATGAGGGGAGGTAACAATAACGAAAAAAAGAACCCACAAGGAATAACGGCGGGAAAAACAAATTGATAAGTAGAATACTTAAAGCGAGCTCAAAAGCTGAATGCCACTAATCAACTGTGGAAAACTTAACACAAACAACAAACTCACACTGGTGCTGGCTGAATGAGGGAGGGAGAAGAGTGGATGTGGCACTCCCCTGCTTCATATACACTCCTGCTAATCAACTGGATTAGGGACACCTGTAGCACCTCTACTGCAGAGGAGGAACCTGTGGGGAGAGAGAGAGAGAACCAAGACACCAGCACACACACACACACACACACACACACACACATATGGGGCACGTAACACACACGCTAGGCTGATACTGCCCAGTGACTTATTATTTTAACCCAAACCACGATTCTAAACCTAACCAAGCAGTTTAGGTGCCTAAACCTAACCAAACTGTGGTTTAACAGTGAAAAAAATGAATTAAAAAAAGGACATCATTAACCCCGCATAGGCCACGGTAACTCTAGTCTGAGGAAAACAAACTTTGAAAGATGTCAAACTGAATGAATCCCTCTGTGGCAGCAGAGATGGTTGAAGCTTCGGACGCCATCAGTCCAGCGGTTTTCTGCTCTGATCAAATGAGACAGTGACTCCGTATCGTTCGCCCATCTCCACTACTGGCCTATTGTAAATGTTTTCAAGTCTCTTTGTAGGTATGTTATGTGTTTTGTTTTCTGTTGGAAGTTTTACATTATTAATTCTGTGACAAAATAATCACAGCTCAAAGGTCCACTTACCTTCTTTCAGAGCTCTCACCCGCTGGCTCCAGCCCTCAAAGCAGGGCTTTGGTGTGAAGTAAACTGACCTTTTAGTTTAAATTATTTTGTTATATGTAAAAGCAAACTTGAATGGCAGTGAGAAAACTAACAGACTGGATCTTGTTAAGCATTCTAGAGGCTGAATGGTGAACCTGAGCCATTTGAGAGTGTTTATTCAAGTAATAAAGGAACAGTTTGTATTTATCTGGAAGGGGAAGGAGACTGATTCCTGGCATTTATCTGAAAGTCAACATTTAACCACTTCACTTGTGACGCAGACAGAGAGGCGGACAGCTACAACCAGAGCTTCCCTTCATCATTTATTGTATTTAGACAGCTGGAACAGTCGTAAAACTTTTAATTTAAACTACTAGCTGCAGACGCTGTCACAGGAACACATCAAACCATGAACAAACCATCTGCTCTGTTATATTTCATCACAGCATGCAGATCAACGATGCTCAAAGTGTAGTCTGGGCACAATCTTAAGGTCCTGAAGTGGAATTGAGGGAGTCCACAGAAAAGGTAAATACTTATTTCTTTTCATTTGTTATTTAACCACTGTTTTGAGAAAATTGAAGAATATTGCAGCCCCCTCTTGTAAGAACATTCAAATTCTTAAGTCTCAATTCTGGTCTCAGAATTTCCAGAATAGTTAAGGGAGAATCATGATGTTATCTCTTTTAGTTTTTATTTCCCAAGTGGAAATGGACTAAAAAGTATGACACTTGATTTAGTTAACTAAATTCAGTTCAGTGCAAAAATACACAAAGTTAAAATCATTCTTACAGTTTTCAACCAGTGCCTGTTAAAACAAAATGCAATAGCAACGAGAAAAAACAAATCAAGTTTTGCCCCAGAAGATTAAACCATTTATACACTTTATAAAAAAAATAAAATAAGGAATATAACAATGGGGTCTAAGATCTGACATCTGACAAATCTGTCAAATTCAAGGCTTGTTGATTTCATAATACCAAGTCTGCTTTAGTAAATTTAATTTTTAAAAGGTTTCTGGAGTTAAGTTAGAACAGCACACAACCCAACTTCAACTTCCTGAGGGTTATTTTGCAGTTTTTCAAAACTGGCAGCAAACATTAAGACAGACAGCTAGAGCAGTGTATGCTTGGAAAAAGACAGCGCAAGCCCATTCCTGCCAAAAAACAAAAAGAAGAAAAACGTAATAGCCGACAGATTGTGAATGTTTTTCAAAAACGTCTTAATGATGAGAACATTTTGTCATAATGACATGTAAGAATAATGAATAATCATTAATAATTATATTATTGATAATTTTGGCAGTAATTAGCTTCCATACAGAATAAGCAACAGACAACACTATGGTGAATTAAACACAATCATTTTCCTACATTTGTTCCTGGTGGCCACAGTGTGAACGGAAACATGGACTAGTGTTACTGTTTTACTTTAAAATGTCCAGTATGTAAAATTCATCACTAGTTATCTGTAAAGTTAAAGGAACACTCTGATATTTTGTGAAATCCACGTCAATAATAGTAGCACTGTCAATTATATTAATTAAAAGCACTGTTATTTATTCAGTTGATTAAAAACACATTTATTTTACTCTCACGTTATCTTTCATTGCGGAAATTTCAACCGGAATATCAGCGTGCTCCTTCACAGTAAAAGCACATGTTAAACTACAGTAGCTCTGAGGATACAGGGTGCATGTTATATGGGTCATTTGGGCACTGTTGACTGGCTGTTGCCGGGCAGCGAGGCGGCGATGTTCAGGCAGTGGTGGGGCCGTCCTTCCTGCCGATCTGACAGTAGAGAATCATGGCGAAGACCATGCCGAAAATCTGCAGAGGGAGAAACACGCAATTCTTAAAATAACATAATTCAGTTACTTTATGCTGTAGGCCTAAATCATAAGCTCTGGTCAAGACATTTATTATATTATTAGTGCAGGTTATTTATTTACTTTTACAATTATATGTGTATATATCTAAATATATGTTGTTGTCTCTTAAGAATCCGTTTTGCTTTGCTTTTGATGTTCCTAATTTTTTGCATTTTTGTGTGTGTTTTTCATCTTTTGCGATGCACCATGTATGGTGTATTTGTTCTATATACAGCACTATATACTGTGAATATTGCTTTATTATACTGTATGTATTTTTATTTTCATAATCTGTTAACCTGACAAATACATGTAGGTGTTGAAATATGTCAACTGCTTAGTAAAATAATTAATTATTATTATTATTATTATTATTATTATTATGGGTCTAACTCAAGCAAAGTTTGTCGCAAATGTTGCATATTTTGAGTTCGAATTGACTGGCAATTACAAAATGTTTGAGAATTGGTCCAACAGATCGTCTTGGCTAAAAGTGAAACTTATAAAAGTGCATGTTTTTGCCAGTGACAGGCTCAGGCTGTATGCGCTGGACAACGTTATGCTACATTATCCCTACGGAGGTAGGCCTTTAAGATCATTTTAGTTTCACCAGAAACAGTCGTTGAATTGCTCGGTTCAAAGCCATCAGACTTCCTTCACAAAGTTAGTCATTTTACCTCACAGAAGAAGGGAGTTGCTAGTCCAGTTGCTGTGACTATGATGTTTTATCATGTTAAGTTCCACTCAGATACAATAACACAAAGTAAACTAACCGAACTGAGACAAACTACTGGACCAATTCCAAAACGTTTTGTACCTACTAGTCATTTCAAACACAGGATATGTAAAAATTGGGCCTAGGTTTAAAAAAGTCCGGAGTTATCCTTTACCTACCTGTAATGTGAATAACTTTCGCCTTTTATTAGCAGTAATGAGCCTTGGTTGTGGCTCCAGGATCTATTTGTTCAAATATTTTAGCCTTTTCTTTTGGGAAATTACACTTTGTGCTTGTTTGTGTGTGTGTGTGTGTGTGCTGACCAGCAGTATGGCAATGGCAAAGGCGATTCCCAGCACCACCTCCATGTTCTTCTCCATCAAACGGATAATTTGGGTGGCGCAGGGCTGCAGGACGAAAACACGATGTCATCATACTGCACATGACATGGTTTTATATTTTATGGAATTTGTCCAATATACAACAACTTCATTCAAGTCTCTGCGAGTCTCTTGATTTTCACGGACGTGAATTGACGCCGGTGGCTCTCAGTCACAGTCTCGTGCTCTGGCCTCACCGTGGTGTAGATGGCGGATGACTTGCAGTCTGTCTCGGTAGCATTACAGCGGCAGGAGTCGGGAGTCTTTTCCCAGTCTGAGGGTCCATTCACGAGACCACAACACTTCAGCTGGAAGGTAAATATTACAACACATGAGATTCAGACCAGCAACTATTCTGATAATTGACTCTAGCAAAAATATCAAATATTCCCTGTTTCCATCCTCTCAGTTGTGAGGATTTGCTAACTTCCTTTGTGTGACAGTAAATCGAATGTCTTTGGGTTTTTGAATGTTGGCTTATGAAAGAAAACATTTGAAGATGCCACTTTGAGACATTTTTGGACATTTGGACATATATTAATTAGTATATGGGCCAATGGGAACCACGAGGAGCCCCGCCAGGTATCACATACCCCGCTGGTATAATAAGCTGGCCAAAGGAAGAGATAGAGGCCACTGATATCAAGACAAGGAAGCTCCTCACGATTGCATTCAGGGTTTCACCCCAAGGCCAGCACCTAGACAGGACCCCAAGTGCAGGCTGTGCAAAGATATTCCTGAAACAATCCAGCACATATTGCTCGGTGTAAGATGCAGGCAGGAACGGTGGCTGGCATAGCGCACAGGAACATCTGCGCTGAGTGTGGGCTGGAAGTCCCACGGCCAGAAAGGAATCGCCTCCCAAAGTGGTTGAGATCGACCGAGCTAAGATCCTGTGGGATCCAGACAACAAACTGGTGATGGTGACGAAGGCAGCGGCGATAGATGTAGCAAAATGCCAAGGGCTGACAGAGGAGCTAGAAAAGATGTGGGGAGTAAAGGCGACAGTGGTACCCTGTGGTGATTGGAGCACTGGGACGGCATCCCACGAGCTGGGACAGTGGCTCCTGCAGATTCCAGCTGCAACATCTGAGATCTCTGTCCAGAAGAGCGCAATCATAGGAAGAGCTAAGATACTGCGTAGAACCCTCAAGCTCCCAGGGCTCTGGTAGAGTACCTGAGCTCTAGTAGGTCTCCATGTCAACCACAACCTGACAAATAGCAGCGTATCAATATTCTCTGTGGGTGTAAGCTGACGTATTATTGGGTGTGCTTTTAATAATATTTAACCCCCGCAATTTGGTTGAATGTAGTGATTTATATGACTTTGTAGGAACCCTGTGTATGTGTGTATGTATGTGTGTGTGTGTGTGTGTGTGTGTGTGTGTGTGCGTGCATGTGTTACCTCCTGCTGCAGTTTCTCCAGGTCTGCCCTCACATCCTCCGGCTGTTTTGACAGCGGGGTGAGCTTTTCCAGATGCTCCTTCACCCAGTCCTTCACCTGCACAGACACACAAACTGTATAACCAACCGCCAACGCGAACTCCGACCCCCCCCCCCACCACCACCCCAGCCACCACCAGTGACCTGATGAGACCGCGGCTGAAGTGAGGACGCCGCCACTTGCTATTTTACCTTACTCTCTCCCACAGCTCCCAGGATGCCCGCCGCCAACAGGAGGATGAAGATGATTAGGAGGCTGATGAAGAACTACGGGAACAGAGAAGGAGGGTTGAATTTGTGAGCATGCAATTTTGCGAGGATGACAATTATCTTTACCAAAATCTTCTCGATGTACAGAATTCTTTGGCTCCAAACATCAACAATGTTACGGCTGTAAAAATGTACGGTTTACATAAGAGATTATTCCCAATTCTCCTGTTTTTTTAAGTATACTTAGAGATTTCTCCTTGTTTTCTGGTCTCGTCTGGTTTATTTTGTTTCCTGCAAACACACTCAACTCTCTCTCTATGCTTCCATGTTGTGCAGCAGATTCGAACCTGGAACCTTCTTGCTGTGAGGAAACAGTGCTAACCGCCGCACCACCGTGCTCCCGTCTCTTTATCAGGAAACATCCAATCAAACAACACAGAGAGAATAATGCGATGGTTCCTACCAGCAGCAGCATGCAGCGGTTCTCTTTGATGGCTCCGCAGCAGCCCAGGAAGCCAAGAATCATGATGAGGACTCCGATGGCAATCATCAGGTCGATGCCAGGAAGGGATTCATTGGT
The DNA here is from genome assembly GCF_042242105.1 of Pempheris klunzingeri. NCBI lineage: Eukaryota > Metazoa > Chordata > Actinopteri > Acropomatiformes > Pempheridae > Pempheris > Pempheris klunzingeri. Next base: position 15,830,547 of record NC_092033.1, read on the forward strand.
GATCTGAAGACAGGAGCAGGTGGTGATAACAGAAAGATATGTCAATAATGGCATTTGAATTGTGTGATCCACTCCAATGAGACATTAAAGACAAAGACAAGTTGGATTCTTAACACCGATACCAATGCTATATCTGAGGAAGGTTATTGATCTGCATTAGAGTGGAAGCGGAGACTTGGTAGCAAGTCTCACCTTGTTCCCATCCTTGCTGACTTTCACGTAGACCGAGACGCCGATGATGATGCAGCCGCTGATCTGTGGACACAGAGGGATGGATGAAACTGAAGCGCAGCATGAGCTTATTGATGAGGATCTGACGACATCTGGTGGAGAAAACCTGCAGCTCGAACGTCACAATGTCAACTTTGCTCACGAGATTTGTGATCTCTTGAGGATGAAGCTTTTCCTCCTCTTTTCAACTAGAAAAGAAGACATTTTCTCATGAACACGACTTTCATCTTCAGAGAAAATATATTTTAGTTTCTTTAACATGAGGTAATTTACTAAAAGGTCTAATCCAGGATATTAGATTTAAAATTGAATAAAATACACTACAAGGCCAATAGTATGTGGACACTTGAGCTGATCGTCAGTACCATTTAGGACTCTCTCAGCACTCTCTCAGCACTACATGGAGAGACTTCCAACCCGCTCCCTCATGGGAGGAGTTCAGGACTCATGAGTGGCATGCATTATTCAGCACTCAAACAATTAGCCAACACAAACGCACTGTCGTGAGTAATTACCTGCTATCAATATTTAAGTATTTTCCAGCAGGATACTCATCAACAACAGCACAACAAAACAAAGGACCTACAAGAGGACCACTAGAGAAGCCAGGCCCAAAATCCAAAGTCAGAGACAAGGATGCACGGAGGAGCTTTGACCATAGCCTGAGAGGAGAGAGACGTCCAGCAGGTGGACCCACCTACGCTTACACCACCCTCAGAGCCGTCAGCATGCAGCGGGGAGAAGACCGAGCCAGGAAACCAGGCCAGTCAGACAACACGAGCGTAGCGTTTCCATGGAGACCAACGCAGAGCAGCTAATTACAGGATGCTGATGAAATGGAAATGAAGACAAATACAGAGACATGCTGCTCCGGCCCGAGCACACAGAAAGACATGTATTTACTTATGTCTTTAATAAAAGCTGTGTTTCTGTCACTATGCACAAATGTAGCCTTTTTGTCCTGGAAGTTGTCCTTGGGTTCAAGTTGAATTTATCATTATTATCCAAATACCTTTAAATAATACATTACTTTATATTTAAAATGGGCCTGAATGTCTATAAAATAAGGATTTAATTTTACAGTCTAAAATCTAAGCACTAATTTTACTTTTCAATTTCATTACATTTGATAATATTTCAATTTAGCAATTTATTACATGTTGGGATAAAATGAGTTAATCAATAATTAATTATGTATAATTAATGTATTAATAATTAATGAATCATAATTAGAAACTTTTATTAGCTGATTTATCATTTCGATGGTTTTTCAAGCAAAAATGTTAAAATATCTTTAGCTGCAGCTTCTCCAGGACTCCAGCTTCTGTCGGGACCTTCTGCTTTTTCGCTTAAGTGAAGGTTCAGACAAAGATTTCACAAAAGAGGACAACTAAGCTTCTAGCGGCACTACACACACACACACACACACTCATTGTTCACACATAATGCTACCACACCCTGGCCCTATTTATACCCTTATTCAGGACAGCAGATGAAATACGCACAAGCACATTGAGATTAAGTCACGCCTACACACACCTGACCAGTAAAACCGGTGCGCCCACAGTCTGCTGGTCTTTTTCACCAATCAGTGACAATCTCACCTGAAAAAAACCCACTGAACCTTTTCTACTCAGCAGCAAACAACAGACAAAGTTAGAGAACAGCCGGTGAATAGTGGAGCGTTAAACAGCTAAAGAGCCAGACATTTCCCCTCAAAAGTCAAAAGATGAACCTGCAACTGTTCATCAGGTAGAAGTTGAAAAGGTGATGAGTTATCAGTGCTGTTTACGCTACTTGTTTCCAATCCCCCAAGTGGCTAAAACTATATATATTTTTTTAAATATGTTAAAATAAGCGACTCTTTGAGGCTAAATGCTCAACATGTTAGCGTGCTGATGATTAGCAGGTATAATTATTGGCTCCACACACAAAAACACACAAGGTAAGCCAGAGGCATGGTGATGCAACATGGTGGACCCCATGGAACATGTAGCTCCTATGCAGATATGAATGGCTCACTCTAAACTACGCTAAGCTAAGAACTTTTTAATTTCAGGCGATTATACACCACTCAAAGCACAATCAGGACTACTATACTCATTTTTTGCCTGTAGATCCCCTGCGTGCTGCACCTTAAAAACTTGCTCTCAGGAGCTGTTAAATTAATGTTTGGACCTCATGTAATGGAGCTACTTTTAACTACTTTTCTACAGTTTTGCTGTTAACCTTGAGAAGGGTTACATCTCTGCTCTCTTAATGGAGTTACTTACTTACTTAGGCTTTCTGTCACAGCTCATAAACATTCAAATTTAGTTCCTTGAAGGAATCAAACTCGCAGCTGTGTGTGTGTTGGTTGGACAGAGAGCTGCAATCGTATAGTTCAGATTGTTTGAAGGGCAAACACAAAGACAGACGAACCTTTGTGGGCCTTTGTGGACCTTTGTTATCACCTAAACATCTGCTGAGGTAAAGCTGCGGGATTCAGACCTGCGTAACTGGAACAAGAACACACACAGACCGAACCTGCAGGGCAACATAGCTTTAGAAAAACAAACGCGCCCTCTGTGCACACAGCAGCAAGTTCAGGAAAGCGTTGAAGTTAATCATGGTGAATATTAGGATTAGAGTTTGTCTGTACATCAGTCCTTTATGACTGCAGCTCCTCAAGATTACACCTGACAGGAATTAGGCTTTTGGACATGGACTACAGGTCTGTGGTACATCTGGTCAGTTTGAATGACAGTCAGGATATCAGAGGAGCAATACTGAAAATGAATTATAGTAATAATAATTATAGATTATTACGATTGCAGGTAATTAAGATCTGACCAGAGTTACAGTGAATCGAGTTAAAATTATACAAGATTAAATTTGATACATCTTAATTTGGATTACAGACAATCAGGATTACAATTACAATTGTTAAATAATACAGTTTATCAGAATTGCAGTTGATCAGGATTAGGTTTTAGTTGGGATTGAGGTTACAGTGAGTTGGGATCCTTGGTGACCTAGGTGGGATTCAGGTGTATAGTTGACCAGGATTAATTAATGAATTAACAGTTTATTGGGATTACAGTTAATCTGGATTACATTTCCGTCATCTACATTTCCTTTCTTTTTAGACGACTTCTAGAGTATCTTCTTCTTGTACTTGTAGCACTTTGAAATCGCCTTCTGCATAATTTAGACTAGATTAACTAATTTGTCTTGTCTGTGTCTGAAATCACATCCTCGTGTATTCGATTAGTATACTGTGCAAACATTTCCCAAGCTTTTATGTCCCTGCTGGCTTCCTGTAGATATATCAGTGCTGAAATCACTATTACTAAAAGGATTTTTTCCCCATGGGAAAATACTACTTCTACTACTACTACTAATAATAATGTCAGCTCCGTCTTTCTGTGAGTTGAACTGGAGGTGGGGCCAGTCCATACCTCAGCAGTGACTCACAGGCAGCGAGCAGTAATGAGTCACTTTGAAATTCAAATACAATACAAACTAATCTGCTGGATTCATGTGAGCAGCCGAGATGGTGCCACTACACAAACATCGCCACTCACGCAAAATAGCAGCAGTGACGAGGAAACATCCCACAGGGTTTGCGCCCTTGTTGAGGCGTCTTTGGATTAACAGGCATTCAAGTTCAGACAGATGATTGACAGTCCTCTCATTTACTTTCATCAAAATGAACATGTGGACCTGACTAGAAGGCATGGTGGTTGGGAAAAAAAACATGGCAGCTGATGCTGAAACTCTGTCTTTCTCTTCTGTTATCCTCCAAATACATAACATAAGGGTTAAATATTAGGAAGTAAAAGCACAGAGTAGCATTAAATGGAAATTATGTACAAGTACCATAGAAATGCACTCATGTGAACAGTGTCTTATGATCAGTGTACTAAAGATAAGTAATATGAAATGATAAGAAGTCATTCTGCTGCTTTTTTGACCCTTGAAAGTATTTCATTTTGTTCTTACATTTTTTTCTGCAAGTAAATTCCAACAGCCAAGCCATTATCAGACAGCAGCAGTCCTGCACGCTGACTCATACAACTAATATATTTAGTTAGTGTGTATTTAGTGACTGCCCAGCTGTGATTTGCTGCAGTGCTAAAACGTGTTTCCTTTCTATTTGGTCGTTTCTTTCCTCTGCAGAAAGGGATCATGTATTATTCATGGGGCATTTGAGCACTCTGCACTCTGCTAGCAGGCATTAATGTACGGACACGCAGATAATTGGTTATTGCTTTTCCACCACAGACAATAAAAGCACTGCTGTTTGACAAGATGTCTGCACGTTTTTCTGTAAAGTGTTCACCCGGAAACCACACACAAAGAATGAAAGCCAAGACGCCTTGGCTCTTTATCAAGTCTACTACTGAGAGTTTGACACAATTCACAGGCCACTTCACATCAGCTGTGTTTACATGCCCCCCCCCCCCCCCCCCCCCCCCCGCACTAATTATAGGAATAACAGCTTTATAACATCCTCAATTAGTAATTATAAAAATGCTTCAAATAATGACTGCAATCAGAAGTGACGTGAAGTGAAGTGAAGTCATTTCAAATCGTGTTGAGAGGGGAGGTGTAAACCACTGATAACCCATTCAACAGGAAAATATTAGCGCCTAATAACTATGTAAACACTTATTCCGGTTGTTTCTCTCTGGTTGGAATGAATGTATTGTATGCAGTGTAATGTATGTGCAGGTAACGGTGATGTTTCTGTGATGTTTCCGGGACATTGGACCCAGCTCCCAGGAAGTAATTACAACAGGAGCCCAAAATGACCCCATGTGAAAAGACTGGTTTCACTGCCATAATGTGATCAATTTAGTCCAAAAGCATTTGGACAGTCTAGAAGAGCGCTACGATTAAATGATTTTATCCCCACTGAAATTAGCAAAGGGCTAAACGCCTATGGAGGATCTGTGGAGCGGGCACAACCACTTTGTCAGTAAGTAGTGTGATTAAATACTTTGGGGAACGTAAAAACACGTCATGTCAGATACTTTGTTTAGCATCCATATAAACAGTTAAGTAGGAATCTCTAATCATAATGACTTCAATCAGATAGTAATTGACTTTACACAACAACATTCACATGATGTTTGGCTCCTTTTCCTCTTGAGTTTCTGACTTCAGTGCTCATTATGTCTCAGCAGATGGGAAGCATCACTTAGCAACTGAAAGCTCTTGCAGAGTTACAAATGAAAAACCACAGTAAGCAGGCTTTCCAGTGAATAGCAAGCCCACCCCACCCTCACCATCATCATCATTAGGTAAACACATCATGCCCACCATGTCCACTCAAATCAAGTTAACATTGATTTAACATCCTTTCTGGGAACACGAGAGAAGAACTGAAATAACCTCAGTAGGTAGCTTTATTTTAAACGAGACGAACGAGAAGATCCAACGCAGGACTTTTGATTCATTTTAGATTATGTCTGAAGCGTTTGCAGAAAAACAGGAAAGATTCTCTCATAATTCAGGGTGACTATATGACGTAGTTTTGTTTAAGGGACTTTTACCTCTAACAGAATATGTTTTAGTATTAGTATTATTACCAGTACCCCTTAGGACAACCACCAAGTGTGACAGCCTACAAAACCTATAAACCAAAGCAAACATGTCCCAAAATATTCCTCTAAATCGAAAATAACTTCTTCTTGCGGACCATTACAACTTTTGTTATCTTGTCACTGAATATTTTCCCAAGACACATATTAATTTTCCACTTTCCACTCATACCAGGCTCTTGTCATAATTGCTATGGCAACCAGGCTCCCCAAGCTAAATATGGATCATTTCAGCTTACAGATAGGTGTGGTGTGGCGATTACGTAGGAGGCAGAGTCTGCAGAGACATAGTATCTCATATATATGCTCCCAATGACAAGTGACAAGACTCAAATCGACTGAGGGAAACTGCTGCTCTGTAAGTTAGTCTATAACTCTTCAGCATCTCCAGAGTTGTCCGATTATTCATCTCTTGAGCGGTTGTTGGTTAACCAACAGCTCCAGCACTAACTGCTAGTAACACCACCACATCTTGTTTGGCAAGCTGCCTCCACCTTCCATAATGACATGTTGGCATTTCTACATCGTTGTTACAACAAACCCTCACCGACATGTACCATCAGGTTTGTGTTTGAGCAAGAGCTAAATCCAAAATGACTGGGTGGTCATTCCAACACAGAATATATAGAGGTACAGAAACTGTGTGACTAAGCAGTGTTGATTTCCCGAGATAGGGCATTGTGAGGCAGAGCAGAGAGCCACACCCTGAAAATGAGCGAATATATGTTTGTGGAGGGAGAGGCAGTGAGATGATAAAGAGCCGACACGACTTGTTCCACACTTCTGACTGGTTGACCGAAACAAAAGAAGTCACACCAAAGCATCTCCACGAAGGAGCAGCTGAAAAAGTCTTATAAAGAACGAAACACAAAAATCAAATGTACAAAAGCCTGCTTGACTCATAGATACATACATATAAACAGATAGAACAGAAAGAGAAGTTAAAATGTCAAAGAAAAAATAACAACAATCTGTCATTTTATCAATGAAAAGCTACATATCAGCCTCCAAGACCAGTATAACACAGCCATAAACTACAGTGCAACAAGATCTGAAACAAAATGCAAACAATTTAAGAGAGAGACTCTTGAAACAGGAGCTCTAATAAGGTGAATATGATTTAAATAGAATCTGTAAAAATTAACACCCGTCAAGTCGATGTGTTCCCAGAAATTAAGTCTCTAATGTATGTTCGGTTTTCCTGACTCACCCAGAACAGAAGATTGAAGAAGAACAGCAGGTATTTGATGCATTTGTTCACAGCCATGGCCTTTATTTTTTTCTTTATTCGTCCTTCCTTAGCGGCTTCTAAACACTCCACGACTCACGGCCCTCAGCAGACACAAGCTTCCTGCAGAGCGAGGGGCAGAGGCAGGGAGACTCCCTCAGGCCAGTAAACAGACCAGCCTGCTCTACCTGTTTCCTGTCACTGTGGGTGCGTCCTTTTGAGCTATTCTCCCCTCCCCTGCACCCTCCTCTTCTCTCCTTCACCTGCTTCCTTGCATTAAACTACTTCAGCATAAAAATCATCATAAGGATTTCCTTAAGATGTCTTAGAAAGCCCCTTTGATCCCTGAGTGTTTGCCCTTAGCTATTTAAGTATCCCCTTATTCCTCTCTTATCCACCACTCAAACCAGCAGTGAGTAAGAAAAAGTGTAAATAATATGTGTTATTTGCTAAGATGTATAGAGGAAAAGTCTGCTACCTGCTAAGCTAATTTACACAATGTAAAATGCCATAGGCTTGTGCTAATAAAATTAGCATGTCGTAGCAATAGACAATCTTCTGTCTGTAATCCAATATTAATCCAGAAACATCAGATAGAATCGGAAAACACTGACAACATCATATCTGCCGCTGGTCGAGTAATTAAAACAGAAGTAATTAAACAGCAATAATGAACAAAAGTTAGAATCAGAATCAGAATTTCTTTGATAATCCCCAGGGGGAAATTGCTTTTGTTACACACAGCTCCAAAAGAATAAGAATAAACTTCAAAACACAAAAGTAAAAGTATGTATAAAAAATTATTACTACAAATTATTACACAGAGGTAATTGCCCGATATAGAATGTTATGGGTGCAGTGTTTAGGATTTAGAGGTATCTACTGGCAACAATGGATCATATAATATTCATAGTTATGTTTCCAGTGGTGTATATTGTTGTGTTCGTGTTTGATTGATGGAGGAGGCTTGCTGTTGCTCAAGACCAACCTTTATTGTTAGCAGCTCGTAGCCATGCTAGACAGAGTTGCCAGTTCAGGCAGCAGCGACACCTAGTGGTAAACACTGATCATAAAATCCCCCTTTCTTTGAGGTGAATACTTCAACAATAAACATTATGCTGCAAAAATATAACAATGCATTTTTCTTTTTGCACAGGCCGACACTTGTATAAACCAAAACTTTCAATGAACCACCATGCTCAAAAGAAATACCAAATTTACATGTGTTTAAACTTTTTCTTTTTTCACATTTTTGTTACCTTAACCGTTATAAGTTCAGTTTGTCAGGTTTCTTCATTTCGCGATTTGACCGTCTGAGTTCATGTTTGTCTGGTTGAATGTTTGCATTACAGTCCATAGGAGGTGTGATTGCATGGGGTTCCAAGTGAGTATTGTTGGGCTCAAGGGAAGCTTGTGGAGTCTTCAGGAGACTGCGACGATTACGCCTGAGTACTTGTCCATCCTCGGTCCTCACTGTAAATGATCTTGGAGCAACTTCTTGTAACACAGTTCCTTTTGTATTCCAACCATTCACATCCTCAATCCTAACTGGGTCGTTGTTTGCCAGTGGAGAGAGTGGTTTGGCTGAAACATCATAGAATGTCTTTTGTCTCATTTTCTGTTTCCTGAGTTTGTTCTCAAGTTTTGCATGTTTCTTTTGTACAGTAGCATTCGGGTAGCTGGGAAGCGTTGTACGTAGCTTTCTGTTCATCAGTAGTTCCGCAGGTGACAGTCCGCACTGAAGTGGAGAGGCACGGTAAGTGAGAAGTGCCAAGTATGGATCCGAGTTGCTGTCTGCTGCTTTCTTCAGCAGTTGCTTTAGGATGTGGACACCTTTTTCTGCTTGTCCATTAGATTGTGCATAGTGTGGACTTGACGTGACATGATGAAACTCATACTGCTCTTCAAACCTTCGCCATTCCCTGCTACTAAAACATGGTCCATTATCACTCACTACAATGTGTGGGATGCCATGCCTGGCAAATATGGATTTGGTGTGAGTAATCACGCATGCCGATGATGTGTTTGTGAGTAGTGCCATTTCTGGATAGTTAGACAAATAATCCACAACTACAAGGTAGTCCTTGCCTTTGAGGTGAAACAAGTCCATCCCTACTTTGTGCCAAGGGGATGCAGGCATTTCAGGTATCACCATTGGTTCTTTGCTTTGTTTGTTTCTGTGTTTTTGGCATGTTTCACATTTACTCACAAGTGTCTCAATGTCTTTGTTTAGTCCGGGCCAATACACTGACTCTCTCGCTCTCCTTTTACATTTTTCAATGCCGAGATGTCCTTCGTGTATCCTTTTCAGCAGATCTGGCTTCAGAGCTTCTGGGATGACCATCCTCCCTTTCTGTAGTAATAGTCCATCAACAAAGCCGAGATCTCCTCGAACATTGTAGTAGCGAGGGCATGAGCCTGCGGGCCATCCGTCATCCATGTTTTGAATGACACGCTGCAGCTCTGTGTCCTGTCATGTTGCTTCGGCTATTTCTCTTGACTTGGTGTCAGATACTGGCAGAGCACTAGACACCATATTTATGTGACTTTCAATGTCCTCATCTGTTGTACTCGCACAGCTTTCAGCAGGTGCTCTGGACAATGCATCTGCGAGTACCAGGTGTTTTCCAGGTGTATAAACCAGTTCAAAGTCGTATCTTTGCATTCTCATCATTAAACGCTGGATGCGTGGTGACATTTCATTTAGATTCTTTTTGATAATGGAGACCAGTGGGCGGTGGTCGGTTTCCACAGTGAAGGATGGTAGTCCATAAATGTAACTGTGAAACCGTTCCAAACCGTAGGCTACGCCTAAACATTCCTTTTCAATCTGGGCATACTTGCATTCAGACTTTGTCATTGCCCTAGATGCATAGGCTACTGGTTTCCAGTGCTGTCCCTCAGCTTGCAGAAGCACTGCTCCAATACCATCTTTGGATGCGTCTGTCGACACTTTGAGCTTTTTTGAGTGGTCATAGTAGGCTAATGCTGGTGCCTTGGTAAGAGTCTGTTTCAGTCTTTGCCACTCTTGCTCATGTTTGGTAGCCCATTTAAAGTCACAGTCATTGTGTAAGAGCTCACGGATACAGGAAGTCTTTGCTGTGAGGTTGGGAATAAATCTGCCTATGAAGTTTACCATTCCCATAATGAGCAACACGCCTGTTTTGTCTGTTGGTCTTGGCATGTTCAGTATTGCTTTTATCTTGTCTTGGTCTGGTTGTACACCCTGAGCTGTGAGTTTGTGGAAGAGGAAGAGGATCTCTTGCACTGCAAACTCACACTTGGCTCTATTGAGTTTCAGTCCATACTTCTGTATAGGCTCCATCACTTTGTAAAGTCTCTGGTTGTGCTCTTGGAGAGTCGAGCTCCATACAATAATGTCATCAGTGTAAACTCTGACTCCCTCTAAGCCTTCAATGATCTGTTCCATTGCTCTGTGGAATATTTCTGGTGCAGATTTTATTCCAAATGGCAGTCTAAGAAAACAGTACCTCCCAAAAGGTGTATTAAAGGTACAGTACTTAGCACTGCTCTCATCTAGTCTTAACTGCCAGAAACCTTGTGAAGCGTCAAGTTTTGTGAAATAGTTAGCTCCTGCCATTTCACTGATTATCTCCTCTCGTGTGGGTATTTGATAGCACTCCCGCTTAATGTTCTCGTTCAGATCTTTTGGGTCCATGCATGTTCTCAACTCACCATTCTTTTTCTTGGTGACAACCATGGAGTTGACCCAATCTGTAGGCTCCTGGACCTTTCTGATCACACCCAGGTTGGTCATTCTGTCCAGTTCTCCTTTAAGGGCTTCACGCAGCGGTGCTGGGACTCTACGTGGTGCATGCACAACTGGCTGGGCACCTTCCTTTAGCTGGATTTTATACGTAAAGGGCAGTGTACCAAAACCTTTGAACACATCAGAAAAGTTTTGCACAATAGCATTAATGTCACATTTTGAATTTGTTTCAATACAGTACACTCTTTTCACAAGCCCTAGCTCTTCACAGCTCTTATCACCCAACAGTGATTCACATTTCTCATTCACAACAGAGAAGTTTACATGGTGCACTTTACCTTTAACCTTGACATTCAGTTTACAGGTACCAAAACACTCTATGGGCTGCCCATTGTAATCTTTCAACCCTGATCTCTTCCTATGTATTTGTGGTTTTATCTGCATTTCTTTTATGTCAGACATGAGATTTGCTCTTGCCCCAGTGTCCAGTCTCATAGTGACAATAGTCCCGTTAATCAGCAGAGGAGCGATCCATTTGTCATCCTTTGTAATGCTGTTGACTATTTCTCCTTCATTTTCACCATTAACGAGGCCAACAAAGAAAGTGTCACTCAGATCTGTGTCCTCCACTACATTTACATGTTTGCCTTCCTTTTCCTCCTTCTTTTTGGTGAAACATTGTCTGGCAAAATGATTCTTTCCGTGACAGTTGGAGCATACTTGACCAAACGCTGGACATTGCTTTGGCTTGTGCTGTGATCCGCAACGCTTGCAGAAGAACATGGCGTCCTCGGACCGCTGTGCAGTCCGGGTCTGTGGGCGACGTCTCCCGCTCTGAAACGATACTGCGCCGATGGCTGCTCCCTCACTCATGGGTGGTGTGGCACTTGACATCACGCTGAACGTTTTCACGTGCTTTCGGGACAATTCGCTAGCTTGGCATATTTTAATAGCAGAATCTAGCGTCAAATCGGACTCGCGAAGAAGTCTCTCTCTTAACTTTTTGTCTTCAACGCCAAAAACAATCTGGTCTCTGACCATTGAGTCCTTCAGTGTCCCAAAATTACAGGACTGCGCTTTCAAAGGCAGGGCGGTCACAAAACTGTCAAACGGCTCTTCCTGAAGCTGCATGCGAGACCTAAACATGTATTTTTCATATGTCTCGTTTTTCTTCGGAGTGCAGTGAGCGTCACACTTAGCAAGCACAACGTCCATCTTTTCTCCATCATCAGCCGTATTAAAAACACGAACGTGTTGTACACTTCAATGGCCTGTGGCCCTGCCAATGTTAGCAAAAGTGCTTCCTTTCTCGTGTCCGGCTTTGTTTCCAGTCCCATGGCCGTGACATACAAGTTGAACCGTTGCTTGAATGCGCGCCAGTTTTCATCGACGTTACCCAACAGTTCCAGGCTTTCTGGCGGCTTCAAATCCATGTCGGCTTCCCCGGTGGTTGCTCAACTTACTCCTGGTACCATGTTGTGTTTGTGTTTGATTGATGGAGGAGGCTTGCTGTTGCTCAAGACCAACCTTTATTGTTAGCAGCTCGTAGCCATGCTAGACAGAGTTTACATATATACGAAAAGCATCTCCTTCTGCTACTGCCTCATTCAAACAGTGCCAGTTCAGACAGCAGCGACACCTAGTGGCAAACACTGATCATAACATATATATAATCAAAGAAAAAGCAAAGGAGCGTGAATCCTCATGGGCCACCGTTGCCTCTCCTACACGCTTGGAAAGGGAGGGGAGGGGAGAGGCAAGGGCTATTCAGTTATCAACGCCGGATGCCACTACATCAGGGTTATTCAACTAAAATTCAAAAAGGTCCAGTCAGAGAAAATGTATTGTAGCATCCCTGTTGTTGTTGTTGTGTTAAATGCTGTTCTGAAAAGTCCCACTGTCCCTGAATGTGTTTTGCTAGGCATGTGAGTGGCTGAGAATAGGAGGAGGGCGGGGCGAGAGTGTGTGCTTGATTGTGGTGTGTGGCATGTCTCGTCCTCTGGTCGGCGCGCTTGGTGAGAGAGAGAGCTGCTCAATTGTTCCGGTATTGTTATGTTTATGTTGGCGTGGTTACGGCCGACAGTAACCGAAGATTAGTAATAAATTACATTACTAACAACTGGGCTCGTTATTCCACCATCCTGCTGAACGTTACATTGGTGTCAGAAGTGAAACACTGGACTTCTGATCTCGGCTAGCAGCGACCCGAACCAGCTAACTCTGCTCGACCTACGGTGGCGATGGCGGCGCAGCGGGAAATGACCGGTACTCGTCCTAAAGTCAAGGTTGAGGCGGTGGACAATGAGTACGATGTCACACCGGGACATGACGGTGGCTTGGACCGTGCTGCGGAGCATAGAGCCCGCCTCAGGCAGACGGCCAGGAGGCTACCAGCTGACGCCGGCTTCAGCTCGCTGAGTGCGGAAAAACCCGCCAAAGACGCGGGGCCATGTCTGAATAAAGATGGCGGCGCCCAGAGTCACCAACTGTATGGGAAGACGCCGAAATACTCCGGTAAGGCGGACTGGGAGGCCTTCCATGCCCAATTTGAACTATTGGCAAGGGCCGCTGCCTGGGCGGAGGACACTAAAGCGCTCCAGTTGGCTCTGTGCCTTACGGAGGAGGCCTTGGCATGTTTGCTGCTGCTCAGCCCAGCCGATAGGGGGAACTACGGGGCTTTGGTTGGAGCCCTGCAGCGGCGGTTTGGACAGTGTAGCCAGCCCGGTGTCCTGCGAGCGGAGCTGTCCAACAGACAGAGAGGGCCTGGGGAGCCGCTCCGTGTGTTGGCTAATGACATTGAGACCCTGTCAAGGAGAGCATATGCCCACATGCCCATTGATGTGCAGAATGAGCTGGCCAGAGACCAGTTTGTGTGAGCCATCACCCCGAGAGAGCTGCGCATACAGACACAGCTCGCACACCCCCGCAGTCTGCAGGAAGCACTAGAGCTGGCTGTGGAGAGAGAGGCAGTAGGAGCTACTGCAGAGAATGACCACAGTGGGAGCAGGCCGGTTGGGAGGAGTGTGGAGCTGGTCGGCCTGGGCCAAGAGAAGCCGGCCTGGGCTGCTGAATTGACTGAACTGATTCGGGCTGTGTCACTACAATCGACACGCCGCAGCACCCGTCCTCGCCGAGACCCCCCTGTGTGCTGGACATGTGGCCAGCCTGGTCACATCAGCGTGCGGTGCCCAAAGCAGGCTGGTGTTCAGGGAAACGCCTCAGGGCCTGCGTAGATGGGATGACGCAGGCCCCCTCTCCTGTATCCCAGCCTGTCGTGTTTCCAGTGGACGGAGCCCGACTGAACAGCTGGGGGAACAGAGCTCCACTTCCCCCAGAAGCTGATGACGGCATTGAGTCCACAAGGGTGGTGGGGTGGACCCATGCAGGAAGCTTTTGCCATGTCCCTATCACCCTGGCGGGGGCTTCATGCACAGCCCTTGTTGACACTGGCTCCACTGCAACACCGATGAGACCTGACGTGGTTCCAGCAGGGGCAAAGTTGGAACCTACTGTGGTCAAGCTGCGGACAGTGACTGGTCAGTTAGCCCCCATGCTCGGGAGAGGGGTAATAACCATCCAGCTGGGGGGACTGTCCGTGGACTTTAAGGTGTGGGTTGCAGCAGTGCAGGACCCCTGCATATTGGGTCTGGACTTCCTGCGTGCCACACAGTGTGTGTTAGACCTGGGGAAGAACACACTGGCCTTTCCTGGGGGCCCCACAGTTGAAATGGTGCACCCCGCACAGGCCTCAGGACCGCACCTGCCAACCATGAGAGCAACAGAGGAACATCATGGGTCACACCCCCCACCCCAAGCAGCCCCCCCTACACCCCAACCCCTCACCCCTCATTCTCCAGCCGTTGCGGGCCCTCCTGCCCTGGACCTGCAGTCCACGGTGGGAAACGTGGACAGGCTGACAGTGGTGAAGGAGGTATGGAAACGCAGCTGCCACAACTTGGACCCTGCACAGCAGGGGGAGCTGTGGCAGGTGTTATTGGAGTATAAGAACATTTTTGCACTGACTGAGGAGGAAGTGGGCCTGACTCACCTGGTGCAGCATGACATAGACACTGGTGATGCACGGCCCATTAAGACACGTCCCTGCCGTCTTCCCTTAGCACATCAGGCTGCTGCTGACAGTGCAATAGATGAGATGCTGAAGGCTGGCATCATCGAACCCTCTGACAGCCCCTGGGCCTCGGGGGTTGTGATGGTAAACAAGAAGAGGAGCCCAAAAATGAGATTTTGTGTCGACTATAGACCACTGAACAGCGTGACCAAGAAAGACTCGTACCCGCTGCCCCGCATCGACGAGTCTCTGGACTTAGTTTCTGGCTCATCCTGGTTCTCCTCATTAGACCTGCGCAGCGGATACTGGCAGGTGCCCCTCTCCCCTGAAACTAGGCCAAAGACTGCTTTCTGCACTGGCAGGGGGTTGTGGCAATTTCGTGTCCTCTGCTTTGGCCTGTGCAACGCCCCGGCCACATTCGAACGGCTGATGGAGAAGGTGCTGGCTGACATTCCCCGACAGGAATGTCTAGTTTACCTGGATGACATCCTGGTCCGTGGAAGCTCCTTCGAGGCAGCTTTGGCGTCCCTGCGGTGGACTCTGCAGAAGATAGCGGCGGCAGGTCTGAAGTTCCACCCAGACAAGTGCTGCTTCATGAGAAAGGAACTGGAATTCCTGGGGCATAAGGTTGGAGGTGAGGGTATCAGCACACTGGAAGAGAAAGTGCAGGCTGTGAAGGACTGGCCAACCCCCGCCAACGTGAGGGAGCTGAAGAGCTTTATTGGACTGGCATCCTACTACAGGCGGTTTGTGCGCGGCTTTTCTTGCATTGCTGCACCCCTGTTCCGCCTGCAGCAGAAAGACAGTGACTTTGCCTGGACCCCAGACTGTGAACAGGCTTTCAACCATCTGAAGAAAGCCCTGATGGAGTCTCCCATTCTCATCCCCCCGGACCCCCATCTGCTATTCACCCTGGACACAGACGCCAGTGACATTGGGATGGGAGCAGTGTTGAGCCAGGTGGGGCCAGAAGGGGAGAAAGTGGTGGCGTACTTCAGCAGAACCTTCAACAAAGCTGAACGTCGCTACTGTGTGACACGCAGAGAGCTCCTGGCCATTGTGAGAGCAATCGGCCATTTCCGATATTACCTGTGCGGCCTGCCCTTCACTGTCCGAACTGACCACGCAGCTCTCCAGTGGTTAATGTCCTTCAAGGAGCCGGAGGGGCAGATTGCACGCTGGCTGGAGGAACTAGCACCGTATTCCTTCACAGTGGAGTACAGGGCTGGAGCTCGCCACACCAACGCTGACGCCATGTCCCGGCGCCCCTGTGCCACTGACGGCTGTCGATACTGCGAGAGGAGGGAGGTCCGGGAGGAGGAGCTCCGCGCAGAGGAGGAGCGAGACACCAGGCACCTCAGAGACAGGCCAGCCTGCAGAGCAGCACAGGTTGTCGACCCGATAGAATGGAGAGCGCAACAGGAACAGGATGCTGACCTCCAACCAGTGCTACGGTGGGTGGAGTCTGGACAGAAGCCTCAGTGGGACGAGGTCGCTGGGTGCTCGCCTGCCACAAAGGGGCTGGTTGAAAAGTTTGGAGCTCTCCGAGTTAAGGATGGAGTGCTTCAGAGAGCCTGGAAAGAGCCAGCTACAGGAGAGGAGAGGTGGCAGGTGGTGGTCCCCAGGACCCTAAGATGGGCGGTTCTAAAGGCCTGTCACGGAACCACTGGGGCGGGACATTTTGGAGTTTCCAAAACCCTTCGTCGGCTCCGGCAGAGTTTTTACTGGGGCCAGCTCAGGAGGGATGTTGAGGACTTTTGCCGCCGCTGTGACCTCTGCACAGCGCACAAAGGTCCCCCAGACAGGTCCCGTGCCCAGCTCCAGCAGCTGGCGGTGGGGGCTCCAATGGAGAGAGTGGCAGTGGACATAATGGGTCCATTTCCCCGCACAGACAAGGGGAACCGTTATGTCCTGGTCGCCATTGGATTATTTTACAAAATGGCCTGAGGCGTATGCCATACCAGACCAGGAGGCGGAGACTGTGGCTGACACGCTGGTTCAGGGAATGTTTGCCAGGTTTGGGGCAGCTGAGACGATCCACAGTGACCAGGGGAGGAACTTTGAATCTGCTGTGTTCTCTGCCATGTGTGCACGCCTGGGCATGCACAAGACCCGGACCACACCCCTACACCCGCAGAGTGACGGACTTGTTGAGCGGTTCAACAGAACCCTGGCACAACAACTTGCCATCCTCACTGCAGAACATCAGCGTGACTGGGATATGCACCTCCCCCTCGTCTTGCTAGCCTACAGGTCAGCTGTGCAGGATTCCACCGCATGCACACCTGCCCTTCTTATGTTGGGCCGAGAGCTGCGGACACCAGCAGAAATGGCGTTCGGGAACCCTCCAGACACACCAGCTGTTCCACCAGGACCAGAATACGCCAGGAGGCTCCAGGACAGGACGGAGTCTGCTCATGCTTTTGCCCGTGACCAGCTAGCAAAGGCTGGGATAAGGCAGAAAAGGAACTATGACATGAGGGCAAAAGGGAGAGACTTCAGGACTGGGGACCTAGTGTGGGTGTATAGCCCCAGGAGAAAGAAGGGCCGGTGCCCTAAGTTAGATTGCCACTGGGTGGGGCCCTGTGAAGTGTTGGAGAAGCTGGGGGAGGTGGTTTACAGAGTCCAGTTGCCACCTAGGGGGAGACGGGTGGTTCTCCACAGGGACAGGTTGGCACCATACAGAGGCAACGCGTGCCCACTTCAGCCCCCAATCAACTCCCGGAGAAACAGAGCAGCCACACCCCCAGACTCACTGACTGTGTCCCCCTCCCACTCCCCACATTCTCCCCCACCCTTAAACGCACCCTGTGTGCAGCAGCGGGGCACTGCAGGACTGCAGACACAGCCTCTTGTGTCCGCTACGAGGAGGCCCCAGAGACAGACAAGACCCCCAGGTCACCTCAGGGACTTTTTATGTGATCTCTCGGGGCGAGAGAGTTAGTAAGAGGGGGGCAGTGTAGCATCCCTGTTGTTGTTGTTGTGTTAAATGCTGTTCTGAAAAGTCCCACTGTTCCTGAATGTGTTTTGCTAGGCATGTGAGTAGCTGAGAATAGGAGGAGGGCGGGGCGAGAGTGTGTGCTTGATTGTGGTGTGTGGCATGTCTCGTCCTCTGGTCGGCGCGCTTGGTGAGAGAGAGAGCTGCTCAATTGTTCCGGTATTGTTATGTTTATGTTGGCGTGGTTACGGCCGACAGTAACCGAAGATTAGTAATAAATTACATTACTAACAGCTGGGCTCGTTATTCCACCATCCTGCTGAACGTTACAGTATTAAAGCAAAGCTACATTCTGGCCTGGACCAAATGAAGCGCTTCATACAGATCATACACACAACACGATGATCTGCACACAGATTATAATTTTTTTTTAACAATACTAGATGCTCAGGGCGACTGTGTGGTTATCCATTCATTCTATTTCCCCCTGGGGATTATTAAAGGAATTCTGATTCTAAATGGTTCTAATGCATCAAATACCAACGCAAGTGAAAATTGCCGCAGGGAATGAAAACAGACGGGGATACTTTCTTCACATCAATACAAACAACTACAAATGCTTAAACAAGGGAAAAGGCAGTGGAAATCAATAGCAACTGTGTGTTTTATGGCCGTGGCCTGCTTCTTATCTACATGTGATGTTGCGGGATGGAGACCCCCCAACGTGGAACAGAGACTAAGTGTTTGTCTTCTTCTTTCTCAGTTCAAAGTTTTCAAAAATCAAAAATCAGGTTGTTCAAAAAGGCACCAGGAGGCAGTAGAGGTTTCTTGTTTCTTGTCGACAACAAAGCCCGAGGCCTGAACAAGATCAAATCTTGAACAGTTCTAACACACAATACATGGTCACGCCTTTTATAATGCAAAATCAGGGCGAAGCCAGAGGAATCTCTGGTGGAGGCCCGTAGTGGTTCAAATCTGTAGTCCGACTTGGGTATAGGGGCGAAAGACTAATTGGAAAAAGCACAGTAACAAGGCCAGTGAGGGTGTTTTAGGGTGATTCCCATTCTCTTCTTCAAAGTCACTCTCACCCTGAAATCCCACTAGGCAGGTCTGCATTTTGCTCTGTCCTCTGCTCCAAATCCCAAAGCTGGCTGATGAGTTGACTTGGTCATATTTTGTTGATTTATTGATTTTCCTGTGATTTTCATGCTTCTACCATGAGAGCTAACAGGGTATGTGTCTTAAATGTGTTTAAACCACTTTAAATCTGTTTAAACAATTTACTACTTTGCTGTAGCCTACAGACACCAGGCTTGAGTTAAAGTGTTATTCCACATCCAAGACGAACCTCTCGTTGTCCATGGTGTTAAAACAAACCCCTCTCAGTAGCTGATGTCTGGCCAGGAGGTCGATTATAAAGTAATATGGAGGTGGTGATGGAATATATGATTGAAAGTCTGACGTGGCCAGGCTGTGAGTTACATCAAAAATAGACCTGTGAAGAGGAGTGCCGTGCCATTTGACAAGGGAGGGAACACACATGTACAGTAACAGTAGGCCCAGGTAGGAGGAAGTTTTATTTTTATGATGTTTACTTATCACCTACAATTCCCACACTTATTACCCGCAGTTCCAATGAACCCAATTACCGCGTATGTAATTCAAATGTCTATGCTTTTAGCAAAACATTGAAAGCCGGCCCCACAGATTATAGTGCATTTTGTCTCTTTTTTTGAATTTTGAATTAGTGGAGGTGGAAAAAGAAGTCTGCAACCAAAACCTTACAAAACCATACAAAAAAAAAGCAATTACACTAAATGCATAGTGAAAAGGCAACCACATGAAATCAAAAACAAAAGATTCCCAAGGCCTGATATCTGCAATCAATACAATGCCAGCTGAAATAAAACCACTTGCAGGCAGCAGGGGACAAATAAATTAATGCCCACTGATCATACCCTTTTCCTCTTTTTTACATTCTGTGTCTCATTTTTTTGAAGGAACATGAGCATCTGAAATTTGAAAATACGGTCACCCTATGCTGGCACTAGTTTTGCAAAGAATGATGGACAGATATCTAATGGGACATATACCTTTTAAGATATGTATGTCTGTATGTATGCACTCATACATCCACCAAGGGCGTTTCAGGATGAGGACAATTATTTTGTGACATTAGGTGGGCCTGATAGCGTCTTTCAGTAAATGGTTGTAAATAGTTGTGCTTAACACAAGCTTGTGTGATATCAGCTTGGTAACGTTCTGCAAAAGCTACATTGAGTTGCTAAGTCATCTGTGGTTTTAAAGAGTCCAGTGAGCTCCTCTAGAGATATAGTATTGGCATGCTTCACCTGCTGATCTCTCGATGATCAAGTTTATCTTTTAATCAGTAAAAGTTGTATCACATAGATGACATACGTCTACTAATGTTTCAAATTGTGTTTTCTTTTTCAGGAATTTAGTCATTTTAACGTCAGAGCTCACCTCCCCACATGTCAGTACCACCAAAACAAGTTCCCCTCTGAGACTATTTTGCTAAGACACGGTTGCTTCATCCTCGTGTCGCCCAAGATGATTGTGGTTGGATTGTGATTATTGTGAAGACAGTGAGCTCTAGAGGTTCAGATTTTGTTATCTAACCAAGCTAGCTGTTTTCATACTAAGCTAAGCTCACTTTCTCCTGGCTTCATCTTCATGTTTGTCAAATTATTCCTTTAAATTACACTAACCCAGTAATATTCCCCTTGAAGTAAGTGGTTCATTTTCCAGTTGATATTCAAATTATTTCCTGAAACCACTAGACAACTTAAAAGAAAACTATGGTGACCACGTTTATCAGAGTACAGGTTATCTCTTAGAGGTAGACAGCAGCTGGATGTGTCATCCATTTCATCCTATTGTAGTTAGAACCCCATATAACTGGTCATAGACACCTAGTCACCCTTTCTGGGGCATATGTAGGACAAAATTACATTAATCATATTCTTTATGATGGGAGGTAGTGGATGGAGGTCGTGTGGCAGGTGGTGGGCCAGGGTCATCTCCCAGGCGTCCAGTAGATGAACATTCAGACCTCTGAACATGGCTCTGAGCACCTTGTCTCGCTGCATTGAGTACCAGTCACTATTTGTTAGTGCTGCAGTAAGCGTCATACCTTTGGGGTTCCCTGTCCGGATGATGATCACTGTGCCTGGAGCCCTGTCCAGCAGCCGGACCACTGACCTGCGGATGCTCTGCAGCCGCCGGATATACACCTCCATAGGGAAACTGCCAAAGTGAGCCCAGATGCCAAAAACTACGACAGTATTAGTGCCTCCAATTAAATCATCAAGTTCATTGGCAATGTGACGTGTCTCACTGATTGGGACAGGGGCAATACGGATAGGAGTACCATGAAAGCGATATTTCATAAAAATGTTGTTTGCATAGTCCAAAGCCATGTAAGGTCCAGTTTTCTTCGGGTTGTGCAGGTTAAACTCCTTAAGATCTAAACATTTGACAGAGGGAACAGATTAGACTGCAGTGTGAACAAAATCAAACTGTTGATAGAAATCTCTGTGGATCAGCTACCTGGTAGTACTGCGTTGAAATATTCAAAAAACTGCCTGACGGTGGAGTCTCCATACAGGTGGACCACCTTGCCTTTCAGACACTGAGTGATGGTAGACAAGTTGAACTGGTGAACTGTGGTGCCATCCAGTGCTCGCCACACACCCTGGTAGTAATAACCAGAGAGTCCAGAATTCACACTGCTGTTCTGCACCTGTGGTTGACCTGAGAAGAAGTTAAAGGGTAAGGGTGGCGTAATTTTATCTTATTTTTTCATGTTGTCAACAAATCCCATTAAAAACTAAAACAAAAGGTCTCTAACCTGTGTGTGGCTCTCAGTCACTCATTTGCTACTACAAAAGATGTAAATCTTTATGAATGTGATACAAATACATTGCTTTTGTTCTAAAAAAGAACTCCAGAGCAAAAATATACACCAGTTGGTGTGCTCCATCTTCTCAAAGTGGTCTGAATATATCTCTGTACAGGGGAACGATGCCCAAAAGAAAGTGGTCAAATATTTTTCTGCTTGTTTTACTTTGATTGTCTGTAATACAATAGGTTTTAATTATTGGAGGCAGCAGTTGCGGTATTAAAAAAGTGCTTTACCTTTCTGTTTTGGCAAAACAGTGACACTGGAAGGTCCTGAGGCCTGAATGAAGACTTTCATGTTTACATGACTGAAGAAAATAACATAAAAAAAATACAATTAATTTTTTCAAACACTACAACATAACATAAATACAAGAAAGGAGGAAAGCAGAGAATTCTTGAAAATTAATTCAACAACACACAAAACTTTTTTAGTTAAAACAGCAGTAATTAATATTTAAACAATAGGACCAATGACCAATGGAATGTTCAAGGTGTCACTCGCAGTGATAAATGCACAGATGATCATCACCCAACTTTGCAGTTCTTCTGAATTCTACAGGGTTTTCTAGCATTTTCAGCGTATATTTTGGTTTTAGGGCCTACTTCACTGTTTGAGTTGAGTCACAGCGCTCTCATCATCGTATTTTATGAGATGCAGCGAGCAGCTGCCGTAAAGAAAGCTCTGATTAAGCTACCACTAAACATCAGACAAAGCAACTAGTGGGTGAAAATAGTGTAGCATTTTACAACTGAGTCAAGTATTTTTCTGAGGAGTTGGTAGAAACCAAACTAGAGCTAAAAGACAAAGAGTGAGTGTGCAATTTAGCTGCCATTCTTGGGGGACATGAGTGGTCCAGGAAAGCCATACTGATCCACACAGCAGTCATTGAGATTCTAAACATCGGCCGATCTTGTTCTCCAGCCATCACGCAGGTTCTGCCCAGTCTCACACTAATCTACGCCCAACATCACTTCATCCTCAGAGCGGCCCACGTTCCCAGTCACCACGACAGCAATGGTGATTCATTGTCTTGTTTCCATTATCAGAGATTCAGACAATTGGCACCAGAATCAAATTTCCATCTAACAACGGTCCAGCTACAACATTCAACGAGCCCCTCAGTTGTGAGAACTATCCAAAGTTTCTCCCTTTCACATTCACCCCTTTCATCCATATCCATTCATCTGTCCTGAACATACAATATTCTGAATTTCGTTAAACTCAGATAACATTTTATGGCATGGAATTTGGCAGTGAATTTTGTCCAAATTTGTTTTTTTGCTAACCCTGAAGCTAAACTTTTTGTCAAATGTGCCAGGTGAGCAATTGTTATTGGACTGAAGGACTCATCTCTTATAACACAATCACTCTCCTACAGATTTTGGATATTGTCCTATAGCTAGCCCTCTTGAATGCTTTATGCTACTGCAACCACATTTGGTGGACATGTGTAGATATATCTGAATGACCATGGCAAGCCTGGTGCCATTTAGTTAATAAGTTGGGCTGTAGCAGCATCATTCAAGTATAAAGAGTCTATATATACTGCAAGCAGCTTTTACAAGGACCAAGCAATCAGTCCTCTCTGAATGGGCATGAGGTCAAATGGCCACCTGCTTTATTTGGGTACTGCACTTGTTGTCTTTAAAATGTTAACCATTTTTAAAAGCACTCTATAGTTACAAACTTGTTGATTTTTTTCACCAAGGTAATTTGTGGGTAACATGCTATGCATGTATTAGAAGTCACAAAAAAAATGTTAGTCCTGTCTGTCTGCTCCCTCACCCTTGAAACAGCTTGTCCTCCTTGGGCTTAAGAACATTTTTATATCCTCCCATGTAGTGGTTGATCCTGGCGTCACAGCTCAGGCTCTTTGGCTTGTAGCAAAACCAAGGATCGCCCGTGCGGATGTCAGTGTAGTTGCACAGTGGCTGCTGGGACGGACGTAGGCAGATGTCACAGATGGTAATTTCAGATTTTGAGCCTAAACGGAAGATGCTTTTGAAGTAAACCCTATCAGGCTGTTCGTTGTTCAGTCTGCTCAGCACTGTGACAGCCTCACTCGGGTGAACCAGCAGCACCTGATAGAACAGAGAGTTTTCAATTAGTCCAGTTAGATCAGTTAAGACAAATAAAAGTTCCACTTAAAGCTCCACGCTTTGATACTATTATAAATTGTCTTGTGTTAACTGGAATGATCTTTGGATGACAATCCCTGGAAATTCAATTTACCCCTTCCCCAAACATCAATTGTCAAATCATAGCCTAGCAACTGTAAATAGTCACGGCACGTCAGTCAACTTGGATTTCTGTACATTTTAAAGTAGGGTGCATGGGGATGCAGAAGTTACTCTCCATTGTTAGGAGAACGGTAACTATTTTAACCTTTCCAAATCCAAAAATACAGGAGGAATTTGTTTGTTATGTATTCTTATCAGGAAATTAAAGAGTTGGAGGTTACATACAAAAAGACACGTGTAGTATTTTTTCCAATGTAAGGGATCCTTACATCCTGGTGCTACCACCAGCTTACATTAAATACCAGCCAAACTGGTTATCTGAGACAACATTGTGTACCACACTCATCAGCCAAACAAAGGGTCATGTTAGAAGGAAAAATGTAAGATTAGGCTGTTATTTCAGTCATGTTTATAACACTACAGTGGTTTTGTCTTAAGTCCCAATGTGTCCAACATTCCTAAGTTACTAGTGGAAAAACAGAGAATTAAAAATACCTAGTACAATCACCTGAATCTGTGCGCTTCCTTCCCACAGTAAAGTGAATACAGCAGAGTAGCTGCCATTGAGATGATCCACCACATGCCCAACCACACCTGCAACAAGCTTTGGATTGTGCAGCCGAGCGAGTAAGACGTCTCCCCCAGATTTCTTGGGATGTCCCTTGAAGTCATACATGTTGATCATAACCTCCAGCTGATCTCCTACATGCCACTGTCCTCCTCCTCTCTGTGGTGGTAGAATGATGAAGTTGCTGTGGGCAGGATCAGTGGTCTTCTCCAGAGAAAGAGGAGTTGGCAAAACTGGAGTTTCAGGCCAAGCAATGGACTCTAGTAGGAGGCGTTCCTCCTGAGCGTCCTCAGGGGACAGCGGCTGGAAGGTGCAGAAGCCTTGATGCGTGTCAGGGACAGTGGAAACTCTTGGGACAATGATGGTGGCGTTTATGGAGGAGTTTACTTTATGCTGAAACTGGCAGGGGGTAGAGAGAGAGAGAGAGAGATGCATCAAAGAATTAGGCAAAGAGAATCAACTAAATGAAAAAAAAAGGGCCAAGGTAGAAGATTCTTGCCCCAAAGCACAACATGCCTATTTGAATACTTTTTGGGTTTAATATTAAGTGTTGAGCGGTCAGCTGCCGAAATTTATTTCCCGGCTTCCCTGTGGTGTTACAAGTGGTGGCAGGGAACGCAGGGAACGCAGGGGAACGACTCCAAAGCAGACAGAGGCAGGTAGTAGAATGATGTTAAGTGAATTTAATAGGAAAATGGACAGAAAGGTGCAGGTACAAATCCAGATACCGAGTACACAACACACCCAGTGACACTGGAGAACAGGACAGGGCTAACAGAGCTGATGCAATGAATGAGGAAGAGACAACAGACAACAGACAATAGACAATAGACATGCTCATACCATTTAAGAGAGACAGACCTGGAAGAAAAAACTCAAACTCAATGGCCAAAAAGTGCAACTGGTTCTAACATTCAGAGCTGACACGTAAAATCAAAAGGAATAAAAAAAATTTTTTTAAAAGTCCAAAAATTACAAGTCCAGAACAACCATCCACCCAATTGAGATAAAGTGAAGCAAAGGATTCAGAAGGATTTTTAAACTTTGCACACAAAGCAGTTAATGATGAACACATACCGATATTCCTTTAGATGTGGAGTTTTCTTTAGTTTGTTCCAGCTGACCCCCAACTTCAAACCACTGAGGAGAGCACAAAGGGAAACTTCTAATGTGAAATAACTGATCTCAGTGATTTTCCTTAATGTAGTCCTTACAGATCAAACCCAGTCTCATAGAGCTTTGTGAAATAGTCACAAAACTGAATCCATTAATTCATGTTGTGTCTGTTCGTAAAGATTTGTATTGAATAGCAGCAAATGTAAGACAGGAGATTGGAACATTGATGGCTTTGGACTTGAAATGGGAAGGATAGATTAAAGACAGCAGAATAACACTATATAACTCAAAACATAGCCACATTGGATATGAAAACAATGTCAAAATCTAACATGAAACACTTTAGACTGGGTTCACACTACAAGTTGTCCCTCTAAAACCCAAGTTCTCACCTCCAGGACCTCCATGTAACGGATCACAAAGATTAATACAGCCAAAGCCAGAAAGAAAAAGACAGTGCTGTACTGTGGAGGGCCAGTGCCGACTTCCCCTCTAATCCAGGCTCTGATCTTTATGATTGGCGATCAGTTTTCATCTATAATTGCAGCATAGCACTGTGACCAGATCACCTGGTACTAAATGAAAGAATAAAAAAACAAAAACGAGGGGTAACTGACACCTTGTTATGCTACTAATATGATTCATTATACCTGCGGGAGGAGGTGCTGCTGCACGGGTCCTGACTAGCGTGGCAGCTGTTCAGTGCATTGTGGGATTTGTAGTATTAGAGGTGGGAGTGCTGTTTACCGACGGGCCGTTCTTAATAGTCACATGGAATTATCTCGCGGGCCGGATATAATTGTATCGCGGGCCGGATGTGAGCTTAGAGTCTAAGCTCAGTGAACTAGAGATGGGATTTATGGCTCTTTGAAGGGAGCCGGATCTTGAGGAGCCGTTCCTTTCAAAGAGCCGTTCAAACGACTGACTCTTATATTTACTTATTTATTTATTAGAAGTCAACCATGGGTAACTTGTTTTCATCAAGGAAACAATCACTGGTAGCAGTTGTAAAATAAATGTATAAAATAATGTATATCGCCTTTCTAGTCATTTCCACTACTCAGAGGGCTGATGCTGAATCTAAGATGGAATAGCTGAGCTGGTGTCTGTGGGCACCCGGAGGCCTGCCGTACCACTTGACGCACATGCTGAGACAAAAGAGGAGGGAGCTTGGAGAAAAGTCAGTGACTAACTGTTAAATTCTGAAAATGGGTGCCTATTATTTGATTACAGCTATCAATGGTCTCTTACTATGAAGGAAGTTGGCACAGGCAGCACAAGAATTGGCTCCTGGCTCTCATTGTAATTTCTAGCGGTTAAAGTCAATACACCTCAGTGATTTCCCCCAATGAATCTTCAGTGGAACAGACAGAGCTAAACTGAAACAGAGGATTCAGAAGGAATTTTAAACTTTGAACATAAGGCAGATGATACAAACCGATATTTCTTTAGATGCAGGGTCGTCTTTAGCTTCTTCCAACTGACCTCCACTGTCTTTAAACCACTGAAAGTAGCACAAAGTTAGACTTCAGAAAATGGGGATTGCCCATATCTGTCTATGACAAAAATTTATACATGATTGGGGAATATACCACGTTTGACCTATTCTGGTTGGATTCCACACCCATGGTTGTCTACTTTTTCATCACCTGTTCTTAATTCATAAACATTTTTAAATATTTTTTTCCACTTGTCTCTCAGAAGAATGAACAGAAGGGGGAGAACAACAGAGGCATACCATCAATTTTGGCTGCATGTTAAAGTAAACTTACATAGAACATGATTAAATACATTAATTATTGACTATACATCTTTAATGTTCATGGTTTCAAGGGGGTGGAAGTCTTCTGTTCTGTGTAAATGGCCTATCCTGTATGATATGCTGCACTGCTCTAAAAAAAATTCATACTATCAAAAACATACATGAATTAATCACAGCATATATTTTCCAGAGTCCTTAGTGGAAGTCAACTAGCGTGATTAAGACTGACTAGTTTGACTTGTTTTTGGAACCACTAAATTGGATCACAGTAATGATTTTTGTCTTCTCCTCAAATGGGAAGTATAGAATAATGCCAGCCTGATCCTTTAATTAGGAGAAAAAATATCATTTAAACTCATATTGCATTTATTTGCAATAAAGACTATCACCAGCTGAGTCAGCGACACACGTATTTGAAAGCATCTTTATTACTGGAATATAAAGATTTCAAAAAAGGTCTGATTAAGTTCTTACCTTCAGGACTTCCATGTGACGTAGCAGAAAGATTAAGACAGCCAAAGCCAGAATGATAAAGATGGCACCGTGCTTAGGGAGGCAAATGCTGACCTCCCCTCTTATCCAGGCTCTGGCCTTCATTATTGTTGGTCAGTCTTCATCTATAGCTGCAGCGTAGCACTGTGATCTGGTCATCTGCTTCTGGATTAGAAAATAAAATAAATAAAGATTTTCAAAAAAGGGTAACTGACACTTCCTTTGCTTGCTGAGAATAAGAATTTGACTTGCTTTCCATTTGACTTCTTTTGATGTTACTCTGACCTTTTTACTTTGTTAGCCACACTAGTTAGCAGTGTGGTTCCACCACTTTGGGCCAGACTGAAAAACATGGAATGTGGTATGACGCCCAGAGGACAAAGTCTTATGACTTAAGTGACTTTTCTATGGCACCACCAGCAGTTCAAGGCTTATCCAGTGAAATATCGCAATATTTACTTTAAGCACAATTTTTTCCACATTCATGGATCCCAGGCCATGTATCTTAATGACTGGTGATCCCCTGACTTTTCCTTTCATGCTACCATGTGCATGAAATTTGTAGGTATCAATGAAATGTCTTCACAACTCTCAGATGGATTTGTATGTGATTTTATACAGACACTCATGTAAACTGAAATCACTGACTCTTTATCCAGAGGCCTTAGGTCAATTTTGGACACAAATCAATTTAACCAACAGTTGCAGTATGCAAGTTACATACAGACATATTCCAAAGGTGACTCTATCTGGTTTATCAGTGTGGCTCGTTCTGTGACATAGTATAGCACTGATTTAAAATAAAACAATCTGATGTACTCCAGAGTTCATTTTGGGTTATTTTGTCTGCAGACATGCAGCAAATACAGGCAATAGTTATTTTACTTATAAGTAGACATGAAACTACTCATGATTCAGAGAAGACTTTTTTTCAGCACATTCTAATGCTCTAGTTATGTAGTCTTTATTTCTGTATCATGCCAAACATTTACCCCATACCACAGTGGACTACAGCACCATAAAATAAAACTTCAAATATAGCGAGATTGATATAAAACATGTCATGTATCTTACCTCAGCAGAGATTCACTCGTAGAGATGATATGTCTCTCTATATGGTTTCAAGGTGTAGTCGGAGGGTTGGCTCAACAGGTTCAACACGTCACTGCGAGAGGAGTAGCACATGGGTGGGGCCTCATGCATGGAGGGCTTCTGTTTACAGGGTTGTAACATTATCCTCCAACACTGCACTGAAAGATAAGATGGCCGTGTATAGTCACCTCATTTCCCTACTGCCGTGACCGAAACTGCTTCTCCTCTGCTGCTGCATCAAAAATGCACCAAATATTTTCAGTTCTTTATAACAACATATACGTATGTGCAGACAAAGTATTTCATTGTCCTTACAGTGATTATTTTTTCACCGCATACAATACAAAATTTACAAATTCTCAGCTGTGTTCAAAGAACGAGAACAATTGAAATGGCTCAACGTAGCTAATATTACAGGGGGTTCCTCCAAACAGTATCTCCAGGAACATTCAGTGCCTTAGCTATCTTTTTATATCCCTTCCTTCTTTGTTTGTGCTAAGCAACGATCTCCTCTCTTAGCTTTTTGGACAATTCTGATGACTTACCCATATTTCTAACATGCACACAAACATCACTGAGAGCAAACCCTTAGTCAGTTTGGGAATTCCTCAAGCACACCTGATGCAACTAATGAGTCCCTAGATTAGCTGCAACACGTGTGCTTGACAACACCTGATTTGCAAATCAGTGCTCCTATGGGGGATTCTATTCAGGGGGTTGAATAATTTTTGCGACTGCAGTGGTCATTAAATGTGGTATTTTGTGTTGAATTTGGAGAAAAAAACATCTGTAATGTTAATTGTGTTGAGTTCTTGTGCTGATTTTTATCAAATACTTTAATTAACTAGACATTCCTGTTTTGGTTTTTTCCTTTTTTGATAGTGTGTACCTGGCAGCAATTCTACTACACACCTCTGTGTACTGCCCCCTACTGGAGGGTGTAATTATGCTCGAACCAAATAACTAGAAGTTTCAGAAAACCGCATCAAGTGTGAATACATGTACTATGGTTGTACTATATACACACACACAAAAACAATATCTTTCTAGGTGTCACAATCCTCCCCTGCACAATAAATGTTGTCCTCAACATTAGCCTTGCTGCAAACCATGCTATGGGATGTAACACCCATATTCAACTCATAACTCTAACATTAAAGGTAATATCTTTGATTTAGCATATGACTTCATGGCAATAGCTTTCTTTTGAAAGTTAAAAACAAAGCAAATAGTATTAAGTGCAAGTTAACAGGTTTTACCCTCAGAGTACATTACTACTGCATACATTGTGATCTTATCACACTCTACTTTTGACTAGCTCTACAGTGTGTAAACTTAAAAAAAAGCCTTCCTATTAGCAGTTGTAACAATAGTACAGTACTACGTTAATGACGTTAATCATTTCACTGTACACTCCATGGAGACTTCTGTCTTATACTTATACCAAAAAAACATTCCATTTACATTATTTCTATGCTATACCATAACCACAAATTATGTACTTTATGACTTGAGCCTCTTTTTAGTCACATACCCCATGTTTGTAACTTTGCAAAAGCATAAACATCTTACTAAACAATTTTTAATTCACTTTTCCCTTTCTGTAACTAGTTAAGCATAAACAACACTTAAATCACAGTGGGTAGCTCCATGTTCACATTACATTCAATTTTTCTTTTTTTCTTTTCCAATCTCAATCCTTATTTCTCCATGACATCTTTACTAGTCAGCAACTACTCAGTTCACAAACAGTCCATGTTGCTGTGTCCACTCTTCACAGAATAAACTGCTACAGTCAATGGTGACCCTATTAATAGTCTTTCAGTGGTATCCTGCAGGAACAAGAGTAGGATACACCAGATGTGTTCCAAACATCTGTGGTGGTATCTAAGGCACTCCGTATTGTCCATATACTGGTGTCAATGTGTTGACATAGAGTGGGTTAGTGTGGAGTCCTACCACACGATGAGTAGGCTGGCCTAAAGATTCATATGTCAGTGTCCCTCTAGGACGTCTTTCTCTCTGTGATCTGCGTGGCTGTGTGTCAGAAGGCTCTGGCTCCGGTTCGCCAGATGATTCTTCAGGCTGGTCAGGTTGTTGGACCTCAGGAGCATCATGTCCAGTAGCCACATTTTCTGTTACATCATTGTCAAGAAGCATTTCCATAGGAGCTTCCATTCTGAACTCCACTGCTTCAGCATTAAGGTCAGAATGAGGTAGTGTTTCAGGAGTAATGGGAGGTACAACATTTTGTCCTACAGTCTGTTGGTGGTGGTGCCTCAGTCTATGAAGCCAGTAACGCTCCTCCTCATCTGAACTCTCTGAGTTCTCTGATGTTTGGGTTGGGGTGTTCTCTTTTTGTCTCCTTTTTTTAGTATGAGAATTTTGTCCTCCCACAGTGTTTTGTGCTGGGTTCTGAAGTGGCAAAGCATTACATGGCATCAACACGTTGCGATGGAGGATTCTGCCTCACCCTGCGCCACATTCAGGTTTTACCTCATAAACAGGGCTGTCTGTCCCTTTTTGCGGGACCACAATATGTATTTGATCCTCCCAATATGAGCATAATTTTCCAGGACCTCCACGCTCTGACATATTCCTTACAAGCACTCTATCACCTGGGGAAAGGACTGAACTTTGTCTCTTCTGGTCATAATAAGTTTTGCCTCTTTTTGTAGTCTTCTTGATGGTTTTGGAAGCAATGTCATATGCTTCTTTCATTTGCTGCTGCCATTTTTGGGCATATTCCTGATGTGAACTAAATCTTCCCCCATTATTTAGTCCAAAGATCAAATCAATTGGCAACCGGGGATTTCTACCAAAAAGCAAGTAGAAGGGAGAATATCCTGTTGCCTCACTGGTTGTGCAGTTCAACTTTACTCACAGTCACTCCAATTTCCCTTTTTGTCTTCCTCCAAAGTCCGCAGCATAGATAACAAGGTGCGATTAAACCTTTCTGCTGGATTCCCTTGTGGATGATAAGGGGTTGTTCTTGAGTTTGCTATGCCAGAGTATTTTTGTAGCTGTCTGAATAACTGGTTTCCAAATTCTTTGCCTTGGTCGTGGTGTATTTTAACCGGGAAAACCAAACTGGAGCGAAAAATCATTGAAGATTTTTTCTGCTGCCGTTTTGCCCGATTTGTTACGGGTTGGGTAAGCTTGGGCAAATTTAGTGAAGTTGTCAATAATCACCAAAATATACTCATACCCTCCCCTGCTTTTTTCAAGGTGAAGATAGTCTTTAGAAACCATTTCAAATGGTGCTGTTGCAGGCACATGACACATTGGGGCTCTGCTATGCACAGCAGGTTTTTTCTGGATGTTGCATTGGAAGACTTTGGTTATGAAAAACTCAATGTCTTTTTGCATCCCAGGCCAATAAAACCTCTGCCTAGCCAGGTGTAGGACACGTTGTACCCCCAAGTGTCCCATTTCACAGTGAAGGTATTTGTACACAAGTTATTAAGTAGTCCCTAAACCTGTCTGTGACAGCCCATTTGAGTACTAAAAACCCTAGCTTCACAGTATGTAAGCTATTGTGTTCGTGAGCCGTAGCCATTAACTCTAAGTCTGCCTTCCTGCCTCTGATACAAGACTGCTCCCAGTCCTTGTTCTGAAGCATCTACGTGCAGAATGAAGGGATCTTCAAACCCCATTACAGGTGGGTTAGTCAGGACATCAACTAGGTAGTTCAGAGCATTCTGGTGAGTGTCATTCCACACAATTTTCTGATGTGGAGGGAGCTGTCCTGCTCCTGCTGAACGAAAACTGGGCTTGGGCTCAGGGTTTGGTGTTACATCTGTTGAGAGTAAGTCATACAGGCATTTTGCATGACGAGAGAACTCTTGCACATAGCTTCTGTAGTAACCAAGGAAACCCAAAAGTTTGCGCAGCTCTTTAATGTTTGTGGGTGGTTTTGTCTTCAGTGCTTGCACAGCTGCTATTTCTTTATTATCCATCTTGTAGCCTTCAGCTGAAATCACTTTGCCTACATAGCGTACCTCATTTTTGAAAAGGTCGCACTTGTCTGGCCTTTTATTCCCCAAGCTTGCTGTCGTTTGAGGACAGATCTCACATCCTCAACATGCTGTTTGAATGTTTTACTATAGACCAGGACATCATCTAAGTACGGAATGCATATTTTGTCTGTAAGACCTTCCAGGCTCTCTTCCATACTACGTTGGAAAGCTGAGGGTGCGTTTGTGAGGCCAGATGGAATCCTGTTCCATTCATAAAGCCCCCATGGTGTTGAGAAGGCTGTCAGTTTCTTTGACTCCTCACTGATGCTCCCTTGATGATAAGCTCTGCCTTGGTCCAGTACGCTGAACCAAGCGTTTCCACCTAGGCCATCGAGTATCTCCTGTATGCGTGGTATGGGGTGCCTGTCTGGGATTGTCTTCTTGTTAAGCCCCCTGTAGTCAATGCACAGTCTTAGGCTTCTGTCTCTTTTCCTCACGCAAACCACTGCAGCTGCATATGGGGAGGTGGATTTACGGATAAAGCCTTTGTTTAACAAGTCTTGGATGTGGTTCTTTACCTCATCATACAATGGTCGAGGTATGGCATTATATGTTTTGGCTACTGGGACCTCATCAGTTAGCTTAATGTCCATTTTAAAAAAATTTTATGGACCCTATATCATCTTTGTACCTAGCAAATGCCCCTGATTCCTCCCTGAGCATTCGATTGACCACCACTTGCGGTTCGCTGGCCAGATGGTCCACATTGACAGGCAGGTCCCACAGTTTGTCTTGGGAATTGCTTTGAGACAACTCTGTGGCAAAGCATGATGGAGCCTCAGAATTTTCAGCATTTACCAAATTCACCTGGTGTCCCTCTGGGTACACCGGATTACAGTCTGTTATCCTCTGTATGCTCCCTATCACAGTTTTACTTGGCATTGTGATGTCATGTTGTGTGGTATTTCTCACATAAATGTGTACTTTACACTCAGGGGTGAACAGCTGAGGAGTGTGGGAGATTGATCCTTTAGTTCTCAAGACAAAGACACATGTTCTCCCCAACACATTTGTTATGGAGAGATTATGAAAAAGGGTTGGATTCTTTCTTCAGCCAACCATTTTTTTTCCAACTTGTTTCACAAGTTACCTCATTTTTGACAAAAATAAATGACCTCATCATGTAAAGTCTAATTATCAGTAGAAAACATTTATATTCCAGCTTGCACGCTTTGTTGTTATTGTGATTCGTTTTTGTGCAAAGTAACCCCAACTGAATACTTAGTATTAACCACTGAATTCATAGCATTGAAATAGTTTACTTTGAAAAACATCAAAAGTCAATCATGCAGTCACGTAGTAATCAAATCATGTAGTCTGACTTGTTTGACATTGTTGGAAATAAGTCAAAGTGAGCAGCTCAGTTGTGTTGAGTGTGTTTGCTTTTCTGATTCTGCTGGGGGGTAAATAGAGCGATGTTGCGAGTCAAAGCTTGGTGTACAAAGCTAGATAACAAAGTTGTAAGCGGTGTGAGCAGAAGCCCTCTGTGTTTGCAGCCCCACCCACGTAAATGCACACCAACATTGGATAGCTGTAGTGACCCAGTATCCTCTTCAGTGACGTGATAAACCGGTTGCACCATTTTCTCGACTCTGCAAGTTGTGTTTTCATGAATAGTAGGGCATGAAATGACCAGCCTCTTTTGCTCATTCAGAGAGACGGAACTTCATGCCAAATGAACCTCTACTGAGGTAAGGCACAGTGCCTTCGAAGTTTTATTTTATGATGTTGGGATCAATTGTGGGATAGGTGAAATGTCTGGCATGACACAGAAAGTCCACTCCAGATGATGGGTGCTTTAAGTAGATACTATTTTAAGTAGATTTTACTGCTAATACATAAGGCTTATACTTCTGAGACAATGTATATTTCCCCCTCATAATTTTCTTTGTGTATTCCTTCACAAAATGTAATTTAGCTGTCCCTGTACACTTCCCATGTTTAGTACTTTTCCCCCAAATGATTACTACAGTGTATGTACTTGTAAACTAAAGCTGAACTAAACTCAGCCTCTGTTTGTGATTGTTTCCTGCACATTATCCTGAACAGTCAGATACTGGCTACATTTCCTGCATGTCTGCTGATAATCTCACGGAAACAAGATGCAACTTGAAACTCATTCACCTGACTAAACTGACAGACAAGCACAGAGAGACAGACCGCTATGTCTCTGTTGTTCTGTTGTTATGGGCCATGGCCTGTGGTGAACATTATTCTACTCTACTTTACTCTAACTGATTAAGCGTCAGTGAGTTCAATTCATCCTAAGGTGGACAGAATGTCTGTAGCAAATATCATGCTAATCAAGCCATCCAATAGTGGTGGACCCACGCTGCTAGTGTGGCTAAGAGTAAAGAGCATTTTGTGAGCAGAACCAGAGAGCATTAAAAGGTCAGTTATGATAATAACATCGTTGCATTTACAGAAGTACATTTGAACAACAGTGGGGAAACTGGAAGTATCTCTGATCTGTGGAATGACAGTGAAGACAGATTAGTTGTGTGGCGTCAAACTGCAAAAGATTGCAGTGTCCAGATGTATTCAGATATTTACATTATGTTGGCAAAGGGTACATGACAGGGTCACCTGGGAGCGAATCATCATGTTAAACAGTTTGTTTCCATTCTTTCATCCAGTAGCAGGTGACCTGGACACAGTGATACCCTCCAGCCACAGATGAAGACTGATCATGAAGGTCAGCCTTTGCCTTCCAAAGTACAGCACCATCTTCCTCTTTCTGGCTTTGGCTGCAACAATCTTTGTGCTACGTCATATGGAGGTCCTGCAGGTGAGAACTTGGGTTTCAGTGGGACTACTTGAAGAGTGGACCCAGTTTCTAGTGTTTCATGTTGGATTTTAAGATATTGTTTTCATATCCAATGTGGCTTAGTGGTGTTGCTCATTGCAAATGTATGCAATTTGAGTTACATGGTATTTTTCTTCATAGTCCTGCCCTGTGTTCAGCAGCTCTTCTAAGTAAAGAATAAGGCTGTATTCCTTCCCATTTCACGATGACTCCAAAACCATCAATGTTCCAATCTCCTGGTTTACATTTGTTACCATTGAATACAAATCTTTACAAATGTTTTTAAGGTTCAGATTCATCCTGAATCATCTGTTTTACTTTACCTCTGATTTCTACCTTTCTGTTTCTCTTTGTGCTCTCCTCAGTGGTTTGAAGTCAGCGGCAGTAAGCTGGAACAAGCTCGAGAAAACTCTACTTCTAAAGAGATAATGGTAACTGTAGCAGTCACCATTTACTGCCTTGTTGTGTTCAAAGTTTAAAGATCCTCCTTAATCATCGGACTAATTGTTCTCAGGGGGTCCAAAACCCCTTTTTTGGGACATGTTTTTGTTGAAATGTTGTAAATGTAAATATTAATGTACTATACTTGCATAAATAGCCATACCAGTATGAAAGAAGACGCAAAGTGAAGAATTTCACTCACAACAACTATAATTTTTAAGATAAGGTCATCTTTTTTTGCCTTTTGGAATGTTGTGAGTGATATTTCAAAACAGAATAGCATCAAGCTCCACAATCTTGGCTACTTGGCTACTTTCCCCTTTGCAGCAGGATACTCCCTGCCAATTTTCATAGTTGCATGTCAATTTATGCTATTGTGTTACAGTAATATTTATAATTATGTCATTTTGCCAGAGACATGTCCCAGTCAAATCTTTCGGAGTAAAGCAGAAGAGTCTTTTGTTCCATCAAATCTCCATTAGGGGTTTTTTATTTTACCGTAAGTAAAGGTTTAGCATCCTATATGGCACGTTGCAATGTTCCACTAATCAGTGAAATGAAAGATGTTTTGCATATGCCACATGCAAACTTGCCTGCAGCTAACAGATCAACACTTCTTATCAAACCCTTCAAAAATTGTATTGAGGTAAAAGGGATCTTTTCTCTTAGATGTTATTGTTTTATTTAGCTACATTTATTTATTTATTTATTTGATGCATCTTTGTCACGTCTCTCTCTCTGTCTGGACCCCAGTTTCAGCATGAAGTGAACTCCTCCATAAACACCACCATCATTGTCCCAAGAGTTTCCACTGTCCCTGACATGCATCAAGGCTTCTGCACCTTCAAGCCACTGTCCCTTAAGGACGCTCAGGAGGAACGCCTCCTACTAGAGTCCATTACTTGGCCTGAAACTCCAGTTTTGCCAGATCCTCTTTCTCTGGAGAAGACCACTGATCCTGCCCACAGCAACTTCATCATTCTACCACCACAGAGAGAAGGAGGACAGTGGCATGTAGGGGATCAGCTGGAGGTTAGGATCAACATGTATGACTTCGAGGGACATCCCAAGAAGTCTGGGGGAGACTTCTTACTCGCTCGGCTGCACAACCTGACGCTTGGTGCAGGTGTGGCTGGACATGTGGTGGATCATCTCAATGGCAGCTACTCTGCTGTATTCACTTTACTGTGGGAAGGAAGCGCACAGGTTCAGGTGATGCTAAACACCATCATGTTACATGTATTAATTGGCCATCCAATAAGGCTATTTACTGTTGCCACACTTGTTAGGGTGGCTGTGGCTCAGGGGTAGAGTGGGTCATCCCTCAATCAGAAGGTCGGTGGTTTGATCCCCGGCTCCTATGAGTGTCCCTGGCTAAGACTCCTGAAGAATAGCTTCGGTGTGTGAATGTGTGTAAAAGAACAGTCTCCTCCAACTTAGATTCCTCCTGTATGAATGATGTGTGAATGGGTGAATGAGGATGCAATTTAAAAGCACTTTACAGGCACTATACAAATACTCCAAACTTGATACTACTCCAAACTTTATGTAGTTTTAGCAGTGGCGGGCCGTTCATTTTACACCTGGGCCTTCAGTGGCATCCTACCTGAATCAAACCACCTCTTAATACCATCATTATGACGTCACGGCTATAGAAACCATCAATATTATACAGAAAGGCAGTCTAACGGGACGTTGCATCACAGACAGGTATCTCATGCTGGAGAATGAATGTCATCACTAAAGCAAGAAACCCAATTAAAAGAATTCAACAAGTCACCAAACATTCTAACCACTGACTCTGCTGCAAACACAGAGTCGTTCAGTTGCCAACATCAGACATTCTCAGCAACACAATTTGCTCCTCTGAGCCTGTAGGCCAAAGGTACCGCTCGTAGTTGCTGACCTGAAAGTGGTGGACGAACCCTTTTCCCGGCTGGGACAGGCCTGCTAGCTTTGCGGTGGCCGGCATTTCCTCAAAATGTCAAGCTTTTCTTGGAAAGTCCGCCTTGAAAATGGATTTCTAAGTAGATCTGTGACCAAATTAACATCTTCTCCTCCGTCAGCCATTGTGGGTTAAAAAAAACTGCTATTAATACTTACGATTATGATAAAGTTTTAGCTTGTGCAGGTCGCTACAGATAAGAATCGCTAGCTTTGGCTAAGCTCTCTGACCAGCCAATCAGAGCACGTGAAAATACTGACATCATAGTACGCCTGCTAGAAGGCCCTGGGGTCACCAACTCGAAATCTGCTTGGTTAAAGCAACAGTTTAATTTCGATGTATTTTAAACTACGGGCGCCTGCACTTTTGATTCTGAAGGCCTCACGGCAGATTTCTTTGACCCTGGCAACACATGATGGCTGACTCAGGTCTCATTTCTAGCCACCATCTCTTAACTCTTAAACTAGAAACATTCATATCCATTAATGAGTTTAAGAGTATCATACAGTGAAGTAGGAATGTCACTGTTTTTCTTGAGAGGCCACTATCCTGAAAATAGGTGTCATAGGTTTTATTGTTTAACTGTTTATTGTCTATTTGTGTATCATGTACAGTGGTCCCTCGTTTACTGCGGGGGTTACGTTCTAAAAATAACCCGCAATAGGTGAAATTCGCGAAGTAGTCAGCTTTATTTTTTACAATTATTATATATATTTTAAGGCTGCAAAACCCCTCACCATACAGTTTATACACTTTTCTCAGACAGGCATTAACATTTTCTCACATTTATCTCTTGTTTGACTTGTTTGTTTGTCTTGCAAACAGGCAGCACTTAAAAGTCACACTGCTAGCGATTGAACATTTATGTAAAGAGGAGATTAATTGACATTGGTCTACAGTCCCATAGCCAATCAGGACGCAGAACACAATGCGCGTTCATACACTGTAAAAAAAAGCATGCAAAATTGCACTAAAAAAATCTGCGAAACAGCGAGGCCGCGAAAGGTGAACCGCGTTATAGCGAGGGACTACTGTATCTGGTTTATATAGCTTTTGATTTTATATGGCTGCTCCCTTGGCCAGGTCTTTCTTGTAAAAGAGATTTCTAATCTCAGTGGGACTTCCTGGTTAAATACAGGAAAATAGGCAGTAAACAGTCCCTAGTAAATGTTATCTACTTTACCTAGCAAACATTAACTCATTAACTTAACATGGCATGGAAATAAAGAAATAGCATTGTTCTTGTATTGTAGTTTAGAGCTAGTTAGTCCTAGTGCCATAAGTATAATAGAAAAATGTAAGTGTAGTCTGTTATTTCCTCCACACTGTGTATTGCACATGTAATGTTGTCTCGGATAACCAGTTTGTCTTTGGTTTAACATTAGATACAGACATACATGTCTTTAAAAGGAGGCAGTAGCAATGTAACTTTTTGTTTGGAGAGGCTGTCTCCTTTCTGACGTGCTGGTCGGTTAAGACAGTTTGCCATTCCTCCTCCATGTCACTGGCTACATCATCCTCACCAGCCCAGTTGTTTGTCGTGCTGGACATCCTTGTGGTTGTCCACTGTTGTCCACGACCCACACCATACTAGATCCTTCTCTCGTCTGCCAACCTGCAGTCTGGCCCAAGCAGAGTGCTTGTCAGTCCTCCTCTGCCCCAACACATCTCTCTTGATTGTGTAATGTGCCCTGGGCATTCTTGGGAAGTGTCTTAATTGCCTGCTGGTAAAGCAAATGAAAAAAAGCAACCAAAAAAACACCACATTCCAAAGGATATTCAAACTGTAAAAATAACAAACATGCAACACCACCTTCCTCTAACCTTTAATTACACAAAGTATTGTTACTTGACTTTACATTAGCTTTTTCTGTTGCTGTTTGTTTGTTTATGAGGGACTAAAAAAAGACACCTCCCTCGAGAGACATTAATCTGGTTTATGCCTGAAACAAAGTGTGCTACATCATAAGGAATGTCATTATAATTATAATATTCTAATATCTCTTTACTTGTCTTTACTTGTCTTTATTTCATTTGAAAATGAAAGTACTTCTGGTTGTCTGTCCAATCCAGGTGACCCTGGTTCACCCTAGTGAGGCTGTCACATTGCTGCGCAGGCTGTCCAATGAGCAACCTGACAGGGTTCGCTTCCAGAGCATCTTCCGCTCAGGCCCGATCTCTGAAACTACCTTCTGTAACGTCTGCCTGCGCCCAACTCAGCTTCCGGTGTGCAACTACACTGACGTCCGTACAGGTGAGCCTTGGTTCTGCTTCAAGCCAAAGAAGCTGAGCTGTGGTGCCCGGATCAACCACTTTATGGGAGGATTCATACAAAAACTCAAGAAAAAAGAGGAGAACCTGTTTCAAAGGTGAGTGGGCAGAGAGAATTTAAGGACGTTAACAGTCTAAGATAATATAAATGGCTTGACAATGAGGTGTGTTAATGGCAAATGTTAAGCCCAAGGTTCACTCTCCTTTCAGTTCTAGTTTGGTCTCCACAAACCATTGACACAAATATGTCCTAGCTGCTAGTTGCTAACATCGTCAAGTTGCTCCATTAGTGGTAGGTAACGCGAAATTGGTCAGTCAAAGCTTTCTTTGATGAACACAGTTGCCTCTAATGAAATATGTTGATGAGAGCGAGACTCATCTAAAACAGTAAACCACAACAATGAGCTGAAAAACACTGTCAGGATTGTCTGCGGGTTCATCACTGTGAGCAACACCCTGCACACTACAGTCACTAGTCCCACTGTTCATATGAAAACAGTTATTAGTACAGCTTTAACTCACATAATGGATTTATATTAACTAGGTACATGTAATGATGAATAAACTTTCAAGCAGTTCTCTCTCATTTTATTACTTGATTGTTCTAGTTTTAACTTCATAGAACAATTGAAAATTTGTGTCCTCCTTCCTTGTATTTCATGATTTGATGCTATAGTGTGCGGAGAAAATATTTTATAACCTGTCCTTTTCTTCAGTGGCGTAAACATGAAAGTCCCCATTCGTGCATCAGGACCTGGCAATGTCACCGTGTTGCCCAAGAAGGAAGGTAAAGCATGTTTTCTTTTTTTACTCCTGCTTAGAATAAATTCAAAACTGAATGTGCTACAGACATTGAAAGTAAAACAGGCAGAGAGAAATCATTTTTATCATTTTTTTCCTTCGTATTCAGATGTATTCAGACAAGTATGAGAGGAGTGCTTGGAGGATAGAGCTGTATAATCCTACTTGTGTATTATTTTATTCATATAGCACATTCTTAATAAAGTCACAAAGCTATGTGAATAGTGAGTTTGATCATATTGGGGATTTAAAGAATTAGAGTGATAGTATTTTTTATTTTTCCTATTGTCAACAAGTCTGAAAAATAGAATAAAAAAAATAATATAAAAAATGCCTGAATTGCCTGTGTGAATCACACTGTTGTATCTGACATGTTCCTTTATCACAATGAAGTGGGCACTCCATCCATTGTTGAAAATAGTCCAACAAATGACATACTCCCCTTCCAGGTTTTAGATACATTTGGAAAGATTTACATCTTAAGTAATAACTAATTGACTTGGGCTTAGTGCCACATGCAGATTAGAGAGAGAATGTAGTTTTGGTGTGGCCATGACATATCTGAACAATGACTAATATATAAAATATAAAAAATTACCCCCCTTTTATTTAATTTCCTCTCAGGACAACCAGAGGCGAAGAGCAGCAGTAGTCTGAAGTCTGGACTCTCTGGTTATTACTACCAGGGTGTGTGGCGAAGCTTAGTTGCGACTACAGTTCGCCAATTCAACCCCCCTGCCATCAGTCAATGTCTGAAAGGCAAGGTGGTCCACCTGTATGGAGACTCCACCATCAGGCAGTGGTTTGAACACCTCATTGCAGTACTACCAGGTAGCTGATCCACAGAGATTCATCAACAATTTGATTTTGTTCACACTGCAGCCTAATCTGTTCCCTCTGTCATGCTTTTAGATCTTAAGGAGATTAACTTGCACAGCCATAGGCAAGTTGGACCATTCCAGGCCTTGGACTATGCAAACAACATCTTGGTGACGTACCGCTGTCACGGCCCTCCTATCCGTTTTTCCAGCGTCCCAATAAGCGAGTTGCGCTACATTGCCAATGAACTCGATGACGTAAAAGGAGGCACTGACACTGTCATAGTGATCGGCATCTGGTCTCACTTCAGCACTTTCCCCATTGAGGTCTACATCCGGCGGCTGCAGAGCATCCGCAGGGCAGTGGTCCGGCTGCTGGACAGGGCTCCAGGCACGCTGGTTGTCATCCGGACTGCGAATCTCAAAGCTTTAGGGCTTTATGAGACGTTAACCAACAGTGACTGGTACTCGCTGCTGCGTGACAAGGTGCTCAGAGCCATGTTCAAAGGTCTGAATGTTCATCTGGTGGACGCCTGGGAGATGACCCTGGCCCACTACCTGCCGCACAGCCTTCACCCACAACCTCCCATCATTAAGAATATGATTGACGTTATCTTGTCCTACGCATGCCCTCAAAGGGTGACTAGACGTTTGTTTGATTGGGGAGGATTCACAAATGAAGATGTAGGAATTCACTAACTGAAGTGGAATTAGATCAAGGAGAAGCACATTGAGCACTTGGAAAACGTATGCATGTGTTTACCTTGATGGGAGTGTAGATTTCTGGATATGACACTCACCTACTAACCCTGTCAGTTCAGAATCAATCCTCCTGAATGAATAATGTATGAATGGGTGAAAGAGGATGTAATGTAAAAGTGCTTTGAGTAGTTGAAATGAATAGAAAGGTGCTATACAAATATAGACCATTTACCATCTTCCTTCTCTAGGTGTCTTTCCCCTCCTTGATCTATATCATCAGCTTCTCAGCTCCTTATTCCCTGACCTAAAGGCCCTATTCTTCTCCTTCTCCTTCTCCTTCTCCTTCAGGAGAGCCTTTATGTCAGAATGAATCCACAGCATCCACATTATATAATTGACAAACTGCAACACATGGATGCATCACACTGTACTTTCAAGGATATGCTGATGAGAAAAAATGTTCTTCTGCTAAAATGTCCCCTGAATGAGGAATTCAGCTGTCCAATATAATGCTTAGGCCTCTCTAAACACAATGCACCAAATGTCCACTTCACCAGATGCTGTTAGCGATGCATATTAGTGTTGGAAATGTTCTCGTAGTCTGTCCAATCGGCTGTAGAGTATCGCCAGTCTCTGTCCTTGGTCTCAGAATTCCACAGTCTGGGTCACGGCACCTACTCTGCGTTGTGTTTTTTTAAAGATGTGTAGTAGGGCGTCAAATGGATGGCAGGAAGCATAGAATGTAAGGCTCAAGGCTGTGGTTGAGACAGCGGGAACTTTATTGCTCTACAATGAAAGACAACGGCTGGCTGGTCTCCGCATTAGGAGGTATGGCATCCACACCATTCTGCCAACATGACGGCATTACTGGGACCAAAAAAATAAATAAAATAAAAAACTAAGGTGCCCTGTTCGCCAGAGTTGCTACATTGCCAACAAGATAAACAATACAACAGTTACAGCTGGCGACTTAATCTTACAGACACAAAGTAGCTCTTGTCCCCCAAGTGGGATTCAGACCAGTTCAATACTGTACCAGAAAGTCCCACCCAGCTTTCTAGCCTGTCTAGTAAAGTAACAATCATCTTGAATGAAAACTGGGGATGGAGATTTCGGCTAGTCTCTACAGTTCTGCTAAATATTCTGCTGAATATTACATACAACCTCATCTTGGATTCAAATCTTAGCAAGGAAATGCTGCTTCTCCTGAGTCTAATAAAGCACTGATGCCTTGTAAGCGTTCATAAACTAAACGTGTCATCATGACGAACACCCACAAAGATTATATTGTTTTTAAACAGTATGTCATCATAGAAATCATGTCTGATCCCACAAGGTGCATGCAAGGCAGACATAGGTCATTACAACAACAGAGTGTTTACAGTGTCAAAGTGCCACCTCCTGTTGTGGAGGGCAAATTCCTCAGGATGATTGTGAGAATAATGTCAGAACAACGACGGCAGGAAGATTGTCCTAAAGATCATTGGATATTCTTTTGGACTTAATAAGATATATTTTTTGTACTTGTAAGACATGCTTTATTTGTTTCTGAAACATATGTCAGAAAATGTGCAAAAGTTGCTAATGATATTGGACGATAGTTGGTACAGATGAAAGGATCCTTGTGTTTTTTATAACTTATAATGTGTATAATGTATGTAACTTGGGAATAATTTAACATGGGTGGAAAACGTCCAATGTCAAATGATTTGCATTGTCAAAGGTTTTGTTCTTTTCAGTTAATATTAAATTTGCTTCTCACATTGTCACCATATTCCATTTTCAACTTACACAGTTTAGTCCTCATTTCATTCTTGTTTTCTTATTGGCTTAGCTTTTTATTCTTAAAACTACCATACTACCATATCAGTGGAATGTCTGACATTCAGTTCTTGCCATTTTGTCTTGTCTTTAAATTAAAACATGTATTTCTGATGGGTCTCTTAATACATTACTAACTTTGAACTTTAATTTCTTATTCAATAGTATAGCAACACCGCTGCTCAGCACCA
This sequence comes from Pempheris klunzingeri, assembly GCF_042242105.1. Lineage (NCBI taxonomy): Eukaryota > Metazoa > Chordata > Actinopteri > Acropomatiformes > Pempheridae > Pempheris > Pempheris klunzingeri. Next base: position 15,875,341 of record NC_092033.1, read on the forward strand.
AGTATCTCCTTATCCAGTCTCTTTTGTGCCATGAAGAGTTTGGCTGTTCCTCACCCAGTTTTAAGCCTTCTACACAGCTGTTTCTGTTTCGGTTAATGACTGTGTTTCAACTTACATGTGAAATTGATGATCATTCGCACCTGTTTGGTATAACTGGTTAATCATACAGCTGACTATGATCCTACAAAATCCCTGACTTTGTGCAAGTGTACCTAGAAGAACTGATGCTGTTTTGATGGCAAAGGGTGGTCACACCAAATACTGATCTGCTGTTGCACACTTTGCATTTTGTAAATCAATAAAAATAAACAACTAAATTTAATATTTTTGAAAGCATTTCTTCACACCTGCCTAAGACTTTTGCACAGTACTGTACATCGCTGGCTGGGTTAAGCAGAAAGTGAGCCTGTCATGTGACACCTTCTGAGAGGGCTTAACAATGGCGGAGGCCCCCACCTACCTCAAACAAAAGAATAGAGAAGGGCTGGTGTGTGAATGTGTCTGAGTCTATGACCATAAGGAAGAACAGGGTTCCCAGGATATCTTGATCTTGATCACCATCCATAGTAGACTACTGACCAGACCTTTTTTCTGAGAATCGCTCGGAGACCTGTTAATGCTGTGGGAGCTATGAGGGTGAAAGACTGAACCACGCCAGGGGCTAAAGGAGGGGCTGTAGGATAGGTGGTGGCTGATACAGGCGACATGGGCTGGGCATCTGGAGCAAGGTTGGTATTAACACAAAGAGACATGTGGTTAATCATTCATTGTTAAATACACATCATGGTCAGTTTGAAAGCAGCGCCTTTCGATTTATTTCAACGCATCTGTAGAAATAAAACCAATGTTATGTCCAGTATCACATTTTATATATCATTATGTCTCATTTTAAAATGAATGTAATATGCACTAGAGAGCTCACATAACCCTGGGAGGCACCTGTACTGATTGATTTCAGCCTCAACTGTCAGCCAAGAGCACACACCCCAACAATCTGGCATGGCTGTAATGCAATCACTCAGGCTCAATTGTGCCAGATCAAAGTACATCAACTAAAAAAAGTGTTTCTTTTTGCCACTGACAGGCTCAGATTGTTTTAAGTGTCTGACAGACATACAGAGATAGGCATTTTTGTTTAACCACAAACAGCCATTGTATGATGCTATACAAACCCACCAGACAAACACCCAAACAAAGGAGTGGCTGTTCTAAAGCTGCCTTGATCGATCCCTTTGTGATTTTGTGTGTTACAAAAATATTGTGTTGGATCTGAACTAACCCTGTAAAACACCAAAGTCACATAATAACACGAACAAACTGACTAGACAAGCGACTCCAGTGTAAAATTACTATTTCTGTCACTGGGGGCTACAGGCCGAGTCATATGACAGGCGTTGGGCATACGCAGCACTGCTCTCACATCAGGTGTAGCCCGTTTAATTAATTATAGTGGACGTGTAGTGTTGCAGCAGCCTTGTGTTGCGTGTTCAATGTAGACTGCCTGGAGTTTGACACCTGCACTGGGCAGCAATCCCAAACCAGACTCCAGTTAGACAGGACACATAGAGGGCCGTCCCCGGCCTCTCCATCTGCAGGCTTTCTGCTTACTTTATTGTCAAAACACAAGGCTAACTTTTTCACCATTGCTCTGGAACTGTTCAAAAAATCATTTCAACCATCCTGAAGTCAGTGTAGAGTGGTCAAAATTACAATTGTTATCCTTTTTTGTTTCCTATTTTGTTGTTGTCATCTATAATGCTTATTTTCATTAAAACACATAATTCAAATGATTAGGAAATAAATTCTTACTGTACATTTTGTATTTCAATATTTGTTTTGATAAAAAGCTCATTCTGTCCAGACTTGTAACTGGACTTTGACTTGAGTAAGATTCAGTTCTCCTATCTTCTTCTTATGTTTAATTATCTAAACTGTGGCACAAAATGTTCCCGGTCAAAACTGACCGTTATGATTTATTTATTGAAAACAAAAGCCCAAATGTACACAGGGAAAAGTAATGCTTGAACCATACACTGTATGAACACATTTAAAATTTTCTTTCATAGCTCTGAAAAGACAGTGTCATCCCAATGTTCCTCAGTTTTGTCCTCTCATGAGCATGTTGGGCAATATACTGAGGTCGCTGCATGTTCTTTGCAAATATATACACAGCATCTGTGGCACACAAAGCTTGTGGGGTAGAAACTATATTGTCAACAGGTGGTTGCCATGGAAGTGTGCGCGCATTGGTGTGTGTCTGCACCTGCGTGTTGAGGTGTGAGAAAGGAGAGTAGATATGTGCATTTTTGACTGGGAATGACATGGGTGTATACAAGTTCCATAAAACACACACACTTTTATAAAAATATTTCAGATTCATTTTATGTGTTCAAATGCCACGTGTGAACAAAGTCACAGAACCTCATGACAAACGGATGAAATTTACTGCGCTTTTTTTTAGAGAGGAAACTTGTAAATCGGTCAGATTTGACCAGAATGCAACAGGAGGGTTAAAGTGCAGTCTATTGTGTTAACACCTGATATTTGAATGCATTGCTATGATCCTCATTGAGTAAATTAAAGTTTGTCCCATGGCAGATTATAGACACAACAGTGTGCAGTGCGCTTTTGTAAAACTTCAGGCCTATATCCAAGCTACGTTTTATTTCTTAGATTTTAGAGAAAGTTGTTGCTAAACAGCTCACTGCCATTTTAACGGTCAAAAACACTTTTAATGAATTTCAATCAGGCTTTCATTAAAAGCATTCCACTAAAACAGTTCTTCTCAGAGTCTGCACTGATATAATGATGTAAATGCACTGTCCTGGTGTTGCTAGCCCTCATCGCAGCATTTGTGTCTCTGGGAGCGCCCTGGACTGGTTCTCCTCCTACCTTGCAGACAGGAGGTTTTCTTGGTCCTTACATGTCTAAATCAGCTGTTCTGGTCACCTGTGGTGTGCCTCAAGATTCTGTCCTGAGCCCTATATTATTTGCCTTGTGTATGTTTACCTTAGAAGATATTATCTCCAGTTTTAAGGGTATTTCTTATCTTTGTAATAACTGAGGTCCTTATCTTCGCCTAAGACAGCGGAGCCTCCGAGGTTGCCCAGTGCATTGGCCCCCTCTATTGAACTGTTCAGTCCAACCTTAGAAATCTTGGTGGTGTTTTTATGGCACCTAAGGAGGATTGCACCTTTCAATTTCTTTGTACCTTACAATGACAATAAATACATTAATTCCTTCATTCGTTATATTCGATCACTGTTTTTTGATCAACACATCGGATCATTGACCAGAACATGAAAAATTGCTGAACTTACGCCCATTGTCTCACAAACTTGAGATGCTTCAGATGATTATTCACGCTTTTATATCATCGTGGTGGACGTGGTGGACTAACTCCCTTTTCACCTGCCTCAGCAAATTATCTCTGGACTGTCTACAATTGGTCCAGAACACTCCTGCAAGACTGCTAACCAGGTCCAGCAGATCAACTCACATCACATCCATCCTATTCTCTCTGCACTGGCTTCCCATCAAGTTCAGGATTAGGTCAGGATTAGGTTTACCATCAGTCCCTTGCACTTGACTAAAAGCAAAAGGTGGTCATGCCTTTGAAGCGGTGGCTCCGACATTGTGGACCACCCTTCCTGCAGACATTCAATTGGCAGTTTCTGTTGATCCTCAAACACTCGCATCCTGCTGTCTAACATTTATAAATTAAGATTGGTGTGTTTTAGATCTGTTCCTTCTTATGGCTAATTGTTATTTCTTTTTCTGTTGTTATGAATTTATCATATATACTTTGATTTTATTTTTCTTTTACTCCCGTGAAGCACTTTGTGACTTCTTCTGCGAAAAGTGCTATACTAAATAAACTTCTCTTACTTAGTTCAGTTAGTCCAATTTTAATCTTCATCTGAATCCCCACTCCCCACTCGTCTTGCCCAACCAAACACACTTCTATGGGCCCTGTTGGGGGCATATGTATGACAAGATAACATTAACCATATTCTTGACGATGGGAGGTAGTGGATGGATGTTGTGCGGCAGGTGGTGGGCTAAGGTCATCTCCCAGGCGTCCACCAGGTGAACATTCAGACCTTTGAACATGGCTCTGAGCACCTTGACACGCTGCAGTGAGTACCAGTCACTGTACATTTGTGCTGCAGTACGCGACATAGCTCTAAGGTTCCCAGTCCGGATGATGACCAGCGTGCCTGGAGCCCTGTCCAGCAGCCGGACCACTGCCCTACGGATGCTCTGCAGTCTGTGGATGTAGACCTCCATGGGGAAACAGGCGAAGTGAGCCCAGACGCCAAAAACTACAACAGTGTCCGTGCCTCCTTTTAAACCATCTAGTTCATTGGCAATGTAACGCAACTCACTGGTGAAGACTTTCTCAACACTGACAATGGGAAGTCCATGGAAGCGGAACGTCACCAAGATGTTGTTTGCATTGTCCAAGGCCATGAAAGGTCCAGCTTTCCTCGAGCTGTGCAGGTCAAACGCCTTAAGACCTGAAAGCATTACAGAGGGAACAGATTAGACTGCAGTGTGAACAAAATCAAACTGTTGACAGAAATCTCTGTGGATCAGCTACCTGGTAGTACTGCAGTGAGGTATTCAAAAAACTGCCTGGTGGTGGAGTCTCCATACAGGTGGACCACCTTGCCTTTCAGACACTGACTGATGGCAGGGGGGTTGAATTGGCGAACTGTGGTGCCACCCAGTCCTCGCCACAGACCCTGGTAGTAATAACCAGAGAGTCCAGATGTCATATTGCTGTTCTCAACCTCTGGTTGACCTGAGAGGAAGTTAAAGGGTTATATTTTGCTTATTTCCAGCAATTCTCATGAAAAGACAAATACAAAGGTCATGTGTACATGTGTCACCAAATGCACAAAGAAACAGAAAGACAAACAAATAAATAAAGAATACCTTCTTTTTTTGGCAGCACAGTGACATTGGCTGGTCCAGAAGCCCGAATGGAGACTTTTATGTTGACGCCACTGATGAAATCACACATAATGAAACACCTCTTACACACACTAAAACATTAACAACACAAATACCAGAAAGGACAAACATTTTATAGAATTTTATGAGGTTAAAACTAGAACAAACATTTAAACTGGAAACAACTGCTTGAAGGTTCTTTAAACATTACACTAAATTTCAATCAATTTTATCACTTACAGCTGCAATTATATATAATATTTAGTCATTTAGATTTTTATTTCATTATATGTTTCATATAGGATCAATGACACACAAGGTGTCACTCGCAGTGCTGAACCCAGAGATACTCATGACAACATTAAAGCATCTTTCAGCTCAGTGTTATAGTTTTAGGGCCACATATTTTGCCCCAACATATTTAAAAAGCCGCAGTTGGTAGCATTGAGAGGAAAGTGGACTTGCATCAGAATTTTGATGGGAACTTCCAGGTCAACAACCCCTCCTCCAAGCGCACTTTAGCCCTGCCTCCAAGCTCCTCCCCCTAGAGGAGGCTGCCATGCACCTGCCAGTTTTAATTTTGTCATCGGAAATGTTGATGATAAGTACTCTTCATGTACGATGACGTGGACAAAGTCCATTTATTTTCTGACTATATGACAACATAAATGGAAAAGTTGAGAGGAGGGAGGCTGTACACTGACACAGCGTTATACCTGAGCCACACTGCCAACCTCAACCTGCACATGACGGTGACCTTGCTGAACACGTGTGGTGTCCAGCCTATAGAGTTTGCCTTTGATAATGGCCATCAAACAAAGGCCTTGTTAACAAAAGGGATCCTGTCCACAAAAACACTCCAGGGCTTTTAATTTTAAACCAATACAGCAGTTACTAAAATTACATATACACTACTCACAAAAAGTTAGGGATATTCGACTTTCAGGTGAAATTTATGGAAAATGTAAAAAGTGAATGCTACAGTGATATTATATCATGAAAGTAGGGCATTTAAGTAGAAGCATGCACTGGTCATTTCTTCATCTTAAACTATTTATTGAAAGAAAAGCTAACAACAGTGGTAGGTATACCACAACAAAACATTTCAATGTCTCAATAAATTGGGATGTGGCCAAAGGACGTCCACTCCTCTCCTTTCTGTGACTCTTCCAGTCTCTGTATCACTGTTCCAACCTCCTGATGACACTCTGTGACCCTCTAAGCTCAGTGAACACCTCCGTCTGAGGACTTCCTGTTTGAAGCCTCCAGTGTTGAGGTGCTGCTGATCAACTGTTAGGTGTCGTCTTGGTCTCATGATGTCAGAATGTGAACAGCAGGATGAGGAGGACTGTTTAAATACCAATTCTAACTGAAGCAGGAAATGTATCGGTCGCAAAGCTCTTATTTACCTTCCACTAAGCAGCAGGTAGTTAGCAATGAGCTGGTGAACATTGTGGGGTATTTAGCAGCTAAGCCACATATTTTCCTCTGGAGTTTTTAGAGCCCAAACTAGAGCTAAAAGGAGGTCGGCTACTGGACTAGAGTGAAGTAGATACATAGGTAACACACAATGTATTAATTAGAAGTCACACAGAATATCAGTCCTATCTTCCTGCTCCCTCACCTTTGAAAGAGCTTCTCCTCCTTGGCCTTAAGGTTTTCTTTAAATGCTCCCACATAGTGGATGATTCTGGCATCACAGCTGAGCTTCTTCGGCTTGTAGCAGAACCAAGGCTCGCCTGTATGGAGGTCAGTGTAGTTGCAGAGCGGCTGCTGGGTTGGACGTAGGTAGACGTTACAGATGGTAGTTTCAGAGACTGAGCCTGAGCGGAAGATGCTTTTAGAGTAAATCCTGTCAGGTTGTTCCCTATTTAGCCTGCGCAGCACCGTGACAGCCTCACTTGAGTGAACCAGCACCACCTGATAGGACACAGAGTTTCAGAGAGTCCATCATGTTCAGTCATATCCGTGAAGATAAAACAAAAGTGAATATGATTCAAAGCTACACAATTTGGCACATTTGAAATGATTTCATCTTTGTAAACCAAAATTGATTTTAAGACGACAATATCCGCAGAACTGACCATTACTGAACCCATTCCTCCAAACAACGATTGTCCAATCATAGCTTAGCAACTGTAACTAGGCATGGCAGGTCTGCCAAGCTTTGGATTTCTCTACTTTTGAAGTCGTGTGCATGGGGCTGCAGTAGATACTCTGCATTGTTTGGAGGGTGGTCAATTTTTTTTAACCTTTCCACGACCAAAAAGGGAGAGTCTAAGAAATAAAACAGCTTGTCGGTCTGCTTTAATGCATATTTTAGTATGAACGGCTAACCAGTGACCAAACCTTACCTCTAAGACCAAGGACTATTCAAAAACTACATTGCTTGGGTAGAGGTTACATAAAAAAAAGTCAGATTCACAACAACTACCTTGAACTACGTTGGAGCCCTCTTGGTGCTCCTATCGTCTAACGTCACACCCCAGCCAAATTGGTAATCATAGTTATCGGCCAAACAAGGGTATTTTAGAATGAAATTAAAGCCTGATCTTACATTTTCCCATCATACTTAAACTCTGTGAACTAAAACTAGCTCTAAATTGCTAAACAGGAACAATGGTGCTCAGTCTTTCAGTTATGACTTACCGCTTACTGCTTGCAGCTTCAGCCTCAGTATTACAGCAAGATACCCTTTTACAAGCTTTGTGTTTCAATACAAGTCAACAACAATGAAAAGTTGCTGTTTGCACCCAACATGGAGCTGGCTAACTTAGTTAGCTAACTGTAGGTGATGAAATCTGCTAGTGACAATCTGCTGCTGACAAAGTCTACAGATGGTGGCTAGAAATAAGAAAACAGCTGTGGTCTCAAGTTACAATGTTTCTGAAATTCCAGAAAACTTCCAGTAGCTTTTGGAGCCAGCCTCAAGTGGTCTGTCAAAGAATAGCAGTGTTTAGCATTTCAGCGTTGGCATTATATTCCAGAGCCGAGGGTTGCCACTTGGAGAGAAGTGAACAGGGATACCAACAGTAACTACTTGGGCTGGTCTTAGTGAATGGTCAGTTAGACGATTAAAAAGACCTATAGTAAAATTGCATCTAGCAATGATAGTGAGTAGCATCACCTGAACCTGTGCGCTTCCTTCCCACAGTAAAGTGAATACAGCAGAGTAGCTGCCATTGAGATGATCCACCACATGACCAGCCACACCTGCACCAAGCGTCAGGTTGTGCAGCCGGGCAATTAAGAAGTCTCCCCCAGATTTCTTGGGATGTCCCTTGAAGTCATACATGTTGATCATAACCTCCAGCTGATCCCCTACATGCCACTGTCCTCCTCCTCTCTGTGGTGGTAGAATGATGAAGTTGCTGTGGGCAGGATCAGTGGTGTTCACCAGAGAAAGAGGAGTTGGCAAAACTGGAGTTTCAGGCCAAGCAATGGACTCTAGTAGGAGGCGTTCCTCCTGAGCGTCCTCAGGGGACAGCGGCTGGAAGGTGCAGAAGCCTTGATGCGTGTCAGGGACAGTGGAAACTCTTTGGATAATGATGGTGGCGTTTATGGAGGAGTTTACTTTATGCTGAAACTGGCAGGGGGTAGAGAGAGAGAGAGAGAGATGCATCAAAGAATTAGGCAAAGAGAATCAACTAAATGAAAAAAAAAGGGCCAAGGTAGAAGATTCTTGCCCCAAAGCACAACATGCCTATTTGAATACTTTTTGGGTTTAATATTAAGTGTTGAGCGGTCAGCTGCCGAAATTTATTTCCCGGCTTCCCTGTGGTGTTACAAGTGGTGGCAGGGAACGCAGGGAACGCAGGGAACGCAGGGGAACGACTCCAAAGCAGACAGAGGCAGGTAGTAGAATGATGTTAAGTGAATTTAATAGGAAAATGGACAGAAAGGTGCAGGTACAAATCCAGATACCGAGTACACAACACACCCAGTGACACTGGAGAACAAGACAGGGCTAACAGAGCTGATGCAATGAATGAGGAAGAGACAACAGACAACAGACAATAGACATGCTCATACCATTTAAGAGAGACAGACCTGGAAGAAAAAACTCAAACTCAATGGCCAAAAAGTGCAACTGGTTCTAACATTCAGAGCTGACACGTAAAATCAAAAGGAATAAAACATTTTTTTTTAAAAGTCCAAAAATTACAAGTCCAGAACAACCATCCACCCAATTGAGATAAAGTGAAGCAAAGGATTCAGAAGGATTTTTAAACTTTGCACACAAAGCAGTTAATGATGAACACATACCGATATTCCTTTAGATGTGGAGTTTGTATCGCGGGCCGGATGTGAGCTTAGAGTCTAAGCTCAGTGAACTAGAGATGGGATTTATGGCTCTTTGAAGGGAGCCGGATCTTGAGGAGCCGTTCCTTTCAAAGAGCCGTTCAAACGACTGACTCTTATATTTACTTATTTATTTATTAGAAGTCAACCATGGGTAACTTGTTTTCATCAAGGAAACAATCACTGGTAGCAGTTGTAAAATAAATGTATAAAATAATGTATATCGCCTTTCTAGTCATTTCCACTACTCAGAGGGCTGATGCTGAATCTAAGATGGAATAGCTGAGCTGGTGTCTGTGGGCACCCGGAGGTCTGCCGTACCACTTGACGCACATGCTGAGACAAAAGAGGAGGGAGCTTGGAGAAAAGTCAGTGACTAACTGTTAAATTCTGAAAATGGGTGCCTGTTATTTGATTACAGCTATCAATGGTCTCTTACTATGAAGGAAGTTGGCACAGGCAGCACAAGAATTGGCTCCTGGCTCTCATTGTAATTTCTAGCGGTTAAAGTCAATACACCTCAGTGATTTCCCCCAATGAATCTTCAGTGGAACAGACAGAGCTAAACTGAAACAGAGGATTCAGAAGGAATTTTAAACTTTGAACATAAGGCAAATGATACAAACCGATATTTCTTTAGATGCAGGGTCGTCTTTAGCTTCTTCCAACTGACCTCCACTGTCTTTAAACCACTGAAAGTAGCACAAAGTTAGACTTCAGAAAATGGGGATTGCCCATATCTGTCTATGACAAAAATTTATACATGATTGGGGAATATACCACGTTTGACCTATTCTGGTTGGATTCCACACCCATGGTTGTCTACTTTTTCATCACCTGTTCTTAATTCATAAACATTTTTAAATATTTTTTTCCACTTGTCTCTCAGAAGAATGAACAGAAGGGGGAGAACAACAGAGGCATACCATCAATTTGGGCTACATGTTAAAGTAAACTTACATAGAACATGATTAAATACATTAATTATTGACTGTACATCTTTAATGTTCATGGTTTCAAGGGGGTGGAAGTCTTCTGTTCTGTGTAAATGGCCTATCCTGTATGATATGCTGCACTGCTCTAAAAAAAATTCATACTATCAAAAACATACATGAATTAATCACAGCATATATTTTCCAGAGTCCTTAGTGGAAGTCAACTAGCGTGATTAAGACTGACTAGTTTGACTTGTTATTGGAACCACTAAATTGGATCACAGTAATGATTTTTGTCTTCTCCTCAAATGGGAAGTATAGAATAATGCCAGCCTGATCCTTTAATTAGGAGAAAAAATGTCATTTAAACTCATATTGCATTTATTTGCAATAAAGACTATCACCAGCTGAGTCAGCGACACACGTATTTGAAAGCATCTTTATTACTGGAATATAAAGATTTCAAAAAAGGTCTGATTAAGTTCTTACCTTCAGGACTTCCATGTGACGTAGCAGAAAGATTAAGACAGCCAAAGCCAGAATGATAAAGATGGCACCGTGCTTAGGGAGGCAAATGCTGACCTCCCCTCTTATCCAGGCTCTGGCCTTCATTATTGTTGGTCAGTCTTCATCTATAGCTGCAGCGTAGCACTGTGATCTGGTCATCTGCTTCTGGATTAGAAAATAAAATAAATAAAGATTTTCAAAAAAGGGTAACTGACACTTCCTTTGCTTGCTGAGAATAAGAATTTGACTTGCTTTCCATTTGACTTCTTTTGATGTTACTCTGACCTTTTTACTTTGTTAGCCACACTAGTTAGCAGTGTGGTTCCACCACTTTGGGCCAGACTGAAAAACATGGAATGTGGTATGACGCCCAGAGGACAAAGTCTTATGACTTAAGTGACTTTTCTATGGCACCACCAGCAGTTCAAGGCTTATCCAGTGAAATATCGCAATATTTACTTTAAGCACAATTTTTTCCACATTCATGGATCCCAGGCCATGTATCTTAATGACTGGTGATCCCCTGACTTTTCCTTTCATGCTACCATGTGCATGAAATTTGTAGGTATCAATGAAATGTCTTCACAACTCTCAGATGGATTTGTATGTGATTTTATACAGACACTCATGTTAACTGAAATCACTGACTCTTTATCTAGAGGCCTTAGGTCAATTTTGGACACAAATCAATTTAACCAACAGTTGCAGTATGCAAGTTACATACAGACATATTCCAAAGGTGACTCTATCTGGTTTATCAGTGTGGCTCGTTCTGTGACATAGTATAGCACTGATTTAAAATAAAACAATCTGATGTACTCCAGAGTTAATTTTGGGTTATTTTGTCTGCAGACATGCAGCAAATACAGGCAATAGTTATTTTACTTATAAGTAGACATGAAACTACTCATGATTCAGAGAAGACTTTTCAGCACATTCTAATGCTCTAGTTATGTAGTCTTTATTTCTGTATCATGCCAAACATTTACCCCATACCACAGTGGACTACAGCACCATAAAATAAAACTTCAAATATAGGGAGATTGATATAAAACATGTCATGTATCTTACCTCAGCAGAGATTCACTCGTAGAGATGATATGTCTCTCTATATGGTTTCAAGGTGTAGTCGGAGGGTTGGCTCAACAGGTTCAACACGTCACTGCGAGAGGAGTAGCACATGGGTGGGGCCTCAAGCATGGAGGGCTTCTGTTTACAGGGTTGTAACATTATCCTCCAACACTGCACTGAAAGATAAGATGGCCGTGTATAGTCACCTCATTTCCCTACTGCCGTGACCGAAACTGCTTCTCCTCTGCTGCTGCATCAAAAATGCACCAAATATTTTCAGTTCTTTATAACAACATATACGTATGTGCAGACAAAGTATTTCATTGTCCTTACAGTGATTATTTTTTCACCGCATACAATACAAAATTTACAAATTCTCAGCTGTGTTCAAAGAACGAGAACAATTGAAATGGCTCAACGTAGCTAATATTACAGGGGGTTCCTCCAAACAGTATCTCCAGGAACATTCAGTGCCTTAGCTATCTTTTTATATCCCTTCCTTCTTTGTTTGTGCTAAGCAACGATCTCCTCTCTTAGCTTTTTGGACAATTCTGATGACTTACCCATATTTCTAACATGCACACAAACATCACTGAGAGCAAACCCTTAGTCAGTTTGGGAATTCCTCAAGCACACCTGATGCAACTAATGAGTCCCTAGATTAGCTGCAACACGTGTGCTTGACAACACCTGATTTGCAAATCAGTGCTCCTATGGGGGATTCTATTCAGGGGGTTGAATAATTTTTGCGACTGCAGTGGTCATTAAATGTGGTATTTTGTGTTGAATTTGGAGAAAAAAACATCTGTAATGTTAATTGTGTTGAGTTCTTGTGCTGATTTTTATCAAATACTTTAATTAACTAGACATTCCTGTTTTGGTTTTTTCCTTTTTTGATAGTGTGTACCTGGCAGCAATTCTACTACACACCTCTGTGTACTGCCCCCTACTGGAGGGTGTAATTATGCTCGAACCAAATAACTAGAAGTTTCAGAAAACCGCATCAAGTGTGAATACATGTACTATGGTTGTACTATATACACACACACAAAAACAATATCTTTCTAGGTGTCACAATCCTCCCCTGCACAATAAATGTTGTCCTCAACATTAGCCTTGCTGCAAACCATGCTATGGGATGTAACACCCATATTCAACTCATAACTCTAACATTAAAGGTAATATCTTTGATTTAGCATATGACTTCATGGCAATAGCTTTCTTTTGAAAGTTAAAAACAAAGCAAATAGTATTAAGTGCATGTTAACAGGTTTTACCCTCAGAGTACATTACTACTGCATACATTGTGATCTTATCACACTCTACTTTTGACTAGCTCTACAGTGTGTAAACTTAAAAAAAAGCCTTCCTATTAGCAGTTGTAACAATAGTACAGTACTACGTTAATGACGTTAATCATTTCACTGTACACTCCATGGAGACTTCTGTCTTATACTTATACCAAAAAAACATTCCATTTACATTATTTCTATGCTATACCATAACCACAAATTATGTACTTTATGACTTGAGCCTCTTTTTAGTCACATACCCCATGTTTGTAACTTTGCAAAAGCATAAACATCTTACTAAACAATTTTTAATTCACTTTTCCCTTTCTGTAACTAGTTAAGCATAAACAACACTTAAATCACAGTGGGTAGCTCCATGTTCACATTACATTCAATTTTTCTTTTTTTCTTTTCCAATCTCAATCCTTATTTCTCCATGACATCTTTACTAGTCAGCAACTACTCAGTTCACAAACAGTCCATGTTGCTGTGTCCACTCTTCACAGAATAAACTGCTACAGTCAATGGTGACCCTATTAATAGTCTTTCAGTGGTATCCTGCAGGAACAAGAGTAGGATACACCAGATGTGTTCCAAACATCTGTGGTGGTATCCAAGGCACTCCGTATTGTCCATATACTGGTGTCAATGTGTTGACATAGAGTGGGTTAGTGTGGAGTCCTACCACACGATGAGTAGGCTGGCCTAAAGATTCATATGTCAGTGTCCCTCTAGGACGTCTTTCTCTCTGTGATCTGCGTGGCTGTGTGTCAGAAGGCTCTGGCTCCGGTTCGCCAGATGGTTCTTCAGGCTGGTCAGGTTGTTGGACCTCAGGAGCATCATGTCCAGTAGCCACATTTTCTGTTACATCATTGTCAAGAAGCATTTCCATAGGAGCTTCCATTCTGAACTCCACTGCTTCAGCATTAAGGTCAGAATGAGGTAGTGTTTCAGGAGTAATGGGAGGTACAACATTTTGTCCTACAGTCTGTTGGTGGTGGTGCCTCAGTCTATGAAGCCAGTAACGCTCCTCCTCATCTGAACTCTCTGAGTTCTCTGATGTTTGGGTTGGGGTGTTCTCTTTTTGTCTCCTTTTTTTAGTATGAGAATTTTGTCCTCCCACAGTGTTTTGTGCTGGGTTCTGAAGTGGCAAAGCATTACATGGCATCAACACGTTGCGATGGAGGATTCTGCCTCACCCTGCGCCACATTCAGGTTTTACCTCATAAACAGGGCTGTCTGTCCCTTTTTGCGGGACCACAATATGTATTTGATCCTCCCAATATGAGCATAATTTTCCAGGACCTCCACGCTCTGACATATTCCTTACAAGCACTCTATCACCTGGGGAAAGGACTGAACTTTGTCTCTTCTGGTCATAATAAGTTTTGCCTCTTTTTGTAGTCTTCTTGATGGTTTTGGAAGCAATGTCATATGCTTCTTTCATTTGCTGCTGCCATTTTTGGGCATATTCCTGATGTGAACTAAATCTTCCCCCATTATTTAGTCCAAAGATCAAATCAATTGGCAACCGGGGATTTCTACCAAAAAGCAAGTAGAAGGGAGAATATCCTGTTGCCTCACTGGTTGTGCAGTTCAACTTTACTCACAGTCACTCCAATTTCCCTTTTTGTCTTCCTCCAAAGTCCGCAGCATAGATAACAAGGTGCGATTAAACCTTTCTGCTGGATTCCCTTGTGGATGATAAGGGGTTGTTCTTGAGTTTGCTATGCCAGAGTATTTTTGTAGCTGTCTGAATAACTGGTTTCCAAATTCTTTGCCTTGGTCGTGGTGTATTTTAACCGGGAAAACCAAACTGGAGCGAAAAATCATTGAAGATTTTTTCTGCTGCCGTTTTGCCCGATTTGTTACGGGTTGGGTAAGCTTGGGCAAATTTAGTGAAGTTGTCAATAATCACCAAAATATACTCATACCCTCCCCTGCTTTTTTCAAGGTGAAGATAGTCTTTAGAAACCATTTCAAATGGTGCTGTTGCAGGCACATGACACATTGGGGCTCTGCTATGCACAGCAGGTTTTTTCTGGATGTTGCATTGGAAGACTTTGGTTATGAAAAACTCAATGTCTTTTTGCATCCCAGGCCAATAAAACCTCTGCCTAGCCAGGTGTAGGACACGTTGTACCCCCAAGTGTCCCATTTCACAGTGAAGGTATTTGTACACAAATTATTAAGTAGTCCCTAAACCTGTCTGTGACAGCCCATTTGAGTACTAAAAACCCTAGCTTCACAGTATGTAAGCTATTGTGTTCGTGAGCCGTAGCCATTAACTCTAAGTCTGCCTTCCTGCCTCTGATACAAGACTGCTCCCAGTCCTTGTTCTGAAGCATCTACGTGCAGAATGAAGGGATCTTCAAACCCCATTACAGGTGGGTTAGTCAGGACATCAACTAGGTAGTTCAGAGCATTCTGGTGAGTGTCATTCCACACAATTTTCTGATGTGGAGGGAGCTGTCCTGCTCCTGCTGAACGAAAACTGGGCTTGGGCTCAGGGTTTGGTGTTACATCTGTTGAGAGTAAGTCATACAGGCATTTTGCATGACGAGAGAACTCTTGCACATAGCTTCTGTAGTAACCAAGGAAACCCAAAAGTTTGCGCAGCTCTTTAATGTTTGTGGGTGGTTTTGTCTTCAGCGCTTGCACAGCTGCTATTTCTTTATTATCCATCTTGTAGCCTTCAGCTGAAATCACTTTGCCTACATAGCGTACCTCATTTTTGAAAAGGTCGCACTTGTCTGGCCTTTTATTCCCCAAGCTTGCTGTCGTTTGAGGACAGATCTCACATCCTCAACATGCTGTTTGAATGTTTTACTATAGACCAGGACATCATCTAAGTACGGAATGCATATTTTGTCTGTAAGACCTTCCAGGCTCTCTTCCATACTACGTTGGAAAGCTGAGGGTGCGTTTGTGAGGCCAGATGGAATCCTGTTCCATTCATAAAGCCCCCATGGTGTTGAGAAGGCTGTCAGTTTCTTTGACTCCTCACTGATGCTCCCTTGATGATAAGCTCTGCCTTGGTCCAGTACGCTGAACCAAGCGTTTCCACCTAGGCCATCGAGTATCTCCTGTATGCGTGGTATGGGGTGCCTGTCTGGGATTGTCTTCTTGTTAAGCCCCCTGTAGTCAATGCACAGTCTTAGGCTTCTGTCTCTTTTCCTCACGCAAACCACTGCAGCTGCATATGGGGAGGTGGATTTACGGATAAAGCCTTTGTTTAACAAGTCTTGGATGTGGTTCTTTACCTCATCATACAATGGTCGAGGTATGGCATTATATGTTTTGGCTACTGGGACCTCATCAGTTAGCTTAATGTCCATTTTAAAAAATTTTATGGACCCTATATCATCTTTGTACCTAGCAAATGCCCCTGATTCCTCCCTGAGCATTCGATTGACCACCACTTGCGGTTCGCTGGCCAGATGGTCCACATTGACAGGCAGGTCCCACAGTTTGTCTTGGGAATTGCTTTGAGACAACTCTGTGGCAAAGCATGATGGAGCCTCAGAATTTTCAGCATTTACCAAATTCACCTGGTGTCCCTCTGGGTACACCGGATTACAGTCTGTTATCCTCTGTATGCTCCCTATCACAGTTTTACTTGGCATTGTGATGTCATGTTGTGTGGTATTTCTCACATAAATGTGTACTTTACACTCAGGGGTGAACAGCTGAGGAGTGTGGGAGATTGATCCTTTAGTTCTCAAGACAAAGACACATGTTCTCCCCAACACATTTGTTATGGAGAGATTATGAAAAAGGGTTGGATTCTTTCTTCAGCCAACCATTTTTTTTTTCAACTTGTTTCACAAGTTACCTCATTTTTGACAAAAATAAATGACCTCATCATGTAAAGTCTAATTATCAGTAGAAAACATTTATATTCCAGCTTGCACGCTTTGTTGTTATTGTGATTCGTTTTTGTGCAAAGTAACCCCAACTGAATACTTAGTATTAACCACTGAATTCATAGCATTGAAATAGTTTACTTTGAAAAACATCAAAAGTCAATCATGCAGTCACGTAGTAATCAAATCATGTAGTCTGAATTGTTTGACATTGTTGGAAATAAGTCAAAGTGAGCAGCTCAGTTGCGTTGAGTGTGTTTGCTTTTCTGATTCTGCTGGGGGGTAAATAGAGCAATGTTGCGAGTCAAAGCTCGGTGTACAAAGCTAGATAACAAAGTTGTAAGCGGTGTGAGCAGAAGCCCTCTGTGTTTGCAGCCCCACCCACGTAAATGCACACCAACATTGGATAGCTGTAGTGACCCAGTATCCTCTTCAGTGACGTGATAAACCGGTTGCACCATTTTCTCGACTCTGCAAGTTGTGATTGCATGAATAGTAGGGCATGAAATGACCAGCCTCTTTTGCTCATTCAGAGAGATGGAACTTCACGCCAAATGAATCTCTGCTGAGGTAAGGCACAGTGCCTTCGAAGTTTTATTTTATGATGTTGGGATCAATTGTGGGATAGGTGAAATGTCTGGCATGACACAGAAAGTCCACTCCAGATGATGAGTGCTTTAAGTAGATACTACTTTAAGTAGATTTTACTGTCCATTTTTTAATTTTTTATGGACCCTATATCATCTTTATACTAAGCAAATGCTCGATTCCTCCCTGAGCATTCGATTGACCACCACTTGCGGTTCGCTGGCCAGGTGGTCCACAGTTTGTCTTGGGAATTGCTTTGAGACAACTCTGTGGCAAAGCATGATGAAGCCTCAGAATTTTCAGCATTTACCAAATTCACCTGGTGTCCCTCTGGGTACACCGGATTACAGTCTGTTATCCTCTGTATGCTCCCTATCACAGTTTCACTTGGCATTGTGATGTCATGTTGTGTGGTATTTCTCACATAAATGTGTACTTTGCGTGAGGAGCAGGAAACATTTATCAACTGTTGTCTGACAGGTGATCTTGAGTCCTTCGTCCAGTGACAGGTTTTCCCCGGGTTCAAAGAGCATTTCAGTTTTCACTTTAAGATCTATTCTGATAGGGCAGGTGATACACTTCCGTTGTCCCCCTGGAACTACAACAGATGTGCGTCCTGTATGAACAAAGTAACATTGTCATTTGTAGCTCCCTGAATGAGGTTTAACAATGCCTCTGCCTTCCCTGATCCTAGTTTTAGTGAATTTCTGAGTAAAGCTACTTTTTCACTAGGCTGAGCCTGGTCCTCTCTATCTATCAACATCTCAATGGCATTAAACCTTATTATGGGCCTCTGAACTATATCCTTGCTCACTAGAATTGGAACTGTGGGGAATTTTAATATTACTTTTGATCACTACCAATTATACAATACTGAGCCTCAAATTTGTACTAACTGCACTAAATATATATGTAACTGAGTGAGTACTAACAGCATCATATATAACCAATTACAGAACACTGGATTTGAATTAACACTATTAATGTATTGATTAACATTACAACAAACGGTATAAACTATGTTTGAACTAACTAAGTGACCTGTGAGTGAACTAATAACATTATACAATCAACCAATAGAGTCTAATGCTATGATAAAACTGGATGTTCAGTTCTTTCTAACAATGCATGTGTTGTGTTGTACCAACAGGGAGAGACATATTGTTGCAATGTACTGCTAACGGGAAGAGCCATACCCCACAGTTACTGAAGAGGGACACAAGCACTGGCCCCAAGTTCTGAAGGGTCAGACACATGATGCATAGGTGGGACGTATATGGCAAGAAAGTACACGCTTACATGCTCTACACTAGACAC
Organism: Pempheris klunzingeri; assembly: GCF_042242105.1. Lineage (NCBI taxonomy): Eukaryota > Metazoa > Chordata > Actinopteri > Acropomatiformes > Pempheridae > Pempheris > Pempheris klunzingeri. The sequence goes on from NC_092033.1 coordinate 15,894,178, forward strand.
CTCATAAACTACCTTTCACACCCAATGCTGGGAGCCCCAAGGGCAAGGTTGGTGGAAGGCCGTGATTGTAACGGGAGGGTCAGATAGCAGGCAGGGAGGGATGCTCTCAGAATGACTCCATTGTATTGAGCTCTCACAGGACAGGGAAAGGTCACCAGGGAGGATACATTGTTTATAGGTGCAGCTGCGGGGTGGAAGGTTGTGATGCCAAGAGGCTGGGACCAGCCTGTGCACCAACGAAGGGAGGGCCAAGTCTAAACCGTGGTTACTCCCCAACTAGTCCAGACCAATCATAAATAATTGTATTCTTGTTGGAATGTATATATTGTCACTTCATGCAGAGCTAGGGGCTCACTCTGGGACCTGTTGGCTACAGACTAACAGCTTGCTGACTGTGGTTTTCAGAGCTCAGACTGAGTCCTTGATCAAGCTCAATACTTATTCACACAGAAAATAAAACACCTTAAATGAGAGAAGTTGCCTGTCCTTCATCGAAAAAAACGAACGCACTGACACATTGGTGACCCCGACGTGATTTCGAGGAAAAGGACGACGGGCAGAGTCCCCGGACCCGCCATCCAGGGCCTGGACATCTCCTTGCGACCCTCTGGACACTCACACGGTGCCACATCTCAAAGGTAAGCAGAAACCTGTTGTGATAAACCAAATTCTGCTTAGTTTTGTATTGCAAATACCTTAGAGTGTGAGTATTTGGAGGTAAGCAGAGAGAACTAAATTGCTGAATTTAAAAGCTGGACTGTGATGCTTTTCTGTGGGAATAATGTTGTGATATAACTGGCATTAAGCCAAAGTAGTGAAAAACCTCGAGAGTAAAGAGAAAAAGAGATAAAGAAGAGGCCTGAAAAGAGAATAAAGAGTAAAATCCCCCGGCGAGGGGCTCCACCTATGAGTGGGGATCTGAACTAAAATAACTATACCAGTGCAGCGGGGGCAGCGCCTGCGGGATTGTGACGACCCCAATGCAGCTGAAGAATTAGAGTAAGGAAATTACCCTAAAGAGGGGCTCCTCCGGCGTGTGGAGTTTGTGTGGTAGTAAAAAGGTATACCAGAGGAAAGAGCCAGCGCCTGCGGGAGATGCGACTCTTATCCTGCTGAAGAATTAAAATCACAATTAAGGATTGACGAGGCCAGTGCAAAAGACCTGGTAGAGAGCCTGCGGGACAGTTGCCCGGCCCGTTTGGAACGGCATGGTGGAGAGTGAATTACGCAAGGTGGCTGACGAGTGCCTTGTTGTGCACTGGGTCGTCCTAAAAAGGTCAAATTGAAAGCCACGCCATATTGTAGTTTAGTAGTATTTAAGTTTTTGTGTGTTTTCTTGATGTGTTTTGGATACTATTTTATGTTTCTGTGGATGCTAGAGCTCCGGTGAAGTAGAACTAAGGAGCGGTTTGGTAAAAGCAGGTTTTGTGACGTCACAAAACTGTTGAGGAGTGGAGCGGAGGAAAAGGAGGGGGGAGAATCCGCTCACAGCTGAGCAGTGACTCTCCGGTAGAAAAAAAAGAAAAAAAAAAAAAAGAAGGAGAGAGGCTAGAAAAAGGAGGGGGAGATTGGTTACTGAGTGAAGGGATTGAGTGTGTTGTGCTCCTGCTGAACTGCTCTGACTGCAAAATATAGCTATAAAGTTGGGTTAAAAGACACGGAGAAAGACGCAGCACTAATGTCCATGAGGAGTTCTCGGAGCAGCAGAACACACTTAAGTCCACATGAGCTGCTGACAGGTCGGCCTATGCCTGGTCCTCCCAGTGAGGCGGGGCATACGCCCCTGTTGGATGTGTGGCAATTTGACTGTGACGACTACATGAAATCTCTGACTGACCCTACTCGAGCTTTGTCTACACAGGTCCAACAGGTTGAGCAGAGACCAGAAGCAGCTGTTGTCCCGCCTCCTGCACAGGTACGAGTGGGTGACTGGGTACGGGTGAAGGTCCACAAGAGAATGTGGTCGGAACCCAGGTGGTCTGGACCGTGGGAGGTAACTGAGCGCACCTCACATGCTGTCCAGGTAAAAGGTAAAGCAGGAGCAAATTGGCACCACCTCACACATTGTGTACCAGCAGACCTGCCCTCTCGGACATTACGAGAGATTAGAAGTGATTTGGCTGACTTCTCCAAAACATAGGCACATTTGATAACCAAGCATGTACTCCAGCCCGCTTAGGGCAATGAGAGCCTCCATACAAGACAACCCCATTGTTGTCATTGTGGGATTTCCCTTGATGTGGTGGGAAATACTAATGCCAAAGCACCATGTGGTTCTGAATGTGGCCACTTCAGTCCCATGCCCCACCACATCAAGGCAATCCACAGCTGTTGTAACACCCCTCCCACTGTCTCAACAGGTGATCCCCAAGCGCAGAGTCACCAGGAGAGTCAGTGGATGGTCTCCCAGGGAGACGGTGGTAAAAGGACAAGTGCCTAACGACTGTGGTCTAACCTCATGTAACCCAATCCTCTTCACACTACGTAACCCACAAAAATGTGATTCTCGTTTGTATACTCTGGCAGCCTATGTTTCAGGCAAAGATCCAAAAGGATGGGTTTACTTCAACATAGGACCCAGATCGGCTTCGGCAGGGGACAGCAGAACAGGTACTGCCAAACACACTCCCGGGCCCCAAATTCGCCAACCAACCAACCTCGTTACCTATCTCAATGCTACCACTCTTAGGCAATTGGTTGCCGTGGAGACAGGCTTCACAGAGGCTAATGCATGGTTGGACTGGGTGATGTATTCGGCAGCAGAGTTGAAAGTCAAAAATTGTATTGCATGTGCTTCCGCCAGGCCTGTGTTGGGCACTGTACCGTTCAGACTCACTGTGTATAATGACCCTGTTGGTTTTGGTTGCATGCTGCAGCTGTTCACCTCTCCCAGCCTGCCAAATGACATCAGATGTCACACCCTGCATTACCTGCTGCCTGCTTCTCCAACAACAGTTATCCCACCTCCCTTCACACCGTTCGCAGCCAACTACACGTGTTTCCGGCGGCAGGCAGACTCTGGTGTGGAGGTAGGAACCCTGTCTTGGTGTAATGCTACGTATAATGTTAGGACCGCCTCCACGTCCATCCCATTGGGCATGAATGGCATGACTACAGCTAGAGCTGACACTTGGTGGTTTTGAATCCTGTGTTGCCTAAGAACTAGGTAGGGATCTGTGCTCTAGTCCAGCTGGTTATGCCTTTCTATGCTCTGCCTCTAACTGAATCTGCCTTACAGAGCCTGCAGAGGGAAGGGGGCTCTTCCAGCCCCCGTTCCAAACGCTCCATTGTGCCAGGGAGTTTCAATCCATCCATCTAGGGTGCATCCATGCAGGGTTTGAGTCAATGTTTTTCTGGTGGTCTACGATCAATAAGAATGTTGATTGGATTAACTACATTTACTACAACCAGCAGAGGTTTGTGAACTACACCAGGGACGCCGTTACAGGCCTACATGAGCAGTTGGACAAAACTAGTCTGATGGCCTGGCAAAACAGGATGGCTTTAGACATGTTGCTAGCCGAACAAGGTGGGGTTTGTAAGATGTTTGGTTCTGCCTGTTGCACGTTCATCCCCAACAACACTGCCCCTGACGGTTCTATAACTCGAGCCCTGCAGGGACTCACTTCTTTGTCTGTGGAGCTGGCTGAGAATGCAAGGATTGATGACCCCTTCAGTTCCATGCTAGACACTTGGTTTGGAAAATGGAAGGACCTGTTTATGTCCATTCTTGTCTCCATAGCTGTGTTCGGTGCTATTCTCGTGTTGTGTGGATGCTGCTGCATCCCCTGTGTTCGCACACTGGCGAATCGCCTGATAGTTACTGCACTCGCCAAGGAGACTCCTCAGCCCCCACCGTACCAAATGACAGTGCTGACAGAGGAGGAGGAGTGCCTCGATGATGATGTCATCGTGTCCCAGCCCTCACACACCTTTAGTCTGGGGCAAAACGAACGCGCTGACAGAACTAATATTTCGTCAGACTTTGCCTTTTTAGCTTTTGGATCACACAAACTGAAACTAACTGGTACCCAACCCTGAAAGGGTATCTCAGAGCCATTTGCTGCTCTTAAGTCCAGCAGTTCATCCTCATTTAGCAGGTCACTGATGGGATGGATTCTTGCATCAGGTAAGTTTTGGGATTTCCATTTCTCACTCATGATGAACACTTGTGCTCCTGTGTCACTTTGGGACTTTACCTGTGAGGTCATGGCACGTCCCTCTGTCACAACCTCTGCCAGTTTCCCGACGGCTTCTGTTTTTCCCCTACTCTGCACCCTCTTGTCCAATTTGTATCACTGCCGCACTTGAAACAATGGTTGCAGTCCCTTTTGTCCTGCTGAAACGCTACACATCGTCTCTTTGGTCTGTTAAATGCATTGGCTGGACCCTTGGCTTGGTCATCATCAACAGTTTGTACAAGACTTGCTACTTGGCTTGTGAGTTCCCGAATTGCGGTGTTGCTCTCCTCCATTTTTGTAAATAGGGGATTCGCTTTAACAGGCTTGTTGGGTTTAGCTAAGACTGTGGTTGTCAAAGGGTTATTTTCATCCTCACCTCTCTCTAATGTGCTCAGATTTGCCCTATGAGTGGCTTTATTTGTGGCTTTCATCTTTTGGCCTCTCTCATTCTCATTATACTGGGTTTGCATTTTTTGCAGAAGTAGTTCATCACTCACAACTCTGTGCAGTTCGTTCACAGTTAGTCCAAGCAATTTAGTTTCAATTTCCCACAAAAACTCTTCTCGGTGCTCCGACATCGTGCTTGAAGCGCTCAACACTTAACGAAAAACAACAAAACCAGACAGTGTCGTCCTAGCTGCACTACACTTCAGCTGTTAACTCACAAGCTAGCTACCGCTCTGGTTACCGTGTTTTTCAGAGTTGACAAGTCCTTCGCCGTGAAGTAACATCCATTATGATCTCGGTGGGACCTCCAAATTGTTACACCGCTCAGACCGGGACAGTGTGATGTAGAAACATGAGTTCACTTTTATTATTTCACCGGCAGAACTGGTCAAACAAAATGTCGCACCGGGCACACACTTCTCTTCCCGCGCTCAGTCTCTCCTGAAGAGAACAACAAAACAAAACAAGACTTCCTCTACCTGGCAGCAATTCTACTACACACCTCTGTGTACTGCCCCCTACTGGTGGGTGTAATTATGCTCGAACCAAATAACTAGAAGTTTCAGCATAATAAACTGCATCAAGTGTGTTTGGTTGTACTATATACACACACACAAAAACAATATCTTTCTAGGTGTCACAATAGGTTACATTCAATGTGACAGTGTGACTATAAATCAATACCAAAATGTATCACTAAACTGAACAAATAGGACACCCCTCCTTATGTATTTTATAGATTTCAGTGCTTTATGGTCACTCACTTCCATAAAAATATTGATAGAAGAAGCACTTAAAATTTTTGTCCATGAAAATGTGTGGGAACCCTGCATGTCTGTTAAATGGTGGTGTCGTATCTTCTCTGATGATGATGATATGCAGTTGATGAAAGGAAACTTCCGCTGACAACGACTTAGTGAATAAAATAGGTTTATTGCAAAAAGGTCAGTTGTCTAACAGGCACCATGGAAGCCTGGGAAGACGTTCAGCCAATTGTAGGAACAGACAGCGTAACCCCCAGCCGAATCTGCTGTCTCTCTGTCCTCGTCTTCCTCGAGCCACCTCTCTGGTCACTTCTTTATACCCCCTTTGACCATCCATCCCAACATCTGGTTTTCATCCATATAACAATTCTATTCTTTGTTTTAGGGGTACAAGGATATATTAGAAGGACACCATCCCCCAGTATCTAGTGAGGGGGAGCAAAGGTCAGATCTCCGCTGCCTAGGTCAAGCAATTCCCAGTCTTTCTGTCTCCAGATAATCGATCACAGATCCAAAACAGAGAAACACTGACCACTACCAACATCATATGCCCTAAAGGCACATACCAAACACTACATTCATATTTATACTCACTACAGACACATATCAGACACTACAGTGGCAAACAAAATGTAGCTTGGATTTTCACATACTACTTGTCAGGAAATTATTTCTGTAAGACAAGAACTGTATTTTCGCTGTTAGTTCGTACCATTAATTTCCCAACACACAAGATAAACTCTCAGAGACAGAGATCTCAGTTCAGAGTTTTACTTGCAGCAAGCAAGGAGTACAGGCAAGGATTTACATCTGCACTGAGCAGTCTCAGTGTCTTTCAAGCATATATGCAACATGTATAAGCAAAGTTCCTCCTCTCAGCAGTCCTCCGCCGCACCCTGCTCCCTCTCTTCCTTGCAGGGGCGGTTGGTGGGAAGCGCAGGTGCGCTGACTTCTCACTGTTCAAGGCCTTCTCCAACTCTTCTTTATCTCAAGAATGCAAGCAAAATCCGATACATCCTACACCAACACACATCTCTTTGGTCTGTATAAAGGTCACAGCATCTATCACACAGTCCTGCATCAGTCTAAAACTTCATGATAATAAAGCATAAATGTATTAACATAAAAATGTATTAACATAAGCGTGTCTGCACATTTTCTATTTTCTAACACTACTCATAGAGAGGCGCTGAATGAAGTATTCTATGGTATTTGTATTGTATTTGTATCACTTTCAGGAATACTGGTATTGGTATTAGTATGAACACTGTTTTTAATACCCAGCCTTACGTGTGCAAAGAAATTCTAATAAAAGTGTGCTTTTCTTTATGCTTTGGAGCATGGAGTCTGAAAGATGCAGTACCAGCCGTTTACAGTGTATCTAGTCTTTTGGATGCATGCTAAAGATAGAAGCTCAGAAAATCAGTTTTTATCAAATGTTTTCTCTAGAAATAAGTAGCACGGCGCAAACTGCAAAATATCAACAAAGTTTACAACTTTTTAGTGAATTTGATCCTTAAAACACTGCTTTTAAGGATAAGGTTCATGAATGGCTTATTCCTCTTTGCTATAGAGCTACATTATTGTTCAGCCGCCTTTAAAAAACACAACCGGGTGAAATGTTCCTTTATCACAATGAAAACAGGCACAGTTTATTTCGGTACATTTCCACACACGCTGTCCTGCTGATCTCTATTCTAAAGCACCAAATGTGCATAGCTCCACCGCTGAAAACAGTCCAAATGCAGTGTACACTCGCACATGAGTTTAACCCTTCAGAGTCTGGGGTAAAATGGCGTTTTTTACTACTTTTTACTACATTTTACCTTTGTGTTTCCCATTAAAACTGCTTAGCTTGCCTTTCTTTGTGTCTTTCTTTTCAGCACAACCTCACCTATGTGATTTTACAAGTATTTATTTATTTTGACATAATATATGGACACACTGTATGTAAAAGTGCAAAAGAAACACAAAATCCGAGAAGGAACTAGTTGGATCTTTGGAGGAGCGGGGGTCTGCGCGGACACCTCCTCTCGTTCGTCTTCACGCGCAGCATCCACTTCATCCTCTGAAAGGAGTCTTCCTCAGAATCAGAGCGTTCTTCCCCAGATTCAGTATCTTCTAACTCGTAGAAGAGCTGCTGTAGTGCGCGACTTTGGCTCTTCATAACTTTAGTCTTAATAGGCCGATCGACAAAATTCAAACACCTGTGAAAAGTTTGAAGTGTCCGCTTTCCAACAGTCTTTGAATTGAGCACCTGCGTGCTTGTGTCACAGCTTTATGTTTTCAAACGTGCGACATGTGACTTTTGGTTTTGCGTTTGACAAAAAAGAAAGATGAATAGTAATAATGATTTTTTTTTAAATCCTCTTAGGAATTATGCTGAGGAGAGCAGCAGCATGAAGTCTGGACTCTCTGGTTATTACTTCTACTGTGAGTGACAAGCACTAGATGGCACCAGAGTTTACCAGTTCTACCTCCTCTACATCTATGAGATAACCCGTGCTCTAGTCGTTTGACTCCAAAGTTCACTATGGCGTGCGGCTATGGTCTCGGACACAATTGAGGTAAAAATATTCTTTTCTCTGGCCTGACTTAGACACATGACATGTAATTCTGCATCAGTCAAAAAGAAAGTGTTGACACTTCACACTGGTAGAATTGATGGGAACTTGAATCTTTTAGTTTGAGAGGATATAACTGTACTAACAGCACCCCTGAGGGTGATCAAATAGCACGATATATCTCTTTAGTTTCAGTGCAGAACCAATGTTTTTACATGTTTTTATATTTTGTTTAGAGATCTGACATGTTTATTAGTGAGCTTAAAAAGTGGTAGGTTAGTTGATGTTAGTTGTTTTCCAGTCTTTATGCTAAGATAAGTTAACTAAGGATGGCTCATCTACTGCTGACTATGCAAATCAATACAAGGTTTTACTTCATATAAGTAAATGCCACTTGCTGGGTCTTAATTAGTAATTCTATCTATCTATCTATCTATCTATCTATCTATCTATCTATCTATCTGTCTGTCTATCTATCTATCTGTCTATCTATCTGTCTGTCTATCTATCTATCTATCTATCTATCTGTCTGTCTATTTATCTATCTATCTATCTATCTATCTATCTATCTATCTATCTATCTATCTATCTATCTATCTGTCTATCTATCTATCTATCTATCTATCTGTCTGTCTATTTATCTATCTATCTATCTATCTATCTATCTATCTATCTATCTATCTATCTGTCTGTCTGTCTGTCTATCTATCTATCTATCTATCTATCTGTCTATCTGTCTATCTGTCTATAGCCCAACTGGTCCCATTCCCACACTTTGCATTAAATTAGAAATTAATAATCATATCATGTACAGTTCTGTGCAAAAGTCTTAGGCAGGTGTAAAGAAGTGCTGTAAAGTAAGAATGCTTTCAAAAAATATCTAATTTAATTGTTTCGTTTTTGTCGATTTACAACATTTTAAGAGAGCAAAAGCTCTAAAGAGAGAGAGACAAAAGAGACAAAAAATCTAAATCAAATCAATATTTGGTGTGACCATCCTTTGCCTTCAAAACAGCATCAGTTCTTCTACATCCTGGAGAACTAACTGCAGATCTTCTGTGGATGTAGGCCGCCTCAAATCCTTCTGATCTCTTCATGTGATCCCAGACAGAATAGAGAGAGAACGCATAGCACATTTTAAAATAAACTGAACCATCAATTTGTAGTATATGATTGATAATGAACTCTGCCAACTACTGCTAAAATTACCATATTGATAGTTGGTAAAGTTGGCAGAGTACAGGTGGGCAGTATCCACTCTTGTGCAACACCAAAAAGGACGGCGATGTGTGTGTGTGTGTGTGTGTGTGTGTGTGTGTGTGTGCACCTCCCGTGTTTGTGAGAAGCAGAACTAACATTGGCATGGCGGTGTGACTTAAGAATTAACAACACACCACGACAGTCAAACTTGTTAAACAGCTTAAATCTTTATATGTGCATTAACAAATGCTGGTTGATGCATATTCTATGTATATATTATATATACTATATTCAAATTAACAATCTCCACATACTTTAGCATCTGCTTGAATGCAAAAACACAAATAATTTATTTTTTTTACATAACTGTAAATATAGTCAGGCCCATGCAAAAAGTGTCATACCTGCTAAATAAAAAGGTGTGAATTGGCATTGCTGCCGTGCACGTGTTTTCTTTGAGAAGAACATGGAGCAGAGAGTTCAGCAGCTGTTCAAATCATGTAGTCTGACTTGTTTGACATTGTTGGAAATAAGTCAAAGTGAGCAGCTCAGTTGTGTTGAGTGTGTTTGCTTTTCTGATTCTGCTGGGGGGTAAATAGAGCGATGTTGCGAGTCAAAGCTCGGTGTACAAAGCTAGATAACAAAGTTGTAAGCGGTGTGAGCAGAAGCCCTCTGTGTTTGCAGCCCCACCCACGTAAATGCACACCAACATTGGATAGCTGTAGTGACCCAGTATCCTCTTCAGTGACGTGATAAACCGGTTGCACCATTTTCTCGACTCTGCAAGTTGTGTTTTCATGAATAGTAGGGCATGAAATGACCAGCCTTGTTGTTTCCTGCACATTATCCTGTATCCTGTCAGATACTGGCTACATTTCCTGCATGTCTGCTGATAATCTCACGGAAACAAGCTGCAACTTGAAACTCATTCACCTGACTAAACAGACAGACAAGCACAGAGAGACAGACCGCTATGTCTCTGTTGTTCTGTTGTTATGGGCCATGGCCTGTGGTGAACATTATTCTACTCTACTTTACTCTAACTGATTAAGCGTCAGTGAGTTCAATTCATCCTAAGGTGGACAGAATGTCTGTACCAAATATCATGCTAATCAAGCCATCCAATAGTGGTGGACCCACGCTGCTAGTGTGGCTAAGAGTAAAGAGCATTTTGTGAGCAGAACCAGAGAGCATTAAAAGGTCAGTTATGATAATAACATCGTTGCATTTACAGAAGTACATTTGAACAACAGTGGGGAAACTGGAAGTATCTCTGATCTGTGGAATGACAGTGAAGACAGATTAGTTGTGTGGCGTCAAACTGCAAAAGATTGCAGTGTCCAGATGTATTCAGATATTTACATTATGTTGGCAAAGGGTACATGACAGGGTCACCTGGGAGCGAATCATCATGTTAAACAGTTTGTTTCCATTCTTTCATCCAGTAGCAGGTGACCTGGACACAGTGATACCCTCCAGCCACAGATGAAGACTGATCATGAAGGTCAGCCTTTGCCTTCCAAAGTACAGCACCATCTTCCTCTTTCTGGCTTTGGCTGCAACAATCTTTGTGCTACGTCATATGGAGGTCCTGCAGGTGATAACTTGGGTTTCAGTGGGACTACTTGAAGAGTGGACCCAGTTTCTAGTGTTTCATGTTGGATTTTAAGATATTGTTTTCATATCCAATGTGGCTTAGTGGTGTTGCTCATTGCAAATGTATGCAATTTGAGTTACATGGTATTTTTCTTCATAGTCCTGCCCTGTGTTCAGCAGCTCTTCTAAGTAAAGAATAAGGCTGTATTCCTTCCCATTTCACGATGACTCCAAAACCATCAATGTTCCAATCTCCTGGTTTACATTTGTTACCATTGAATACAAATCTTTACAAATGTTTTTAAGGTTCAGATTCATCCTGAATCATCTGTTTTACTTTACCTCTGATTTCTACCTTTCTGTTTCTCTTTGTGCTCTCCTCAGTGGTTTGAAGTCAGCGGCAGTAAGCTGGAACAAGCTCGAGAAAACTCTACTTCTAAAGAGATAATGGTAACTGTAGCAGTCACCATTTACTGCCTTGTTGTGTTCAAAGTTTAAAGATCCTCCTTAATCATCGGACTAATTGTTCTCAGGGGGTCCAAAACCCCTTTTTTGGGACATGTTTTTGTTGAAATGTTGTAAATGTAAATATTAATGTACTATACTTGCATAAATAGCCATACCAGTATGAAAGAAGACGCAAAGTGAAGAATTTCACTCACAACAACTATAATTTTTAAGATAAGGTCATCTTTTTTTGCCTTTTGGAATGTTGTGAGTGATATTTCAAAACAGAATAGCATCAAGCTCCACAATCTTGGCTACTTGGCTACTTTCCCCTTTGCAGCAGGATACTCCCTGCCAATTTTCATAGTTGCATGTCAATTTATGCTATTGTGTTACAGTAATATTTATAATTATGTCATTTTGCCAGAGACATGTCCCAGTCAAATCTTTCGGAGTAAAGCAGAAGAGTCTTTTGTTCCATCAAATCTCCATTAGGGGTTTTTTATTTTACCGTAAGTAAAGGTTTAGCATCCTATATGGCACGTTGCAATGTTCCACTAATCAGTGAAATGAAAGATGTTTTGCATATGCCACATGCAAACTTGCCTGCAGCTAACAGATCAACACTTCTTATCAAACCCTTCAAAAATTGTATTGAGGTAAAAGGGATCTTTTCTCTTAGATGTTATTGTTTTATTTAGCTACATTTATTTATTTATTTATTTGATGCATCTTTGTCACGTCTCTCTCTCTGTCTGGACCCCAGTTTCAGCATGAAGTGAACTCCTCCATAAACACCACCATCATTGTCCCAAGAGTTTCCACTGTCCCTGACATGCATCAAGGCTTCTGCACCTTCAAGCCACTGTCCCTTAAGGACGCTCAGGAGGAACGCCTCCTACTAGAGTCCATTACTTGGCCTGAAACTCCAATTTTGCCAGATCCTCTTTCTCTGGAGAAGACCACTGATCCTGCCCACAGCAACTTCATCATTCTACCACCACAGAGAGAAGGAGGACAGTGGCATGTAGGGGATCAGCTGGAGGTTAGGATCAACATGTATGACTTCGAGGGACATCCCAAGAAGTCTGGGGGAGACTTCTTACTCGCTCGGCTGCACAACCTGACGCTTGGTGCAGGTGTGGCTGGACATGTGGTGGATCATCTCAATGGCAGCTACTCTGCTGTATTCACTTTACTGTGGGAAGGAAGCGCACAGGTTCAGGTGATGCTAAACACCATCATGTTACATGTATTAATTGGCCATCCAATAAGGCTATTTACTGTTGCCACACTTGTTAGGGTGGCTGTGGCTCAGGGGTAGAGTGGGTCATCCCTCAATCAGAAGGTCGGTGGTTTGATCCCCGGCTCCTATGAGTGTCCCTGGCTAAGACTCCTGAAGAATAGCTTCGGTGTGTGAATGTGTGTAAAAGAACAGTCTCCTCCAACTTAGATTCCTCCTGTATGAATGATGTGTGAATGGGTGAATGAGGATGCAATTTAAAAGCACTTTACAGGCACTATACAAATACTCCAAACTTGATACTACTCCAAACTTTATGTAGTTTTAGCAGTGGCGGGCCGTTCATTTTACACCTGGGCCTTCAGTGGCATCCTACCTGAATCAAACCACCTCTTAATACCATCATTATGACGTCACGGCTATAGAAACCATCAATATTATACAGAAAGGCAGTCTAACGGGAAGTTGCATCACAGACAGGTATCTCATGCTGGAGAATGAATGTCATCACTAAAGCAAGAAACCCAATTAAAAGAATTCAACAAGTCACCAAACATTCTAACCACCGACTCGGCTGCAAACACAGAGTCGTTCAGTTGCCAACATCAGACATTCTCAGCAACACAATTTGCTCCTCTGAGCCTGTAGGCCAAAGGTACCGCTCGTAGTTGCTGACCTGAAAGTGGTGGACGAACCCTTTTCCCGGCTGGGACAGGCCTGCTAGCTTTGCGGTGGCCGGCATTTCCTCAAAATGTCAAGCTTTTCTTGGTCAGCCATTGTGGGTTAAAAAAAACTGCTATTAATACTTACGATTATGATAAAGTTTTAGCTTGTGCAGGTCGCTACAGATAAGAATTGCTAGCTTTGGCTAAGCTCTCTGACCAGCCAATCAGAGCACGTGAAAATACTGACGTCATAGTACGCCTGCTAGAAGGCCCTGGGGTCACCAACTCGAAATCTGCTTGGTTAAAGCAACAGTTTAATTTCGATGTATTTTAAACTACGGGCGCCTGCACTTTTGATTCTGAAGGCCTCAGGGCAGATTTCTTTGACCCTGGCAACACATGATGGCTGACTCAGGTCTCATTTCTAGCCACCATCTCTTAACTCTTAAACTAGAAACATTCATATCCATTAATGAGTTTAAGAGTATCATACAGTGAAGTAGGAATGTCACTGTTTTTCTTGAGAGGCCACTATCCTGAAAATAGGTGTCATAGGTTTTATTGTTTAACTGTTTATTGTCTATTTGTGTATCATGTACAGTGGTCCCTCGTTTACTGCGGGGGTTACGTTCTAAAAATAACCCGCAATAGGTGAAATTCGCGAAGTAGTCAGCTTTATTTTTTACAATTATTATATATATTTTAAGGCTGCAAAACCCCTCACCATACAGTTTATACACTTTTCTCAGACAGGCATTAACATTTTCTCACATTTATCTCTTGTTTGACTTGTTTCTTTGTCTTGCAAACAGGCAGCACTTAAAAGTCACACTGCTAGCGATTGAACATTTATGTAAATTTGGCAAGCCGAACGCATTCTGTACTGTACAGAGACACGGCACGGAGGAGATTAATTGACATTGGTCTACAGTCCCATAGCCAATCAGGACGCAGAACACAATGCGCGTTCATACACTGTAAAAAAAAAGCATGCAAAATTGCACTAAAAAAATCTGCGAAACAGCGAGGCCGCGAAAGGTGAACCGCGTTATAGCGAGGGACTACTGTATCTGGTTTATATAGCTTTTGATTTTATATGGCTGCTCCCTTGGCCAGGTCTTTCTTGTAAAAGAGATTTCTAATCTCAGTGGGACTTCCTGGTTAAATACAGGAAAATAGGCAGTAAACAGTCCCTAGTAAATGTTATCTACTTTACCTAGCAATCATTAACTCATTAACTTAACATGGCATGGAAATAAAGAAATAGCATTGTTCTTGTATTGTAGTTTAGAGCTAGTTAGTCCTAGTGCCATAAGTATAATAGAAAAATGTAAGTGTAGTCTGTTATTTCCTCCACACTGTGTATTGCACATGTAATGTTGTCTCGGATAACCAGTTTGTCTTTGGTTTAACATTAGATACAGACATACATGTCTTTAAAAGGAGGCAGTAGCAATGTAACTTTTTGTTTGGAGAGGCTGTCTCCTTTCTGACGTGCTGGTCGGTTAAGACAGTTTGCCATTCCTCCTCCATGTCACTGGCTACATCATCCTCACCAGCCCAGTTGTTTGTCGTGCTGGACATCCTTGTGGTTGTCCACTGTTGTCCACGACCCACACCATACTAGATCCTTCTCTCGTCTGCCAACCTGCAGTCTGGCCCAAGCAGAGTGCTTGTCAGTCCTCCTCTGCCCCAACACATCTCTCTTGATTGTGTAATGTGCCCTGGGCATTCTTGGGGAGTGTCTTAATTGCCTGCTGGTAAAGCAAATGAAAAAAAGCAACCAAAAAAACACCACATTCCAAAGGATATTCAAACTGTAAAAATAACAAACATGCAACACCACCTTCCTCTAACCTTTAATTACACAAAGTATTGTTACTTGACTTTACATTAGCTTTTTCTGTTGCTGTTTGTTTGTTTATGAGGGACTAAAAAAAGACACCTCCCTCGAGAGACATTAATCTGGTTTATGCCTGAAACAAAGTGTGCTACATCATAAGGAATGTCATTATAATTATAATATTCTAATATCTCTTTACTTGTCTTTACTTGTCTTTATTTCATTTGAAAATGAAAGTACTTCTGGTTGTCTGTCCAATCCAGGTGACCCTGGTTCACCCTAGTGAGGCTGTCACATTGCTGCGCAGGCTGTCCAATGAGCAACCTGACAGGGTTCGCTTCCAGAGCATCTTCCGCTCAGGCCCGATCTCTGAAACTACCTTCTGTAACGTCTGCCTGCGCCCAACTCAGCTTCCGGTGTGCAACTACACTGACGTCCGTACAGGTGAGCCTTGGTTCTGCTTCAAGCCAAAGAAGCTGAGCTGTGGTGCCCGGATCAACCACTTTGTGGGAGGATTCATACAAAAACTCAAGAAAAAAGAGGAGAACCTGTTTCAAAGGTGAGTGGGCGGAGAGAATTTAAGGACGTTAACAGTCTAAGATAATATAAATGGCTTGACAATGAGGTGTGTTAATGGCAAATGTTAAGCCCAAGGTTCACTCTCCTTTCAGTTCTAGTTTGGTCTCCACAAACCATTGACACAAATATGTCCTAGCTGCTAGTTGCTAACATCGTCAAGTTGCTCCATTAGTGGTAGGTAACGCGAAATTGGTCAGTCAAAGCTTTCTTTGATGAACACAGTTGCCTCTAATGAAATATGTTGATGAGAGCGAGACTCATCTAAAACAGTAAACCACAACAATGAGCTGAAAAACACTGTCAGGATTGTCTGCGGGTTCATCACTGTGAGCAACACCCTGCACACTACAGTCACTAGTCCCACTGTTCATATGAAAACAGTTATTAGTACAGCTTTAACTCACATAATGGATTTATATTAACTAGGTACATGTAATGATGAATAAACTTTCAAGCAGTTCTCTCTCATTTTATTACTTGATTGTTCTAGTTTTAACTTCATAGAACAATTGAAAATTTGTGTCCTCCTTCCTTGTATTTCATGATTTGATGCTATAGTGTGCGGAGAAAATATTTTATAACCTGTCCTTTTCTTCAGTGGCGTAAACATGAAAGTCCCCATTCGTGCATCAGGACCTGGCAATGTCACCGTGTTGCCCAAGAAGGAAGGTAAAGCATGTTTTCTTTTTTTACTCCTGCTTAGAATAAATTCAAAACTGAATGTGCTACAGACATTGAAAGTAAAACAGGCAGAGAGAAATCATTTTTATCATTTTTTTCCTTCGTATTCAGATGTATTCAGACAAGTATGAGAGGAGTGCTTGGAGGATAGAGCTGTATAATCCTACTTGTGTATTATTTTATTCATATAGCACATTCTTAATAAAGTCACAAAGCTATGTGAATAGTGAGTATGATCATATTGGGGATTTAAAGAATTAGAGTGATAGTATTTTTTATTTTTCCTATTGTCAACAAGTCTGAAAAATAGAATAAAAAAAATAATATAAAAAATGCCTGAATTGCCTGTGTGAATCACACTGTTGTATCTGACATGTTCCTTTATCACAATGAAGTGGGCACTCCATCCATTGTTGAAAATAGTCCAACAAATGACATACTCCCCTTCCAGGTTTTAGATACATTTGGAAAGATTTACATCTTAAGTAATAACTAATTGACTTGGGCTTAGTGCCACATGCAGATTAGAGAGAGAATGTAGTTTTGGTGTGGCCATGACATATCTGAACAATGACTAATATATAAAATATAAAAAATTACCCCCCTTTTATTTAATTTCCTCTCAGGACAACCAGAGGCGAAGAGCAGCAGTAGTCTGAAGTCTGGACTCTCTGGTTATTACTACCAGGGTGTGTGGCGAAGCTTAGTTGCGACTACAGTTCGCCAATTCAACCCCCCTGCCATCAGTCAGTGTCTGAAAGGCAAGGTGGTCCACCTGTATGGAGACTCCACCATCAGGCAGTGGTTTGAACACCTCATTGCAGTACTACCAGGTAGCTGATCCACAGAGATTCATCAACAATTTGATTTTGTTCACACTGCAGCCTAATCTGTTCCCTCTGTCATGCTTTTAGATCTTAAGGAGATTAACCTGCACAGTCGGAGGCAAGTTGGACCATTCCAGGCCTTGGACTATGCAAACAACATCTTGGTGACGTACCGCTGTCACGGCCCTCCTATCCGTTTTTCCAGCGTCCCAATAAGCGAGTTGCGCTACATTGCCAATGAACTCGATGACGTAAAAGGAGGCACTGACACTGTCATAGTGATCGGCATCTGGTCTCACTTCAGCACTTTCCCCATTGAGGTCTACATCCGGCGGCTGCAGAGCATCCGCAGGGCAGTGGTCCGGCTGCTGGACAGGGCTCCAGGCACGCTGGTTGTCATCCGGACTGCGAATCTCAAAGCTTTAGGGCTTTATGAGACGTTAACCAACAGTGACTGGTACTCGCTGCTGCGTGACAAGGTGCTCAGAGCCATGTTCAAAGGTCTGAATGTTCATCTGGTGGACGCCTGGGAGATGACCCTGGCCCACTACCTGCCGCACAGCCTTCACCCACAACCTCCCATCATTAAGAATATGATTGACGTTATCTTGTCCTACGCATGCCCTCAAAGGGTGACTAGACGTTTGTTTGATTGGGGAGGATTCACAAATGAAGATGTAGGAATTCACTAACTGAAGTGGAATTAGATCAAGGAGAAGCACATTGAGCACTTGGAAAACGTATGCATGTGTTTACCTTGATGGGAGTGTAGATTTCTGGATATGACACTCACCTACTAACCCTGTCAGTTCAGAATCAATCCTCCTGAATGAATAATGTATGAATGGGTGAAAGAGGATGTAATGTAAAAGTGCTTTGAGTAGTTGAAATGAATAGAAAGGTGCTATACAAATATAGACCATTTACCATCTTCCTTCTCTAGGTGTCTTTCCCCTCCTTGATCTATATCATCAGCTTCTCAGCTCCTTATTCCCTGACCTAAAGGCCCTATTCTTCTCCTTCTCCTTCTCCTTCTCCTTCAGGAGAGCCTTTATGTCAGAATGAATCCACAGCATCCACATTATATAATTGACAAACTGCAACACATGGATGCATCACACTGTACTTTCAAGGATATGCTGATGAGAAAAAATGTTCTTCTGCTAAAATGTCCCCTGAATCAGGAATTCAGCTGTCCAATATAATGCTTAGGCCTCTCTAAACACAATGCACCAAATGTCCACTTCACCAGATGCTGTTAGCGATGCATATTAGTGTTGGAAATGTTCTCGTAGTCTGTCCAATCGGCTGTAGAGTATCGCCAGTCTCTGTCCTTGGTCTCAGAATTCCACAGTCTGGGTCACGGCACCTACTCTGCGTTGTGTTTTTTTAAAGATGTGTAGTAGGGCGTCAAATGGATGGCAGGAAGCATAGAATGTAAGGCTCAAGGCTGTGGTTGAGACAGCGGGAACTTTATTGCTCTACAATGAAAGACAACGGCTGGCTGGTCTCCGCATTAGGAGGTATGGCATCCACACCATTCTGCCAACATGACGGCATTACTGGGACCAAAAAAATAAATAAAATAAAAAACTAAGGTGCCCTGTTCGCCAGAGTTGCTACATTGCCAACAAGATAAACAATACAACAGTTACAGCTGGCGACTTAATCTTACAGACACAAAGTAGCTCTTGTCCCCCAAGTGGGATTCAGACCAGTTCAATACTGTACCAGAAAGTCCCACCCAGCTTTCTAGCCTGTCTAGTAAAGTAACAATCATCTTGAATGAAAACTGGGGATGGAGATTTCGGCTAGTCTCTCTACAGTTCTGCTAAATATTCTGCTGAATATTACATACAACCTCATCTTGGATTCAAATCTTAGCAAGGAAATGCTGCTTCTCCTGAGTCTAATAAAGCACTGATGCCTTGTAAGCGTTCATAAACTAAACGTGTCATCATGACGAACACCCACAAAGATTATAATGTTTTTAAACAGTATGTCATCATAGAAATCATGTCTGATCCCACAAGGTGCATGCAAGGCAGACATAGGTCATTACAACAACAGAGTGTTTACAGTGTCAAAGTGCCACCTCCTGTTGTGGAGGGCAAATTCCTCAGGATGATTGTGAGAATAATGTCAGAACAACGACGGCAGGAAGATTGTCCTAAAGATCATTGGATATTCTTTTGGACTTAATAAGATATATTTTTTGTACTTGTAAGACATGCTTTATTTGTTTCTGAAACATATGTCAGAAAATGTGCAAAAGTTGCTAATGATATTGGACGATAGTTGGTACAGATGAAAGGATCCTTGTGTTTTTTATAACTTATAATGTGTATAATGTATGTAACTTGGGAATAATTTAACATGGGTGGAAAACGTCCAATGTCAAATGATTTGCATTGTCAGAGGTTTTGTTCTTTTCAGTTAATATTAAATTTGCTTCTCACATTGTCACCATATTCCATTTTCAACTTACACAGTTTAGTCCTCATTTCATTCTTGTTTTCTTATTGGCTTAGCTTTTTATTCTTAAAACTACCATACTACCATATCAGTGGAATGTCTGACATTCAGTTCTTGCCATTTTGTCTTGTCTTTAAATTAAAACATGTATTTCTGATGGGTCTCTTAATACATTACTAACTTTGAACTTTAATTTCTTATTCAATAGTATAGCAACACCGCTGCTCAGCACCAAGTATCTCCTTATCCAGTCTCTTTTGTGCCATGAAGAGTTTGGCTGTTCCTCACCCAGTTTTAAGCCTTCTACACAGCTGTTTCTGTTTCGGTTAATGACTGTGTTTCAACTTACATGTGAAATTGATGATCATTCGCACCTGTTTGGTATAACTGGTTAATCATACAGCTGACTATGATCCTACAAAATCCCTGACTTTGTGCAAGTGTACCTAGAAGAACTGATGCTGTTTTGATGGCAAAGGGTGGTCACACCAAATACTGATCTGCTGTTGCACACTTTGCATTTTGTAAATCAATAAAAATAAACAACTAAATTTAATATTTTTGAAAGCATTTCTTCACACCTGCCTAAGACTTTTGCACAGTACTGTACATCGCTGGCTGGGTTAAGCAGAAAGTGAGCCTGTCATGTGACACCTTCTGAGAGGGCTTAACAATGGCGGAGGCCCCCACCTACCTCAAACAAAAGAATAGAGAAGGGCTGGTGTGTGAATGTGTCTGAGTCTATGACCATAAGGAAGAACAGGGTTCCCAGGATATCTTGATCTTGATCACCATCCATAGTAGACTACTGACCAGACCTTTTTTCTGAGAATCGCTCGGAGACCTGTTAATGCTGTGGGAGCTATGAGGGTGAAAGACTGAACCACGCCAGGGGCTAAAGGAGGGGCTGTAGGATAGGTGGTGGCTGATACAGGCGACATGGGCTGGGCATCTGGAGCAAGGTTGGTATTAACACAAAGAGACATGTGGTTAATCATTCATTGTTAAATACACATCATGGTCAGTTTGAAAGCAGCGCCTTTCGATTTATTTCAACGCATCTGTAGAAATAAAACCAATGTTATGTCCAGTATCACATTTTATATATCATTATGTCTCATTTTAAAATGAATGTAATATGCACTAGAAAGCTCACATAACCCCGGGAGGCACCTGTACTGATTGATTTCAGCCTCAACTGTCAGCCAAGAGCACACACCCCAACAATCTGGCATGGCTGTAATGCAATCACTCAGGCTCAATTGTGCCAGATCAAAGTACATCAACTAAAAAAACTGTTTCTTTTTGCCACTGACAGGCTCAGATTGTTTTAAGTGTCTGACAGACATACAGAGATAGGCATTTTTGTTTAACCACAAACAGCCATTGTATGATGCTATACAAACCCACCAGACAAACACCCAAACAAAGGAGTGGCTGTTCTAAAGCTGCCTTGATCGATCCCTTTGTGATTTTGTGTGTTACAAAAATATTGTGTTGGATCTGAACTAACCCTGTAAAACACCAAAGTCACATAATAACACGAACAAACTGACTAGACAAGCGACTCCAGTGTAAAATTACTATTTCTGTCACTGGGGGCTACAGGCCGAGTCATATGACAGGCGTTGGGCATACGCAGCACTGCTCTCACATCAGGTGTAGCCCGTTTAATTAATTATAGTGGACGTGTAGTGTTGCAGCAGCCTTGTGTTGCGTGTTCAATGTAGACTGCCTGGAGTTTGACACCTGCACTGGGCAGCAATCCCAAACCAGACTCCAGTTAGACAGGACACATAGAGGGCCATCCCCGGCCTCTCCATCTGCAGGCTTTCTGCTTACTTTATTGTCAAAACACAAGGCTAACTTTTTCACCATTGCTCTGGAACTGTTCAAAAAATCATTTCAACCATCCTGAAGTCAGTGTAGAGTGGTCAAAATTACAATTGTTATCCTTTTTTGTTTCCTATTTTGTTGTTGTCATCTATAATGCTTATTTTCATTAAAACACATAATTCAAATGATTAGGAAATAAATTCTTACTGTACATTTTGTATTTCAATATTTGTTTTGATAAAAAGCTCATTCTGTCCAGACTTGTAACTGGACTTTGACTTGAGTAAGATTCAGTTCTCCTATCTTCTTCTTATGTTTAATTATCTAAACTGTGGCACAAAATGTTCCTGGTCAAAACTGACCGTTATGATTTATTTATTGAAAACAAAAGCCCAAATGTACACAGGGAAAAGTAATGCTTGAACCATACACTGTATGAACACATTTAAAATTTTCTTTCATAGCTCTGAAAAGACAGTGTCATCCCAATGTTCCTCAGTTTTGTCCTCTCATGAGCATGTTGGGCAATATACTGAGGTCGCTGCATGTTCTTTGCAAATATATACACAGCATCTGTGGCACACAAAGCTTGTGGGGTAGAAACTATATTGTCAACAGGTGGTTGCCATGGAAGTGTGCGCGCATTGGTGTGTGTCTGCACCTGCGTGTTGAGGTGTGAGAAAGGAGAGTAGATATGTGCATTTTTGACTGGGAATGACATGGGTGTATACAAGTTCCATAAAACACACACACTTTTATAAAAATA
This sequence comes from Pempheris klunzingeri, assembly GCF_042242105.1. Classification (NCBI taxonomy): domain Eukaryota; kingdom Metazoa; phylum Chordata; class Actinopteri; order Acropomatiformes; family Pempheridae; genus Pempheris; species Pempheris klunzingeri. Next base: position 15,916,292 of record NC_092033.1, read on the forward strand.
TTTCAGATTCATTTTATGTGTTCAAATGCCACGTGTGAACAAAGTCACAGAACCTCATGACAAACGGATGAAATTTACTGCGCTTTTTTTTAGAGAGGAAACTTGTAAATCGGTCAGATTTGACCAGAATGCAACAGGAGGGTTAAAGTGCAGTCTATTGTGTTAACACCTGATATTTGAATGCATTGCTATGATCCTCATTGAGTAAATTAAAGTTTGTCCCATGGCAGATTATAGACACAACAGTGTGCAGTGCGCTTTTGTAAAACTTCAGGCCTATATCCAAGCTACGTTTTATTTCTTAGATTTTAGAGAAAGTTGTTGCTAAACAGCTCACTGCCATTTTAACGGTCAAAAACACTTTTAATGAATTTCAATCAGGCTTTCATTAAAAGCATTCCACTAAAACAGTTCTTCTCAGAGTCTGCACTGATATAATGAGGTAAATGCACTGTCCTGGTGTTGCTAGCCCTCATCGCAGCATTTGTGTCTCTGGGAGCGCCCTGGACTGGTTCTCCTCCTACCTTGCAGACAGGAGGTTTTCTTGGTCCTTACATGTCTAAATCAGCTGTTCTGGTCACCTGTGGTGTGCCTCAAGATTCTGTCCTGAGCCCTATATTATTTGCCTTGTGTATGTTTACCTTAGAAGATATTATCTCCAGTTTTAAGGGTATCTCTTATCTTTGTAATAACTGAGGTCCTTATCTTCGCCTAAGACAGCGGAGCCTCCGAGGTTGCCCAGTGCATTGGCCCCCTCTATTGAACTGTTCAGTCCAACCTTAGAAATCTTGGTGGTGTTTTTATGGCACCTAAGGAGGATTGCACCTTTCAATTTCTTTGTACCTTACAATGACAATAAATACATTAATTCCTTCATTCGTTATATTCGATCACTGTTTTTTGATCAACACATCGGATCATTGACCAGAACATGAAAAATTGCTGAACTTACGCCCATTGTCTCACAAACTTGAGATGCTTCAGATGATTATTCACGCTTTTATATCATCGTGGTGGACGTGGTGGACTAACTCCCTTTTCACCTGCCTCAGCAAATTATCTCTGGACTGTCTACAATTGGTCCAGAACACTCCTGCAAGACTGCTAACCAGGTCCAGCAGATCAACTCACATCACATCCATCCTATTCTCTCTGCACTGGCTTCCCATCAAGTTCAGGATTAGGTCAGGATTAGGTTTACCATCAGTCCCTTGCACTTGACTAAAAGCAAAAGGTGGTCATGCCTTTGAAGCGGTGGCTCCGACATTGTGGACCACCCTTCCTGCAGACATTCAATTGGCAGTTTCTGTTGATCCTCAAACACTCGCATCCTGCTGTCTAACATTTATAAATTAAGATTGGTGTGTTTTAGATCTGTTCCTTCTTATGGCTAATTGTTATTTCTTTTTCTGTTGTTATGAATTTATCATATATACTTTGATTTTATTTTTCTTTTACTCCCGTGAAGCACTTTGTGACTTCTTCTGCGAAAAGTGCTATACTAAATAAACTTCTCTTACTTAGTTCAGTTAGTCCAATTTTAATCTTCATCTGAATCCCCACTCCCCACTCGTCTTGCCCAACCAAACACACTTCTATGGGCCCTGTTGGGGGCATATGTATGACAAGATAACATTAACCATATTCTTGACGATGGGAGGTAGTGGGTGGATGTTGTGCGGCAGGTGGTGGGCTAAGGTCATCTCCCAGGCGTCCACCAGGTGAACATTCAGACCTTTGAACATGGCTCTGAGCACCTTGACACGCTGCAGTGAGTACCAGTCACTGTACATTTGTGCTGCAGTACGCGACATAGCTCTAAGGTTCCCAGTCCGGATGATGACCAGCGTGCCTGGAGCCCTGTCCAGCAGCCGGACCACTGCCCTACGGATGCTCTGCAGTCTGTGGATGTAGACCTCCATGGGGAAACAGGCGAAGTGAGCCCAGACGCCAAAAACTACAACAGTGTCCGTGCCTCCTTTTAAACCATCTAGTTCATTGGCAATGTAACGCAACTCACTGGTGAAGACTTTCTCAACACTGACAATGGGAAGTCCATGGAAGCGGAACGTCACCAAGATGTTGTTTGCATTGTCCAAGGCCATGAAAGGTCCAGCTTTCCTCGAGCTGTGCAGGTCAAACGCCTTAAGACCTGAAAGCATTACAGAGGGAACAGATTAGACTGCAGTGTGAACAAAATCAAACTGTTGACAGAAATCTCTGTGGATCAGCTACCTGGTAGTACTGCAGTGAGGTATTCAAAAAACTGCCTGGTGGTGGAGTCTCCATACAGGTGGACCACCTTGCCTTTCAGACACTGACTGATGGCAGGGGGGTTGAATTGGCGAACTGTGGTGCCACCCAGTCCTCGCCACAGACCCTGGTAGTAATAACCAGAGAGTCCAGATGTCATATTGCTGTTCTCAACCTCTGGTTGACCTGAGAGGAAGTTAAAGGGTAAGGCTGGGATTATTTTATATTTTGCTTATTTCCAGCAATTCTCATGAAAAGACAAATACAAAGGTCATGTGTACATGTGTCACCAAATGCACAAAGAAACAGAAAGACAAACAAATAAATAAAGAATACCTTCTTTTTTTGGCAGCACAGTGACATTGGCTGGTCCAGAAGCCCGAATGGAGACTTTCATGTTGACGCCACTGATGAAATCACACATAATGAAACACCTCTTACACACACTAAAACATTAACAACACAAATACCAGATAGAATGAAAATTCATGAAGTTGAAACTAGGCCATTAAAATTGGATACAACTGCTTGAAAGTTCATTACACAAGACATAGCCTCTAAAAAAAAACAATCATTTCGGACTAATGACTGTGTCGCTCACAGTGATGAACCTAATGTTAATTATCACATGGCATTGCAGCTGTTTGATTAAGCAAAGCTCTTATTAACATACCACTAAGTAGCAAACAAAGTTAGCAGCTAGCTCATGAACATTGTGGAGTATTTAGCAGCTGAGCCACATTTATGAGGAGTTTACAGAGACCAAAGTAGAGCTGAAAGGAGACAGACTACTGGACTTAGGTTTTTCATAAGGCAGAGGAAATACATAGGTAACACACAATGTATTAATTAGAAGTCACACAGAATATCAGTCCTATCTTCCTGCTCCCTCACCTTTGAAAGAGCTTCTCCTCCTTGGCCTTAAGGTTTTCTTTAAATGCTCCCACATAGTGGATGATTCTGGCATCACAGCTGAGCTTCCTCGGCTTGTAGCAGAACCAAGGCTCGCCTGTATGGAGGTCAGTGTAGTTGCAGAGCGGCTGCTGGGTTGGACGTAGGTAGACGTTACAGATGGTAGTTTCAGAGACTGAGCCTGAGCGGAAGATGCTTTTAGAGTAAATCCTGTCAGGTTGTTCCCTATTTAGCCTGCGCAGCACCGTGACAGCCTCACTTGAGTGAACCAGCACCACCTGATAGGACACAGAGTTTCAGAGAGTCCATCATGTTCAGTCATAAATGTTATAAGAATCCTCATCCGAGGACATGCTCGCGGCTGGCTCCAATCTCCTCTATCTAAAGAAAAAGTCTTTTGACAATATCAGTAAAGATAAAAAGCTTTTGCATATATATATCTATATAGACACATATATATATAGATACATATATATCTCTATATATAGATATATATATGTGTGTGTGTATATATATGTATATATGTGTGTATATATACAGTTGCAAGAAAAAGTATGTGAACCCTTTGGGATTACTTGGATTTCTGCATAAATTGGTCATAAAATATGTTCTGATCTTCATCTAAGTCACATCACTAGACAAACACAGTCTGCTTAAATTAATACTGCACAAAAAATTATAAGTTTTCATGTTTTTATTGAACACAACATGTAAACATTCACAGTGCAGGGTGGAAAAAGTATGTGAACCTTTGGATTTAATAATTGGTTGACCCTCCTTTGGCAGCAATAACCTCAACCAAACGTTTCCTGTAGTTGCAGATCAGACCTGCACAACGGTCAGGAGGAATTTTGGACCATTCCTCTGTACAAAACTGTTTCAGTTCAGCAATATTCTTGGGATGTCTGGTGTGAATCGCTCTCTTGAGGTCATGCCACAGCATCTCAATCGGGTTGAGGTCAGGACTCTCCAGACTGGGCCACTCCAGAAGGCGTATTTTCTTCTGTTGAAGCCATTCTGTTGTTGATTTACTTCTATGCTTTGGGTCGTTGTCCTGTTGCATTACCCATCCTCTGTTGAGCTTCAGTTGGCAGACAGATGGTCTTAAGTTTTCCTGCAAAATGTCTTGATAAACTTGGGAATTCATTTTTCCGTCAATGACAGCAATCCGTCCAGGCCCTGAGGCAGCAAAGCAGCCCCAAACCATGATGCCCCCTCCACCATATTTCACAGTTGGGATGAGGTTTTGATGTTGGTGTGCTGTGCATTTTTTTCTCCACACATAGCGTTGTGTGTTCCTTCCAAACAACTCAATTTTGGTTTCATCTGTCCACAGAATATTTTGCCAGTAGTGCTGTGGAACAAATTTCAAACGTGCAGCAATGTTTTTTTTGGACAGCAATGGCTTCCTCCGTGGTGTCCTCCCATGAACTCCATTCTTGTTTAATGTTTTACTTATTGTAGATTTGTCAACAATAATGTTAGCATGTGCCAGAGATTTCTGTAAGTCTTTAACTGACACTCTAGGATTCTTCTTCACCTCATTGAGCATTCTGCGCTGTGCTCTCACAGTCATCTTTACAGGACGACCACACCTAGGGAGAGTAGCAACAGTGCTGAACTTTCTCCATTTGTAGACAGTCTGTCTTACCGTGGACACATGGACATCAAGGCTTTTAGAGATACTTTTTTAACCCTTTCCAGCTTCATGCAAGTCAACAATTCTTGATCGTAGATCTTCTGAGAGCTCTTTTGTGCGAGGCACGGTTCACATCAGGCAATGCCTCTTGAGAACAGCAAACTCAAAACTGGTGTGTGTTTTTTATAGGGCAGGGCAGCTTTAACCAACACATCCAATCTCATCACATTGATTGGACTCCAGGTTGGCTGACTCCTGGCTCCAATTAGCTCTTGGAGAAGCCATTAGCCTAGGAGTTCACATACTTTTTCCACCCTGCACTGTTAATGTTTACATGTTGTGTTGAATAAAAACATGAAAACGTATAATTTTTTGTGCGGTATTAGTTTAAGCAGACGGTGTTTGTCTAGTGATGTGACTTAGATGAAGATCAGAACATATTTTATGACCAATTTATGCAGAAATCCAAGTAATCCCAAAGGGTTCACATACTTTTTCTTGCAACTGTATATATGTGTGTGTGTGTATATATATATATACATATATATATATATATATATATGTATATGTATATAAAGGTGTGTGTCCTCTGGGCAGCCTGGCTACATTCCAGGCAGCCTCATGTAGCATGAGGCTACTCCGACACCAGCTTTACAATTTTTTACTATATTTAAAAGGGAAAAAACATTATTTCTATTCATATTTTGTATTTACTTACATTTTCTAAGTGTAGTGTGAAATCTTGATTATAAATCACATCACTGTCATCAAATCATAGTTTTAACAGAGGGCACTGCAATATCCCACCCAAACTATATGTTGGTCCACCTCTGAGTACACTTTTGGTAAATTGTAGTGAATTTAGTGAATAGTCTGTTTATTCATAGAAGATAATATATTGTAGACGCTTTGCAGGTGGAAAATGCACTGTGATAATACAGCACAGTCTAGATGGGGGCGCAATGGAAATGGTAGGCAGCATTTTTGGACTGTTTTTGACTGTACAAGCCATTAATCATATTATATTACAGTAATTTCACTATGTAAGTATTAAGATATACATTTCACCAAATATGACTTCGATTTGTCTTCTTTTCAATAAAAATATTTTCTTAGAGAAAAACGATTGTGCATTGTTGCCATATGCCAATAATTCAACAACTACATTCCTGACATTTCTTTTAAATTTTCTTCAAATATTTCCATTATTTGAACAATTTTATGTTATAAGAACACGTGAAAGATTTTTTTTTATCATGTTTAAATAATTATTCATGCAATAGAGGTCTAAGGGTATACCAGTATAATCAAATTTAACATGATGGTGTTTAGCATCACCTGAACCTGTGCGCTTCCTTCCCACAGTAAAGTGAATACAGCAGAGTAGCTGCCATTGAGATGATCCACCACATGACCAGCCACACCTGCACCAAGCGTCAGGTTGTGCAGCCGGGCAATTAAGAAGTCTCCCCCAGATTTCTTGGGATGTCCCTTGAAGTCATACATGTTGATCATAACCTCCAGCTGATCCCCTACATGCCACTGTCCTCCTCCTCTCTGTGGTGGTAGAATGATGAAGTTGCTGTGGGCAGGATCAGTGGTCTTCTCCAGAGAAAGAGGAGTTGGCAAAACTGGAGTTTCAGGCCAAGTAATGGACTCTAGTAGGAGGCGTTCCTCCTGAGCGTCCTCAGGGGACAGTGACTGAAAGGTCCATAAGCTGTGATGAGTTTTAGGAACAGTGGAAGCTCTTGGGGCAATGATGGTGGAGTTTGTGGAGGAGTTTACTTCGTGCTGAAACTGGCAGGGAGTAGAGAAAGAGACAGTGATAAAGAAACATCAAACAAATGTACATTGACCAATGGGAAAAATGTGAGTTTCAAGATATGTAATCTGCTTTGCACAAGGCAAAGACCTGAATGTTTAATTCAAATTTGAAGATTTCATGTTTTGGGATCTTTTTATCATTGGCCCAGAGGCACAATAGAGGCTGTTTGACAGAAGATTTCCATGGCTAAAAAGTGAATTGGATTTTGATGCATACAGACTGGATTGAGCCACACTAAATGTACAAATCATCAGAGAGAGCGAGAACAGGGTTAGTACATGAACACAGAGAGCAGACAGGAGGGTTGCTCAACAGATCCAGGCTTTCTTTGTATTGAGCTGGCTCCTAATGTATAATGGATATCACAAAGGTGGTTGTTTGACCTTATTGGCTTACTTGGATACTTGGCTTCAAACTCTGGACATTTTCACATAAAAGGGGCATTTGACGTGCCATTTAACTCTTGTTGTTGAATGTTTTTTCAAAACAGACTGAATAAAGGAGCGTTGCCTAAGAGGAATGACTTACAGGTTCCAGTTACAGGTTGTTGTCTAACCAATGTCAGCATTAGACAAACAGTCAAATGTCAATGTTCAGGATCTGCCAACAGTGCGAAATTCTATAATAATGATGCTAATAGTATTATATTATAATATAATGAATTATAATATTTTCATGATCCTACTAGAATAGGTTTACATGATTTCATGTTCAATGTTCATGATTTGCATAAATAGTATAAGATTTCTCCTTAGCTGAGAATCTACATACTCACAGAGAGTATCATTGGGGAAAAGAGAGTTTTTAGCAGCCAATGTAAGCCAAAACTCGGAACATTACCTGGTCCACAGCAGTTTAACTTTACCATGTCGATCTAGCCAGGTTTAAAGACAGCCGACCTTGTGACACTGAAAACCCTGGCTTTAGGCTCAATATACCTCACTAAACCACTAAACTGGCTTCGTGGTACACCCCAAGGGGATGACAAGAAACACCAGGGAAACGGAAAATACATGGCCACGTCTGTGACACATTAACTATGGCAATGCGTTGTTCAATGTTATGAGAATAAGCAAAAAACATTCAATTGTATTTTCTGAATTGCCTTTGGTTTTGAATTTATTATTGTAGTTTAACATGTATGAAATTGCCCTAAATCATCACTTTAAACATGCTGCCTAATCGCCTTGGACTCAATAGTGGATCAAGTCGATGGTCAGCGTCTGGTTGTGGAACTAATTGGTCATACGTGCCGATGGCGGGGTGGGAGGGGTCTTGGAAATTCGAGCTATGCAGGACTCTGATCCTGAGCCACATTGTGGCTATAAAAAACTAGGTCTTGAAATCTGACTAATATTAAACATTTCAAATGTTGTCCGTCATTAAAAAGATCCTACTAAAGTTCTCACCTCCAGGACCTCCATGTTGTGTAGCACAAGGATTAAGACAGACAGCGCTAGAATGAAGTAGATGGCGCTGTACTTTGGAAGGCATATGCTGACCTCCCCTCTGATCCAAGCTTTGTCCTTCATTATCAATGGCCAGTCTTGTTATCTGCATCTGCAGTCCTGTGACCAGTTCATCTGCTGCTGGATGAAAGAATGATAGAAAAAATGGGTTAACTGACACCTTGTATGCTAAGAAGAAAAGAAAAAAGCTCGACTGGGAAATTCTCTCTGTTGTGACACTTCTGGTTTTCAATCATTTTCTTTATTTTCATGACTATTCACATTGTAGATGCTCACTGAAGGCCTCAAAACTATGAATGAACACATGTGGAATTATGTACTTAACAAAAAAGTGTGAAATAACATGTCTTATATTCTAGTTTCTTCAAAGTAGCCACCCTTTGCTCTGATTACTGCTTTGCACACTCTTGGCATTCTCTTGATGAGCTTCAAGAGGTAGTCACCTGAAATGGTTTTCACTTCACAGGTTTGCATTGAATGAGAAGGTGTGTCCAAACTTTTGGCCTGTACTGTATAATGAATAAATGATGGCAGAGCAGGTAGACACCAGAGAGGGATTTTAGGCTGACGGTAAAAAAATTAGTATAAGCACATATATGATCAATTTGTTTTGTAGGGAAAAAATGTAAAAGTCCTAACAAATAGTTGTGGACAGCACAGGCCAGGTGGCAGCAGCCTGTTATCTGTTTGTGGAATAAAACTTTGGGACTACGGAAATTTCTGGATATGATGGTGGCAAAATAATTTGCTCCTGCAGCTTTGACAGAGTTTTTCCAATTTCATCTCTTATTGCACTCCGCCAGATGCAGAACAACATCCAGAACCAGTTACAGGTTCCAGTTACAGGTTGTTGTGTGACCAATGTCAGCATTAGACAGGCAATCAAATGCCCATGTTCAGGATCTGCCAACAGTGCGAAAAGCAAATATTTGTTCAGAATCTATCATTTCTAATAGGCTGTGTACTGTATCTAAACTGAGCTGAAATTATATAATGATGATGATAATAGTATTATAATAAATTATAATATAATATTTTCATGCTCCTACTGGAATAGGTTTACATGATTTAATGTCCTTCCGCTCTTTTTCTCATGCCAGACATGGCTGCTGCTGCAGCTGTTTTCAGCCTCTATCTGCATGGTTGAAAAGCTCAGTTTGCATACTATGAGGTCTTTAAACGTGAGGTCTCTCTGAGATAAGACTTGTTGTATTCATAATGATTTTAACTCCTTCCTTTCATGTTGAAATACAATTCAATGGTATTGCTGTTGAATTTCCTGGAGCTATGGACTCCATGGACTCTCGCTGTACTTAGAATGTTTCCAGTCCAACTCACAGCCGAGGCTGTAGGTTGGACGTGCATCAGACTCCACTCTGTCCCTCAGTTCAGCTGAGTTACCTGTTTGTTGCTCCTGCTCTATAAATACATCTACTGCATAGATGTATTCTCTCTCCTTCAGGCCTATATACTCTCTCCTTCAGGCCCAACCCCTTCAGCCTGACACAGACCAGGTGACTGCAAAATTTAATTCTGTCTGCGGACACATCTGGTATTCTGCTGCCCTTCTCAAAGTCAGGAAGCCTAGAGCCAACACTCAGGCCATGGCAGGATGCTGACATCCATGCTCTTAATCATCAGTATACGTATAGAATATATATTTGCAAACTAAAGCCGACCTAAACTGAACTTCATCTGTTTGTAATTGTTCCTGGCACATTGCTGTGGCAAAAGTTTTATTTCAATGTAAACCCTGAACTGCAAGGGAATAATTAGCAGTGTTTGCTGTATTTCTGCAGAAAATTTCATATTTCTTGTTACAGGTTCCAGTTACAGGATGTTATGCAACCAGTGTCAACATTACACAAACAGCCTGACAACTTTATTGGTATGGGAACACATTCTCAGCATCTGCCATCAGTGCAAAGAGCAAATGTTTGTTCAGACTCTCACGCTATACTTTCTGTGTACTGTTCAACTGTCAACAGTTCAAAGACATGCAAGTTAGGATAATTGGTGACTGAATTGCCTGTGTGAGCATGACCTGCGAATCACCGACAACCACTGAAGGGTGTAACCCACCACTTGCCAAATATCTGCTGGGATTGCATTCTCCCAATCCTCTTCTGGATCATCCAAATGCTCTCTAGCAAACTTCAGACAGGCCTGGACATGTACTGGCAGGGGGACACGTCTGGCACTGCAGGATTTGAGTCCCTGGCGGCGTAGTGCGTTACTGATGGTAGCCTTTGTTACTTTGGTCCCAGCTCTCTGCAGGTCATTCACTAGGTCCCCCCGTGTGGTTCTGGGACTTTTGCTCACCGTTCTTGTGATCATTTTGACCCCACGGGGTGAGATCTTGCGTGGAGCCCCAGATCGAGGAAGATTATCAGTGGTCTTGTCTTCCATTTTCTAATAATTGCTCCCACCATTGATTTCTTCACACCAAACTGCTTACCTATTGCAGATTCAGTCTTCCCAGCCTGGTGCAGGTCTACAATTTTGTTTCTGGTGTCCTTTGACAGCTCTTTGGTCTTGGCCATAGTGGAGTTTGGAGTGTGACTGTTTGAGGTTGTGGACAGGTATCTTTTATACTGATAACGAGTTCAAACAGGTGCCATTAATACAGGTAACGAGTGGAGGACAGAGGAGCCTCTTAAAGAAGAAGTTACAAGTCTATGAGAGCCAGAAATCTTGCTTGTTTGTAGGTGACCAAATACTTATTTTACCAAGGAATTTACCAATTAATTCATTAAAAATCCTACAATGTGATTTCCTGGATTCTTTCCCCCCATTCTGTCTCTCACAGTTGAAGTGTACCTATGATGAAAATAACAGGCCTCTCTCATCTTTTTAAGTGGGAGAACTTGCACAATTGGTGGCTGACTAAATACTTTTTTGCCCCACTGTACGGTATACAGGTGTTATGTTTCTGGAGCACCTGATTTTCCTTGGACCACCATTCACTAGAAAAAGAAGAGAAATTATTTAATTCTATAATCATCTATCTATCATCTATATTGGACCTTTTCAGTGTAATATATTGCTGTATTTAATTTGTTTTTATGTCTGTGTCATGCCAAACATTTGGGTACTTGAACTATATTCTGTTAACGCTTTTGTATTTTACTTGAGTAAAAGTTTTTAATGCATGAAGGTTTTTTTACAGCATTTTATAAACTGATCATAAGTCTTTGACTGTTTTTAAATCTTAATGGCCAAAACATGCAGTAGCTAGTTGAGTACAAAGTACAATTCTTTCCCAAAATGTGATGGAACAGAAGTATAAAGAAGCATAAAATGAAAGAGTAAAATACAAGAACCTCAAAAGTAGGCCTCATATATAGCATAGCATAACTATATACATGGCTAAGCAATGGTTTAAACTTGTTAATGTATTGATTTGCTTTAATGATCATTGAGTTTGGTTGTTGTGATATGGTGTAGTTTACTGTGCAGTCATAAAGTATAGTTGATGTTAGTTTGCTCACACAGACATAGAGTCTACAGACTAACCATCCTCTCCTCTAACCTGGCACCGCTATCTACACACTCACACATACAGTTTACAATAGGCCTCGACCGAGAGACAAAGCTAAGCTATACAATTTGCAAGGTAATGTTATTGTATGAATCAGTTATACTTACCAGTTCCTTGTCAGGCAAATGAGCGTCCGACGCAACTGGGGAAGGACACGAATCCAAGCCATCGAAACAAACAACATCACTGAAGGAAAGTGGTGATCAAGTGGGTGGAGTTCAGGTTAAGGCAACTGAGTCTGGAGGGAGAGTGGCAACTGCAGGACAGATGAGGGAAGGTGAGAATGTCTGAGGACATCTGGTGGGCAGGTAGAAGAATTCGCAGTGAGGGGACCTGGGGAAGTGGAATTGTGGTGGGAGGGAGTGGCTTCAATGCAGGTGGGCCGGAAGAAAACCAGACTATGGGGAACAAGGTAGTGACAAGCAGAAATTTTAGAGGAAAGGAGAAGTAAATTCAACTGCAAATATTGTGAATACTCAATACCCAGGGGTGCAATACTGGTAAACAGAGCTGAACCACTGACAACAATGACATCCTGCAGTACATATCATGTAATTATGGTATAATGTATTTTACTGTTGTGATGTGCTACCAAAACATAAAGTACTAATGGAAAAAGTATCATCCTCCCCCTCTGCATTATCAGGATTCTGCTGCCTGAGGTATTCACTTAGCAGCTGATCTTCCTGATGTATTTCTGGATCTTGGCTGTTTCGTCCTGGACAGTGGCTCTGACGCTCATCAGTCCTCGGCCTCCCTCGCTCCACTTAGTGTACAGTCTCAGGGTGCTGAACTTGGGATGAAACCCTGCATGCATCGTGAGGAGCTTCCATCTCTTGATATCCGTGACCTCCATCTTTTCCTTTGGCCAGCTTATTATACTAGTGGAGTAACTGATGACCGGTATGACACGTTGGTGGCTGTTCTTGTTCTTTCCATTCAGCTGACTTTCCAGGACCTGCCTTACTCCGTGGAGGCACTTGGCTGTGTCTGACTTCCTTGCGACCCTCTCATGGTTCTCATTGGCGTCCAGGATCCCAAGTTATTTGTAGCTGTCCTGAACATCTGAAATGCTTCCTTCTGGTAGTTCGACCCCCCAGTTCTCATCCTCCCTCTCTTTGGCACTCTGAAGGTAACACTGCTGACTTTGAGTCTGGACGTCAGCGGTTTGAGTCCTAGTCAGTGTGGACCCTGAGCGAGGTCTTTAGTGCTATTAGCCTACTTCAGGATGATTGAAAACGCAAATGCAAGAGTCATACTGGACTTGGACGACACCCGGGTCACCAAGGTTCGCGTCAGGTGTTGGGCGACCAGGGGAACCTGATGAGAAATGGAAAACTGGGACAAAGCACAGAGGGCTTTTGGCATATTGCATTGTTTCATGCACTGACCACCACCTAACAACGCGGCTTGTAATTGAAGATGAGAGTCAACATGGCTACCAGTCATTTCACTCATTGAAACAGTAAATGGTGGATCGCGTAGTTGGCGCTTGATAAATAAGTACACAAAACACTGGATTATCGCTTTTGTTTTGTTTTTTTCGAAAGTATTCAAAAATAACAATACTTCCTTGAGAGATTAAGGAGCCCCAGGATGGATTATCTGAACTGTGCTGTACACATCAGTTTTTAAAGTACGTCAAACACATTTGTTGCAGAGATATTATCAAAAGTATGAAGTGAGTGATTTTGCAATTGTGGGTGACTGATGTGACCCCAGAGGGTTAAAGAAGGCATAGTATGCTTAATGCTAGAGTTCAGAGGGGGCAACGTAAGCGAACAGTAGGAAAATCTAAATCAAATCAATATTTGGTGTGACCATTCTTCTAGGTACATTTGCACACAGTTTTTGAAGGACCTCAGCAGGTCAGTTGTTCCAAACATGTTGGAGAACTAACCACAGATCTTCTGTAGCTGTAGGCTGCCTCAGATCCTTCTGTCTCTTAATGTAATCCGGGGCAGAAACTAGAGCCCTAGAGTGTCCGTGTACTGTCTGTGTCTTGTGCCCTGCAGGTTCATTGGGAAGGGCTGTGGCATTAAACCAACTGGAATCTGGCCAGTGGTCCCAGGCTACTTAAGGCTGCCTGCCTGAATACCTGTGCGTCAGTCACATTACCCTGGACCACGGCGTCTGCCTATTTTTGTGTTGCTATCTTTTGTTTTCACAATAACATGCACCAAATATCTACCACTGCATTCACTCACCAGCATACACCACTGATCATTATATGTTGCTTATAAGTTACTTTAATAAATTCAAGTTGATAGTTGTCAACCTTGAGTGCATTTCCTCTCCTTTGTCATGGCTTGCGGGCTGGTCGTAACAGTCCTGCTGCAGAATAAATTTGGGGCCAATCAGACGCCTCCCTGATGGCACTGCATGATGGATTCATGTCTGTTTTTCTCAGTACTGAGGACACCATTAATCCTGACCAAATGCCCTGCTCCATTTGCAAAAATGCAGCCCCAAACTTCACTTCTTCACTGCTGCCTGAAGACACTCATTATTGTTCCGCTCTTCTGCGAACAAACTCCCTTGACTTTGTGCAAGTGTACATAGAGGAATTAATGCTGTTTTGAAGGCAAACAGTGATGTACCACATATGATGAAATATTATAAATTAAAGTAATTGTGTATATTACTTATAAATGTAAACATATACACAATTAAATCACAAACAAATCATCAATTAAAGAACAGGGCTGGTTAAGGTGCGGCTATGGAGCTGAAGGAAAACCAATGAAACAAACACAAATTCCTTTTTATCAACTGTATTGAAACAAAAAAAACACTTGATGTAAATCAAGGAAAACAGCAAAAATAATAAATTGAATGAAAAATGCACAAAACACAAAACCTTGCAAGGAATTTAATTACACAATTCAATAAATTCCAACAGTTTAAATATACAGAAAACAAAATTTCACACCGGGAAAAAAATGCAATGTCCCTTAAAGTCTTAATAAGTCTTAATACTCTTCCTACTGTCAACTATGCTTTAAAGACGTTACCTGTCACAATTCAAAAAGTATATGCCATGGGAAAAAGGCAAGAAGTTCATACATCAGGATGTCAGGTTGAAACACAAAGGGTGGATTTCAGCTACCTAGCTTTTTTCATTAGTATCTATTCTTTGGTTGTCAGCAAGTTAGAGTGGAAAAACTCACTGAAGAAAATGAAAATATAAGAGTGTATGGTTAAGGGGGATTACCATATACTTTTAATGCATTCTTATCATCCTCAATGCGATCAGATCTCTGTCCTCCACAGAAAAACCTGCATGAGAGTATTTTGAGCATAAATAACAGCAAGTCCGACAGCTGATTATAATGAAACAACGATGCACATTTGCAAAGAGGACAGGGGATGCTTACATGGGGTCTGAGTTGGTGCTAAGTGCATAGGCCCATCCACCTGCTTTAAGCTGGGATAGGAGGAGAGGAGCGATCTCCTCTCTGAATGACAAATACAATACTGTGCATATTTAAGCTTTGCGAGCTGTGAATACCATCAAGGTGACAGAATAGGTTTCCCCATAGTATTGGTCATAGATGGCCTTATAATGGTCTTTGCTCCTCTATGGAAGTTTTATGGCTGTGTCACATTTTCTTAAAGTACTTCATCTGATTCTACTTTTTCCTGCATCGTCATCTGAATCCCCACACCTCCCCCTTCACCAAACACACTTCTATGGGCCCTGTTGGGGGCATATGTATGACAAGATAACATTAACCATATTCTTGACGATGGGAGGTAGTGGATGGATGTTGTGCGGCAGGTGGTGGGCTAAGGTCATCTCCCAGGCGTCCACCAGGTGAACATTCAGACCTTTGAACATGGCTCTGAGCACCTTGACACGCTGCAGTGAGTACCAGTCACTGTACATTTGTGCTGCAGTACGCGACATAGCTCTAAGGTTCCCAGTCCGGATGATGACCAGCGTGCCTGGAGCCCTGTCCAGCAGCCGGACCACTGCCCTACGGATGCTCTGCAGTCTGTGGATGTAGACCTCCATGGGGAAACAGGCGAAGTGAGCCCAGACGCCAAAAACTACAACAGTGTCCGTGCCTCCTTTTAAACCATCTAGTTCATTGGCAATGTAACGCAACTCACTGGTGAAGACTTTCTCAACACTGACAATGGGAAGTCCATGGAAGCGGTACGTCACCAAGATGTTGTTTGCATTGTCCAAGGCCATGAAAGGTCCAGCTTTCCTCGAGCTGTGCAGGTCAAACGCCTTAAGACCTGAAAGCATTACAGAGGGAACAGATTAGACTGCAGTGTGAACAAAATCAAACTGTTGACAGAAATCTCTGTGGATCAGCTACCTGGTAGTACTGCGTTGAGGTATTCAAAAAACTGCCTGGTGGTGGAGTCTCCATACAGGTGGACCACCTTGCCTTTCAGACACTGACTGATGGCAGGGGGGTTGAATTGGCGAACTGTAGTGCCACCCAGTCCTCGCCACAGACCCTGGTAGTAATAACCAGAGAGTCCAGATGTCATATTGCTGTTCTCAACCTCTGGTTGACCTGAGAGGAAGTTAAAGGGTTATATTTTGCTTATTTCCAGCAATTCTCATGAAAAGACAAATACAAAGGTCATGTGTACATGTGTCACCAAATGCACAAAGAAACAGAAAGACAAACAAATAAATAAAGAATACCTTCTTTTTTTGGCAGCACAGTGACATTGGCTGGTCCAGAAGCCCGAATGGAGACTTTTATGTTGACGCCACTGATGAAATCACACATAATGAAACACCTCTTACACACACTAAAACATTAACAACACAAATACCAGAAAGGACAAACATTTTATAGAATTTTATGAGGTTAAAACTAGAACAAACATTTAAACTGGAAACAACTGCTTGAAGGTTCTTTAAACATTACACTAAATTTCAATCAATTTTATCACTTACAGCTGCAATTATATATAATATTTAGTCATTTAGATTTTTATTTCATTATATGTTTCATATAGGATCAGTGACACACAAGGTGTCACTCGCAGTGCTGAACCCAGAGATACTCATGACAACATTAAAGCATCTTTCAGCTCAGTGTTATAGTTTTAGGGCCACATATTTTGCCCCAACATATTTAAAAAGCCGCAGTTGGTAGCATTGAGAGGAAAGTGGACTTGCATCAGAATTTTGATGGGAACTTCCAGGTCAACAACCCCTCCTCCAAGTGCACTTTAGCCCTGCCTCCAAGCTCCTCCCCCTAGAGGAGGCTGCCATGCACCTGCCAGTTTTAATTTTGTCATCGGAAATGTTGATGATAAGTACTCTTCATGTACGATGACGTGGACAAAGTCCATTTATTTTCTGACTATATGACAACATAAATGGAAAAGTTGAGAGGAGGGAGGCTGTACACTGACACAGCGTTATACCTGAGCCACACTGCCAACCTCAACCTGCACATGACGGTGACCTTGCTGAACACGTGTGGTGTCCAGCCTATAGAGTTTGCCTTTGATAATGGCCATCAAACAAAGGCCTTGTTAACAAAAGGGATCCTGTCCACAAAAACACTCCAGGGCTTTTAATTTTAAACCAATACAGGAGTTACTAAAATTACATATACACTACTCACAAAAAGTTAGGGATATTCGACTTTCAGGTGAAATTTATGGAAAATGTAAAAAGTGAATGCTACAGTGATATTATATCATGAAAGTAGGGCATTTAAGTAGAAGCATGCACTGGTCATTTCTTCATCTTAAACTATTTATTGAAAGAAAAGCTAACAACAGTGGTAGGTATACCACAACAAAACATTTCAATGTCTCAATAAATTGGGACGTGGCCAAAGGACGTCCACTCCTCTCCTTTCTGTGACTCTTCCAGTCTCTGTATCACTGTTCCAACCTCCTGATGACACTCTGTGACCCTCTAAGCTCAGTGAACACCTCCGTCTGAGGACTTCCTGTTTGAAGCCTCCAGTGTTGAGGTGCTGCTGATCAACTGTTAGGTGTCGTCTTGGTCTCATGATGTCAGAATGTGAACAGCAGGATGAGGAGGACTGTTTAAATACCAATTCTAACTGAAGCAGGAAATGTATCGGTCGCAAAGCTCTTATTTACCTTCCACTAAGCAGCAGGTAGTTAGCAATGAGCTGGTGAACATTGTGGGGTATTTAGCAGCTAAGCCACATATTTTCCTCTGGAGTTTTTAGAGCCCAAACTAGAGCTAAAAGGAGGTCGGCTACTGGACTAGAGTGAAGTAGATACATAGGTAACACACAATGTATTAATTAGAAGTCACACAGAATATCAGTCCTATCTTCCTGCTCCCTCACCTTTGAAAGAGCTTCTCCTCCTTGGCCTTAAGGTTTTCTTTAAATGCTCCCACATAGTGGATGATTCTGGCATCACAGCTGAGCTTCTTCGGCTTGTAGCAGAACCAAGGCTCGCCTGTATGGAGGTCAGTGTAGTTGCAGAGCGGCTGCTGGGTTGGACGTAGGTAGACGTTACAGATGGTAGTTTCAGAGACTGAGCCTGAGCGGAAGATGCTTTTAGAGTAAATCCTGTCAGGTTGTTCCCTATTTAGCCTGCGCAGCACCGTGACAGCCTCACTTGAGTGAACCAGCACCACCTGATAGGACACAGAGTTTCAGAGAGTCCATCATGTTCAGTCATATCCGTGAAGATAAAACAAAAGTGAATATGATTCAAAGCTACACAATTTGGCACATTTGAAATGATTTCATCTTTGTAAACCAAAATTGATTTTAAGACGACAATATCCGCAGAACTGACCATTACTGAACCCATTCCTCCAAACAACGATTGTCCAATCATAGCTTAGCAACTGTAACTAGGCATGGCAGGTCTGCCAAGCTTTGGATTTCTCTACTTTTGAAGTCGTGTGCATGGGGCTGCAGTAGATACTCTGCATTGTTTGGAGGGTGGTCAATTTTTTTTAACCTTTCCACGACCAAAAAGGGAGAGTCTGAGAAATAAAACAGCTTGTCGGTCTGCTTTAATGCATATTTTAGTATGAACGGCTAACCAGTGACCAAACCTTACCTCTAAGACCAAGGACTATTCAAAAACTACATTGCTTGGGTAGAGGTTACATAAAAAAAAGTCAGATTCACAACAACTACCTTGAACTACGGCGGAGCCCTCTTGGTGCTCCTATCGTCTAACGTCACACCCCAGCCAAATTGGTAATCATAGTTATCGGCCAAACAAGGGTATTTTAGAATGAAATTAAAGCCTGATCTTACATTTTCCCATCATACTTAAACTCTGTGAACTAAAACTAGCTCTAAATTGCTAAACAGGAACAATGGTGCTCAGTCTTTCAGTTATGACTTACCGCTTACTGCTTGCAGCTTCAGCCTCAGTATTACAGCAAGATACCCTTTTACAAGCTTTGTGTTTCAATACAAGTCAACAACAATGAAAAGTTGCTGTTTGCACCCAACATGGAGCTGGCTAACTTAGTTAGCTAACTGTAGGTGATTAAATCTGCTAGTGACAATCTGCTGCTGACAAAGTCTACAGATGGTGGCTAGAAATAAGAAAACAGCTGTGGTCTCAAGTTACAATGTTTCTGAAATTCCAGAAAACTTCCAGTAGCTTTTGGAGCCAGCCTCAAGTGGTCTGTCAAAGAATAGCAGTGTTTAGCATTTCAGCGTTGGCATTATATTCCAGAGCCGAGGGTTGCCACTTGGAGAGAAGTGAACAGGGATACCAACAGTAACTACTTGGGCTGGTCTTAGTGAATGGTCAGTTAGACGATAGATTAAAAAGACCTATAGTAAAATCGCATCTAGCAATGATAGTGAGTAGCATCACCTGAACCTGTGCGCTTCCTTCCCACAGTAAAGTGAATACAGCAGAGTAGCTGCCATTGAGATGATCCACCACATGACCAGCCACACCTGCACCAAGCGTCAGGTTGTGCAGCCGGGCAATTAAGAAGTCTCCCCCAGATTTCTTGGGATGTCCCTTGAAGTTATACATGTTGATCATAACCTCCAGCTGATCTCCTACATGCCACTGTCCTCCTCCTCTCTGTGGTGGTAGAATGATGAAGTTGCTGTGGGCAGGATCAGTGGTCTTCTCCAGAGAAAGAGGAGTTGGCAAAACTGGAGTTTCAGGCCAAGTAATGGACTCTAGTAGGAGGCGTTCCTCCTGAGCGTCCTCAGGGGACAGCGGCTGGAAGGTCCATAAGCCGTGATGAGTTTTAGGAACAGTGGAAGCTCTTGGGGCAATGATGGTGGAGTTTATGGAGGAGTTTACTTTATGCTGAAACTGGCAGGGAGTCGACAAAGAGAGAGTGATAAAGAAACATCAAACAAATGAACACTGACCAATGGGGGAAAAAAATGTTTTAAAGAGATTTAAGATACTCAGTCTGCTTTGCACAAGGCAAGGACCTGAATGTTTAATTCAAATTCAAAGATTTCTTTTTGTTTGTGTTTCACTGAAATTCATTTTTGGGATATTTTTTATCATTGGCTCAGAAGCGCAATAAAGGCTGTTTCACACCAGATGGTTTGATAAAAGGTTTTCATGGCTGAAAAATAAATAGAATTTTGATGCATACAGACTGGATTGAGCCACACTAAAGGGGTTTATACATTTAGTGTGTCCAGTCTGTATGCATCAAAATTCAAAATTCAGGGACTTTTTGTCTTTTAGTTAGTAAGTTAAAGCCATTATACCCCAGTGATTCCCACTAATGACTTTTTACAGATCACAGTGGAGGAGACAGATGATTCAGAATGATTTTACACTTTGAACATAGCAAGGTAGTAATTGATGACTGTGATATTTACCGTTATTTCTTTAGATGTAGAGTCAGCTTGTTCCAGCTGACCGCCGCTAACTTTAAACCACTAAACAGAGCACAAAGAGAAACAGAAATATAATAATATAGAAATCTTTAATGCGAAAAAATTGATCTCATTGATCTCCCCAAATGATTCTTCTACAGAATACATATTTTAAGATTTTAAGCTTAAGGTCATTATAAAGATGAATGTCTTCAGTAAGAACAAACAGGGATCAGTAGATTAAAAGAAGAATTGCAGAGGGAGGCAGTTATGTAGCTAACATTAGCTATATAGACATACACAAACTTCAACCTTATAGCTGTGGCTGCCATTAGCAGAGGTTTAAACAATTAGCAATATTCAAAATAGCCACTTATTGTCTGCTTTCATGATAAATCTTCACATGAAGTTAGCAGCATCAGTCATCCCAATCGTGACAATGATTCCAATGCTGTTATTTAGCTTCACATAAGCATGAACTTATTATTGGCAGAATTGGAAGAACAGTTGCTGTCAATGGTGGAATTGTTTGCAACTTTTTCTGCAGAACTTTCTGCCATTACTGAAGGGACATGCACAGGCACCTGCACTTATAGAACATTCTCTCTCTGAGAAGAGTTGTGATTGGCCAAAGTCTCCCATCATGGACTAGATTTTCTAAAGCCTGCACAGAGCCAAGAGAAGTTTTCTCTCAATCTACTTGAATTTCAGTACGCTGAAAGGTATTTTTGCCCAAAGACACCTAAAATAAACAGCCTACCCCAGCTTTAGATCGAACTGTATTCATTAGCAGTGAAGAACATTGCGGTTTTCATGAGCAGTGTCCTGCAATGAGTGGGGTAAAATGGGGGACCCACAAAAAAGCAATTTGCAGGCTTTGCTTTGTCTGAATTTTATTTGTGGGTTCAGTTCTGGGTAAAACAAATGAGATCAAGAGCAGGTTGAATCATATTGGATTATAAATGAATGAAATGAAAGTGAGTATAACAGCACAGTACAATATGTTTTAATCTTCTAGTGCAGTCTGCATGTCAGCAGTCCTCAGGGGAGTAACAATCTCTTGATAAAATGTTCTACAAACACATTCTGATTATTGTCTTGTGTCTTGCCTTGACTATGAGAGCAAACACAGACACAGACTTGGTAGGACGACAGTTCAAAGGTTTGGTTGGTTCAAAAGTTTACTCAATAAACACATAGTAGTCCCTGCCCTTTGAATAGCACTCAAGGCATTTTCAACAATAAAGTACTTTACGTGACTCACGTAATTAAAAGCATTGTGCCAAAGAAACACGCTATAAAAACAGCCTACAGCAGTATTTCGAAATCATGTCTCTGATAGACAGGATGAGAACGAGAGTAATATGGTATCTCAGCTAAGTGAAAAGTAGTGAAGTTCCTGAAGTCAAGTCTATTGAAGACAAATGCATGCACAAGTTTTTCCTAAAGCATACTGAGACATAAGCCTTTTGATCCTTCATATATTCTTTAGGTGATAGTAGGCTGACTTAATAACTGAGTTCATGACTACACCTAATCTTTCTTCCTTGGCTCCAAAAACAATTATTTCAATCATTTCCTTCCACTAGTTGCAATTATGTTCCTTTAGTGCGTCATAACTTCAGTGCATATTTTGTTATCGTCCATGATCTGAGTCCCAGAATGGAGCTTTAGAATTTGAACAGCATTCAAAGCATTTTTATATTGTACCATAAAGCCCCACCCAGTTTTCTAGTCTGTCTAGTGGTATGCTGTGGTAAAGCACGTCGAATGCAACACTGAGATCCAGTAAAACTAAGACTGAAATGCTGCCACTGTCTTTGTTCAAGCAAAAGTCATACAAGACCTTAACAAGAGCAGTCTCAGTGCTTTGGTGTGGCCGAAATCCTGACTAGAAGACACCAAAACAGTTGTTGATTGCCAGGAAGCTGTTTCCCTGTTGAGTAACAGCTTTTTCAAATGTTTGAAATCAGAGATTAAATAAGTAAAAATAATACATTTAGAAAAAGTCAAATACAAAAGGCCGTGAGCATTATATACAAAATATACACTTTTCAACATACACCTGGTTGCACATAGGCTATTTACACACAGGTACAAATAGTCTTGTTGACTACTGACACCTGCCATTTTATAATCTGTTCTATTACCGCCAAAACCTCAAGTGTAAAATACACTCAGCAGCTACACACCAATGTAACTAGCTGCAGTGTTGATCATTCTGTCTGTAACGTTCGTTAGTATGCAAAGCTGCATGGATTTGTTAGGTAGAAAATATTCTAATAGTTCAACAATTTTGCATCATGATTTGCATACACAGTGTAAGATCTTCCTTCAGCTGAGAATCTACATTGCTCAGAGAGAGCTTTTAACTGCCAATTTAAGCCAAAGCTTGGGACATCACCTGGTCCAGACCAGGTTAAATTTGTAGCATAAGTTACCATAGTGATCTAGCCAGGTTTAACAGAAGCCACTCTTGTGGTACTGAAAACCCTGGCTTTTGGCACAAAATTCCTCGCTAACCACTAAACTCACTTCATAGTCCCCTAGGGGAAGACAACATCAGGGGAAGGTAAAGTATTCAGCCACAGCTGTGACACAGGCACATTAACTGTAGTTATGCGGTGTTAAATGTTATGAGAATAAGCAGAAAATGTGAATTTAAAATGTATTTCCTGAATTGCCTTTGTTTTAACATATATTATTTTAGTTCATAATGTATGAAATGGTGCTAAATGATCACTTTTAACATGCTGCTTAACCGAATTCTTTCAATAGTGCATCTTTATTATGGAATTTACGGCCATGTCGATGGTCAGGGTCTGGTTGTTTTTTTAATATAAATATTAAAAAAATTATTATTGTTAATTTATTAGTCATATGTGTGGGTGGTGAGGTGGGAGGGCATCTTAGAAACAATATCCTGAAATCTGACTAATATTAAAAGATCCTATCCTTAAAGTGGTCCCACTTAAGTTCAAGTTCTCACCTGCAGTACCTCCATGTTACGTAGCACAAAGATTAAGACAGTGAGCGCTAGAATGAAGAAGACTGCACTATGCTTCGGAAGGCAAGTGCAGACCTCCCCTCTGATCCAAGCTCTGCCCGTCATGATGAGTGGTCAGTCTCCGCAGCGTAACACTGTGGTGCTGGATGAAAGAATAGAATAAAAAAAACAACAACAGGGAAACTGATACCTTTTTATGCTAAGAATAAGATTTTGACTTGCTAAATCCTGAACTAGATAAGGAAATCCTCCCTTTACGAGTAGTGTCTGATTTCCAGTCACTCAGGAAATACTTTTTAACGGTAAAACATGATATGTAATTTTTCGTTAACAATTCCCTAATTTTTCACTAATTTTATAGCCTTTTTATAGGGTCCCCCCCCCATGATACCTTTTTTTTCGTTTTATGAGACGTTGTATAGGGGAAAATAAGAATGAACTGAGCTTACTGACTTTTAATCCAGAGCCATTTTGTGGTAAAATCAAATTTTGGATACAAATGAATCTAAATCTCTAATCAACAGTTGCAGTTACAGTAAATGTGCACGTGATGACTGCACCGCAGAGACATACCTGGCGTAGTTTGTCTGTTTTGTCCAATTACCGTCAGCTCTACTAAATTTACAGGTTCTTCTCAATCTGATCTGTTCTACTTAGTATCTAGATGTGTTTCAGTTTAATTTTCTACAGACAAACATTATATACAGCCAATACATTGCAATATTAAAATAAAAACAGATGAAGTTGAGTTTAGTTCAGCTTTAGTTTACAAGTACAGACACTGTGGTATTTGGGGAAAAATGACTAAAGCTGAGATGTACAGGGACAACTAAATGACTGAAAATTTGAGGGAACCAATAGTATTAGCAGCAAAAGTAAAAATACTCATGTTCATGTTCAAAGATACTGAAATGAATTCAAACATATCATAAATCTTACCTCAGAGATTCACTCGGCAAGATGTCAGTCTGCAATGAAGAAGAAGTGTGATAGGGCTGACCCTATCACTCACTAAGCTTAATGTTTCATAACTGTCAGAGGAGAAAGCAACATAACCGGTTTAACACGACACTGAGCAGAACAGGGTCACCATTGGTGTCTAATATCTGTTGGTGAGTATTCAAATGGGGGATGTGGTGGTATAAATTATGAGGATGTCAGTGAAAGCTATAGTTTGATATATACCCTGTGTGGAAAGAAAAGATAATAATAATAGTAACCTATACTATAACATATAGACAAAGTTACAAAGTGTTCTATGTGGTTTAAAAACTGTTCAGGACAGGAGGTGAATCAAATCAGACAAAATGAAAGAATAGAATACGCAATAATAGACCAGCACCAGTAATAATAATACCAATAAGACAGGTTGGAAAGTTAGCAGCATTGATGAAAGGCTTTTTGAAAGTTTCAAGAAGTGATTTAAAAGGTGTCACCGATTCTGCAAGCCTCAGATCCTCAGGTAGGGAGCTCCAGAGCTGAGGGGAGGGGGCCAAAGCCACCTTTGGTCACCTTTAGTCTTGAACCAGGACTTAAGAACAGCCAGCAGAGCCCTGCGTGACAATCTTAGGCTGTTACAGGTCTGCCTAGACTCCCTCCTCTCCCCACTGTCTTCCTGTTTTTTCCGTGTGTGTGTGTGTGGGCAGAGCTGCCAGAGGATCACTAACCTGCTCATTTTAATGCACTTGTTGCAATGACATTAAACAATCAGGGCCGGCTCTAGGCATAGGCCATATAGGCGGTCGCCTAGAGTGCCAGCTGCTGGAGGGGCGCTGCTGCAAGCCGGTAATAATTTGCATCCCCGAGTTGCACCCCCCGTCCGTCCGCCGCTGTTGAGACGCAGCGGCGTCTCAACAGCTCACTAAGCAGTCACTGGCAGTAACAATATTTGAGAGTTTAAAGAAAGCTATGAAAAATAAGTCCACGAAAGTCTTTATTTCACATACAGATACGTACGCTAACACAAATAAACACATTTGATAAGAGCTTAAATTAAGTTTAAATGTAAGAACTGCGACTGATGTGGTTATTGAGCCTATTCAGGATTTATCGCTTGATTTCCGTAGGTCCTGGGGCTATCTCACAAAACCTAGATAGTGGATTATGCCGATTTCCAGTTATCCTGGCTTAATTTTGACATAACTTTTTATGTGAAGCAGTGGCGCCATGGACATTTATTCTGTGAAGCTATGCAAATCCTGGTTCCTTATCCGTTCAGCCAGCAGTTATCTGCTTTTTATGTGGACATTGGCACCTGTCGACAGCTGGGGATCTGGCTTTCTGAGCAGGTTGCGTCAGCTTGGGGACAGGCAGGTGTGATAGGAATGCAGGAGGCTGCTGGAGACAGTAACTGGAGATGAGAGGAGCCGGCTCTTGCTGTGGCCCAGCTGAACTGGAGGTTGGTGCAGCTTAGCAGAGGCAAGCTGGACCTCAGCGAGTCTCTGGGACACTCAGCAGTTGTAAGAGCCAAAGACTTAGGGAGCCTTGGCAACTACCTTCTAGTGGGGCGACTGCTGGAGGTCAGGGTGACTCCAACCAGCCGGCACAGGACAGTTGGGTTGCGGGTTCTTAAACACTTGCTGAATTGTCTGGCATCACTACGCGTGACTACATTTAGGGCACATCTGTATGTACAGAGCCGGCTCTGGCCATTTTGGTGCCCGAGATTATGGTTTGGCGCCCCCACCCCTCCGCGCACACACACTACCCCAGTCATTAATAGACAACAACTGTATGACAGACCGTAAACACACACAAATACACACTAAAATAATATAAAATAACAATAAAGATAATGAAATGAAATAAAACCCGAGTTCCTGTTGAGGTATTGTGCAAATATTTAATAAGTCCTGACAGCTCCCACAATATGAACAATAAAAAGGTGCTTTGTTCAAACAACACAAATCAGAATCAGAATTCCTTTAATAATCCTTTAATAATCCCCGGGGGGAAATTGCTGGTTGTTACACACGCCTCAGAAAAGAGAGGCAGCTCTGGTCCTACCAGTAGAGGGCATCAGTGTTCCTCCCCCAGTCCAGTTTGTTATCAATGTGTACCCCCAAGTACTTATAATCCTCAACAATGTCCACACTGACCCCCTGGATGAAAACAGGGGTCACTGGCACCTTGGTCCTCCTCAGATCCACCACCAATTCCTTTGTCTTTGTCACATTGAGCTGTAGATGAACACAGATGAAAACAATAATAATATAAAAACGGAATACTGAAGTTGCAGTGTGGGTTTAACTCAGTCAGTCCCAGTGACAGCAAATCTTTTTTCCTTTTTTTTTCAACAACATGATTGGAAAGTCAGTGAATACTTGGTAACAACGGGCCTTATAGAAGCAGAATGTGCAAACAAAACAACATAAAACTAGAATGTACAGTGCAAGCAAAACATGTCGCTGCGGCAGACAGACTACTACTGATGTGTTCAACATAACAAGAATCATTATCTAGCTGTGATGATGCATTACTAAGATAAAAGAGCCTGCACTACAATGATATAGTTACACAGTAGCTGCAGTATCTTCAGCAGCCACAGTCACAAGACGACACACCCCTACACTGGGACCTCTTTTCTCCACTTCCTGAAAGCTGTACCCGAGGGCTCGGGCAGCCTTCTCATGATGACAAATATAACTTGTTGATGTCAAAAGGAACTGCGCACCAATAACTCGTCCCACCCCCTCATCTGCAGTGCACTGTGCAGTACAGGAAGTGGGGGTGGTTTTTTTTGAGGGCTTGCAGCACGTATGTACTGCTAGTATAGTATGCTGTTTACGATACAGCCTGTTAGAAAGGTGAGTTTGGGACTTAATTCCCGTTGTGAAGTGTCAACACAAATTGAATTTTTACAATTTTTTTGACAGAAACTACGGAAACCTCCAGCTTCCAAGGGTAAGTTATTATGTGTGCTGCTGTGTAAAGATTTTTAAAAAGTGATGGATTCTTTAAAAAAAAAAAAACTGTCCTGCTATATTTAAGGACAGACTTCATTTTGTGTATGTTGTTGTTTGTAATGGGGGTGTCAAATTTGCCATAAGAATACACATTTACACTACTCACAAAAAGTTAGGGATATTCGACTTTCAGGTGAAATATATGCAAAATGTAAAAAGTGAATGCTACAGTGATATTATATCATGAAAGTAGAAGCATGCAATGGTGATTTTTTCATCTTAAACTATTTATTGAAAGAAAATCTAACAACAGTGGTAGGTATACCACAACAAAACATTTCAATGTCTCAATAAATTGGGATGTGGCCAAAGAACGTCCACTCCTCTCCTTTCTGTGACTCTTCCAGTCTCTGTATCACTGTTACAACCTCCTGATGACACTCTGTGACCCTCTAAGCTCAGTGAAAACTTCCGTCTGAGGACTTCCTGTTTGAAGCCTCCAGTGTTGAGGTGCTGCTGATCAACTGTTAGGTGTCGTCTTGGTCTCATGATGTCAGAATGTGAACAGCAGGATGAGGAGGACTGTTTAAATACCAATTCTAACTGAAGCAGGAAATGTATTGGTGGATTCATGGATCAAACCTGTTGTGAATGTTGCTGTTAAGCTTCTTGTTAGAGAACAGCAGCTGGTGCAAAAAGTACTGAAACACTGAACAGTTGGACATGTGCATTCAAAGGTTTAGAGAAAGTCACATTAAGTTCACCTGGAAAGGTTAGAATGCATTTTAGGTTCATCCTGAAATTTCACCTGAAAGCTGAACATCCCTAACTTTTTGTGAGTAGTGTGTATTCCAGCCTGCACACTTTGTTCTTAATGTGTGTTAACGTAAACGCTGTCTGCATACCTTGTTGTTAATGTGCAAAAGCCCAGCCCTCTGACTGGACCTTGAAACATTCCTCTGCTGGCTGCCTACGAAAGCAAATGCTGGCTATAGGTCTTATAGGTAGCTGAATCCCTTTTTGGGAACATTTGTGAAACTTGGCCATAATTAATAACACTAAAATATTTTACCTCTGAATGTATGCAGTCTAAATTGTTGAAACGTTTTTCTGATTCAGTGAGTGAGTAAATGTAACGATCCTCAATTGTGGAGATCAAAGCTCCATGCTCAGTGCTGTCTGTATGAGGAAGTCCTCAGTGCCGATAACTACTGAAATACACACCATCTCAGACAAGTAACCTTAGAAACCCATGACACAACTTGTTAAGTGACGTGTTGAACAGGTTGCGCCACATGCCCAGCCCTCTGACTGCTCTTTGCAACCATGTAGAGAGACAGACCGTCCTACCGAGTGAATCCCTCTGAGGTAAGATACACGACGTGTTTAAACTTATTTCAGTATCTTTGTATCTAAGTTTGTTTATTTTATGGTGATGTAGTGTGGGATGGGTTAAATGTTTGGCATGATGCAGAAATAAAGGCTAATAGCTAAATACAGTAATCCGATACTTTGGGGAAAAAAAGTCTGCTCCACACGGCCAGTAGTTTTCCTTGTCAGGTTGCAAAAGACTACTGTACAGATGTATTCAGATATTTATATTATGTTGCAAAGGGTACATGATAGGCTGACTGGATTTAGTTTGGACCTGATGATTGAAAACCAGACATGCAGAGGATTTCCTAAATCAGTACAAGTTTAAAAGGTCAAACTCTCAGAGGGGCTTAAATGCTGTGTAGCCGTTGGGGTTGAGTGGATGAGTGTTTGGGTAGGGGGTTCAGAGGTCCTTCCTTAAGGACATGTCTTTGACTTAAAACTATGCAATTTCACATCTCCTTGGACCATTATTATTATTATTATTATTATTATTATTATTACTGTAGAACATGCCCAAAAAGCTAAAGGCAAAACTGGCTTTAGATGAATAATTATTATGTACACATATCACATCCTTCATCTGATAGTTTAATTCTTCATAAGGTTTGCCCTGTAAAATTTGTTTTTTTTGACTAAAAGGAGCCTGATTAAAAACCTATAGCATTGACCCTGGGTTCCCAAATCCAGACCTGCCCATTTTCCACTTATCTCTGCTCTAAAACACCTGAGCCAGCTCATCCTGAATCTTTGATTCAACAGTGAGGGCTGATGAGTTGTTAAAAAATAATGCAATCATTAACTACTATTTTCCACTGCTCAGAGGCCAATCAACTGATGATAGATGGGCTACCGTTTTTAAAAGCCTGTGTGTAGATGGAGTTCTTGTCAGAGAGCTTTGGTCAATGAGAGCTTCTGTGGGCTCTCATTGAAGATATACCAACCAGACTGAGCAGTGGGAACTGAGAACCCACAAGTAGAATGTAAGATGTTTAGTTTTCCTGCAAAGCCTAATGTTAAACAGTGCCACGCTGGACAGGCAGGGCTTGAACATTGAGTCAATAAAAGACAGCACCCTCGTTCTCACCCTGCCTCCCTGTACCGTGCATCCAGACGGTAGAGGGAGGCATATTCATATGGTGCAAAATGCTTAGGTGCCAGGCCTGAGCTGTATAATGGCAGGGAAACCCCTGCAAGGTTCCCCTTTTTGTTCATATTTCTTTTTATACTTAATCCAGTAGCAGATGACCTGGGCACAGAGCTATGCAGCAGCCATAGATGAAGACTGACCGCCAATCATGAAAGTCACAGCTTCTGTAAGAGGGTTCTGTACTTGCCTTCCCAAGTACGGCGTCATCTTCCTCCTTCTGGCTGTGGTTGTCTTAGTCTTTCTGTTACATAACATGGCTGTCCTGGAGGTGAGAATTTGCATTTTAGTGGGACCCTCTGTCTCCTCTACTGTGATCTTTAAAGATTGATTAGGGAAAATCAAGGGGTAAGTTTTCAGAGATTTCTACATTTCTTTTTCCCTTTGTGCTCCTCTCAGTGGTTTGAAGTCAGCGGGAGTCAGCTGGAACCAACTAAAGGAGACTTTGCACCTAAAGAAATATTGGTGTGTGTCATCATTTACTGCCGTATTGTGTCCAAAATTTAAAAGGCTTCCCGAAACTTTTGTTTTATTTAGTTAATTTCTCTGATGTATTTTTGTCGCCATTACTTTCTCTACCCCCTGCCAATTTCAGCATAAAGTGAACTCCACCACCATCACCCCAAGTGCTTCCACTGTCCCTGATACATATCACAGCTTGTGGACCTTCCAGCCGCTGTCTCCTGAGGACGCTCAGGAGGAACGCCTCCTACTAGACTCCATTACTTGGCCTGAAACTCCAGTTTTGCCAACTCCTCTTTCTCTGGAGAAGACCACTGATCCTGCCCACAGCAACTTCATCATTCTCCCGTCATGGAGAGGAGGAGGACAGTGGCATGTAGGGGATCAGCTGGAGGTTCTGATCAACATATATGACTTCAAGGGACATCCCAAGCAGTCTGGGGGAGACTTCTTACTCGCCTGGCTGACCAACCCGACACTTGGTGCAGGTGTGGTTGGACATGTGGTGGACCATCTCAATGGCAGCTACTCCGCTGGATTCACTTTACTGTGGGAAGGAAGCGCACAGGTTCAGGTGATGCTAAACACAGTCATGTTACTTGTGATGTCGATGTTATTAAGGTATTTTATAACTGACCAATTACTAAGCCCCACCCACTTAGTTACTCTTGCTACATTCAACTTTCACAGCAAATCATGAAGATGGACAACATAACAGCTGCTCAAAAATAAAGTCAACATCTCGATCTCTCCCTGGTACCTAGCTGCAGTTTAGGTCATAAACCCACCACCTTCTATGGTTTCTTTCCTTTTTAGTATTTCTTATTACTATCTAAAGAATGCCCAAGTGTTTTCTGATAAATTTGGATTTAATTAGTTATTTGATGCTAGAAAAGGGGGATGTGACGTAATGATTAAAGCTGGTAGTAGGTAGTTTTAGTGAAACTAGGCAAAAAAAAATCCATAACCTTTCAGCATTTTGTGATTCACGTGGTTTGAGAGAAAATTTGACTTCTGCACCTTGTCTTGGCTCTCTTTTCAAACTTTAGAAAATCTAGCCCATGATGGGAGACATTTGCAAGTCACAGGTCTTCTCAAAGAGAGAGAGCGTTCCTACTGGCTGTTCTACAAATGAAGATGCCGGTGAAAGTTGCTATTTCAGCAAGTTAGGTGGTGGTTCTGGGTAACCTCTGCCCTATTGGAACCTCTATTCCTAGAAAGGACTACAGCCCCATGAAGGCCACTTCAAAATGTCGAAAAATCTTTACAGGTCTGCCATTCCTAGTTTCAGTCACTAAGCTATGATTGAACAATTGGTGTCCAGGGGTTTATGGAATGGTCAGTTTTTTTAAAATTTTTTTATTCCTCAATTGCCATCTAAAGATCAATCTTGTTCATAATGAAAATCAGATTTCAAGAAAATTTCTGGCTGTCTATCCTATCAGGTGCTGCTGGTTCACCCCGGTGAGGCTGTCACAGTGCTGCGCAGGCTGAATATTGAACAACCTGACAGGATTTACTTCAAAAGCATCTTCCACTCAAGGTCACTGTCTGAAACTACCATCTGTAACGTCTACCTACGTCCAACCCAGCAGCCGCTGTGCAACTACACTGACGTCCGTACAGGTGAGCCTTGGTTCTGCTACAAGCCAAAGACGTTGAGCTGTGATGCCAGGTTCCTCCACGCCAATGGAGGATTCCAACAAAACCTCAAGGCCAACGAGGAGAAGCTCTTTCAAAGGTGAGGGAGCAGAAAGATTAGCAATGTGTGTGACTTAGTGTGTTGCCTAAGAATCTCATTGGTGGGAAATTTCAGAAGTTTGTGATTACGGGCTGCAGAGATGAAGCTTTGCCAATAGACAGCAACGCTTGGCCCACTTTTAGAGAATAATTATTTATTCACTCTTCAAGTTCTAGTACGAAGTAAAATAATTTTTAGTGTCTTGGAAATCTGTATGAAAACTGAGGCCGGTTGCCCCTCTGCCTCCATGGTCACTCTGCTTACGACAGGTGGTAAAGATTGAATCTCGAGATGTTCGTGTTTTAAAGATGATGCAAATTAAGCTAATCAGTCTGGATCAGACTAGTAGAAATTGAAAGCTCTCAAGGTTCTTAATTAATGTATAATTGTACATTTCGATGATCTATTCTAGTCAGAAACTTGAAGATGCACACTTGTTATGTTTTGCCACTCAGAGGCAGTACAACAAGCTATAAACATAACACTGACATAGTATCAGCCAATTTAGTTGCTATGGCTAAAGAGGCCTGTTTATACATTCAGTAGACACAAAGCAATTTAGCAGTCATTTGAAGTTGCCTCATTAGCCAATTCTCACTCTCCTTTTAACCTTAGTTTGGTCTCCACCATCTCCTGAGGGAAATATCTGGTTTATATTCCTGCGAAATGCTCCACTATGTTCACAAGCTAGTGTCTAACTTTGTCTGTCTATTTAGTGATAGGTTAACCAGGGCTTTCTTTGATGAAAATAGCTGCCCGCTGTGGCTAAAAAAAAATGTTTAGATGAGAGCAGTGAGACTCAACCGAAACAGTAAAGAACGAGTTGAAATACTATACAACACGAGAGCTGAGAGAAATGATGATTATCCCTAGGTTTATCACTGCAAGCAACACTTTGCACATTATACTTAGTCATTGGTCAAATTGTTTAGGTGAAAACTCATTTTCAAATTAGAGCTTTGAGTTATGTAAATGAACTTTCAAGTAGTTATTTCCCATTTCATTGCTTGATTTTTAACTTCGGCAAATAGTTTCACATTTTTGTCCTCCCTGTATTTTTGTTAATGTTTTAGTGTTCGTAGGAGATATTTTAGAATGTGTGCTTTTTCTTCAGAGGTGTCAATATGAAAGTCTCCATTCAGGCTTCAGGACCTGCCAGTGTCACTGTGTTGGCAAAAAAGGAAGGTAAAGCCACAACTTCCTATAATAAGAATTAGAATCATTGGCTAACAGTATGACAGTTAGATGCATCACACAGCGCTCATATGAACTGATTTTACTGTGCCACAACATAATTGTTCTTCATGTCAGCAGGCAACAGTGTCTCTAATAGTTATTGTTCCTCCAAAATGGGATGGGAAGCTACTCTTAGCCGAGGTAGCCAACAAAGTCAGGGACAGATCATCAAACTGTAATCTAAAAAGAAATAATGCAAGAAATGTATAAGGAGGAGTGTCTTTGCTTATATCACTAGAAGACACAGCTTACTAACCGCTTCACTGATTCTGAGCTAATGTATGCTGTTTTTGAAGTGAAGAACTACAGCATAGTAAAATCAGTATATCTGAGCAGTGTGTGATTCAAGCTGTTGTACAGTTGCTCAGTGAAATAGATCTTGAGAAACTGTCAGAGAGATGTGGGCATATTTGTGTGTAATTTGTATAAATCCGCCACTGGTAATAGTCCAACAAATGCACCATATACTTGCAAATGAGTAATGTTCAGATAATCTTTAAAAAAAAAAAAAAATCTATGTAGTTGCGACACATTTATAAATATGTCTTAATTGATTTGAGTGCCACACACAGTCATGTGTGTGTTTGACATTAAGATAAAACATAAAATCACCCCTTCCCTCAGGTCAACCACAGGTGCAGAACAGCAGTATGAATTCTGGTCCCTCTGGTTATTACTACCAGGGTCTGTGGCGAGCACTGGATGGCACCACAGTTCGCCAGTTCAACCCCGCTGCCATCAGTCAGTGTTTGAAAGGAAAGGCGGTCCACATGTTTGGAGACTCCACCATGAGGCAATGGTTTGAATACCTCAACGCAGTACTACCAGGTAGCTGATCCACAGAGATTTCTGTCAACAGTTTGATTTTGTTCACACTGTATCCTAATCTTGTTCCTCTGTAACACTTTAAGATCTGAAGAACTTTAACTTGCATGGTCCTGTGGGTGCTGGACCTTACCTGGCCTGTGACTACGCACGCAACATCTTGGTGACGTACCGCTGCCACGGCCCTCCTATCCGTTTTCGCACCCTCTCAACCAGCGAGCTACGTTACATTGCCAATGAACTTGATGAGTTAACCGGAGGCACCAACACCGTCGTAGCTCTTAGTATCTGGGCTCATTTCGGCACATTCCCCATGGAGGTCTACATCCGCAGGCTGCAGAGCATCCGCAGAGCAGTGGTGCGGCTACTGAACAGGGCTCCAGGCACGCTGGTCATCATCCGCACTGGAAACCCTAGAGCTTTGGATCTTTATATTGCACTAACCAACAGTGACTGGTACTCAATACAGTGTGACAGGTTGCTCAAAGCCATGTTCAAAGGTCTGAATGTTCGTTTAGTGGACGCCTGGGGGATGACTGTGGCCTACCGCCTACCACACGACATTCACCCACAACCTCCCATCATTAAGAATATGATTGATGTCATCTTGTCCTACACATGCCCTCAAAAGGGCAGCTAGAAGTGTGTTTGGTTGTGCAAGTACAGTGGGGAATTAGATTGAATGCAGGAAGTCACAAAGTGAAGTAGAATGAGATTAAGGGTTTAGAATAGTTGCCATGAAACGCCCAGCCAATAATACACTGTCCATGTCCAATATTATGGGGTTCTAATTACATTAGGCTGAGATTTGAAGACATAATCAGCTCATCAAGCAGCTAACTATGTCTATCTGTTGTCTGACTGTTGTGGTTTCTGGAAAATGTAAGGATACAAAGATACAATTATCTTCATGAGACAATTATCTTCATGAGAAGGGTTTCACATCAGTTAAAGAGAAACCATTGACACTTTTTAAACGTGAAAGGATGAGCTTGAACCTGAACCACTTATTTAGGGGGAATTTTACCAATAGACTGTACTTTAAAGGAATAATTAATTAATTAAACATTTTGGGAAATGCACTTAGTTGCTCTCTTCTTGCTCCTACTCTTAGCTTTTGTTGAGATTTAAAAGTTACAATGATTATAAATTGCCTTTTTATATTATGTAAATGTATTATTAATCAATAAGCAATAAAACTATGCTGAGATTAATTTACTCATGTACACACACACACACACACACACACACACACACAGTTAGGGTGTAGACTCTAAGGAATCTGCTCTGAGGTAGAAATAAGATAAGTTGCTGACACAGGCTTACACTCAAATCACACAGAGAAATAACTCAAGGTTAAGTACTGAATAAGGGAATAGTGTTAGTTAGAGAGACATCCTGAAGTTGAAAAAAATAAATAGTTTTTACATTTTTTTTTTACATTTTTGTACAGATTGCATATAACATAAACCTTTGACCAGGACTAGGCTTGCTGTTTCCAGTCTTTATGCTAAATATCTAAGATTCTACACTGTTTCTAGCCAATTTGTGGCAAATTTGTGGCACTGTACCCAAAACAGGTTTTGGGTACATTGGCAAGATAATATGAAATGACTGTCTCAAAAACATTGCACAAATCTCAACAACAGATACAGACGAGTAAAACTCGTTTACATTCCTATACTGACTGAGTGTGAAAGGTGTGACAGTGCCCTACCACTCTCGCCAATGACTGCTGTGGGTACCAGATGCGTTCAGTCTGCCAGATGTGCTCAGGTTCTTTCTTGCATTTGCAATCATATTATGATTGGTTGTTTGTCAGAAAGTGTACAAATATTTCTTGCTTCTGTAATTCTGTGCTGTGCATGCATTTTTTTGCAGCGGTCTGGGATTCATATTTATTAAACATTTCTCAATGCTTTGTACTAGACTAAAATCGTGATATCTGAGAAATGATCAGATAACAAAAAATATCGACACACTGAAAATTAATCATATTTTCGCAATCTGATAAAACTGAATTTACGAGCTTTCAGCTGTACTCAATGAAAAACTCAAGAACAATTGCAATGGCCAACACAACTAATATTACAGTTGGTTTCTCCAAATTCAACAGAAAATGCTTATTTTAATGTCTACTGCAGTCTCAAAATTATTCAATTCCTTCTTGACAAGCATTTTTAGTCCTTTGTAGAGCATCCTTTTGCTGTTCTGACCTGCTGTAAATGTGATGCATAGCCAGACACCAGGTTCTGACAGCATTCCTGAGGAACTGTAGCCTATACCTCATGGGCAAGAGCCTCCAGCTCTCTAATATTCTTGGGTTTGTGTGCTTCAACCGCCTTCTTCAAATTCCACCATAGATTTTCTGGGGGATTCAAGTCAGGCGACTGTGACAGCTCTACGACTGTAGTATCCACAAGAACAAGACACTCAAGCTTCAGCTTCCTCACAGACAGCATGGCATTTTCTCCCACGATTTGCTGATACTTGATTGAACCCATGTTGCCCTCCAAACACTGCAGGTTTCCAGTGCCAGAAGAAGCAAAGCAACCCAGGAACACTTTACTGTAGGCAGCGTATGCCTCACTCTTCCTCCTCTAGACATACTGCTGGTCAATAGACCCAAAAAGTTCCAATTCAATCAATCAATCAATCAATCTTTATTTATAGAGCGCCAATTCATAACAGTGTTATCTCAAGACGCTTTACAAGAGCAGGTCAAGACCAAACTCTTTAATGAAGAGAGAGACTCAAAAATTCAGGAATTAAAAATTAAGGATTCAAGAATCCCCACATTAGCAGCACCAGATATTATATTACGCAACAGTGGAAAGGAAGAACTCCCCTTTAAAACTAGTGATGGGAATTTCGGCTCTTTTTAGAGAGAGAGAGAGAGCATGGAGGCCTTCAGTGTTTAATAGGCACATTTGAGTGACATTTAAGTAACACTGAATTGATAGAGGTATTATTATACTTTGAAAAGCATTCCTAAATGTATGTAGTCTCAATTGTTTGAATTGTTTTTAAGTGTTAGTTGTAAGTAGTCAAAGTGAGGAGCCAAGTTGTGTTGACTGTGTTCGCTTTTCTGATTCAGCTGGTGATTCGGTGACCAAGCTTGACAACAATGTTGCTGGCCTGTAAGCGTTGCAGCCCTTGGTGCTTGTAACTCCACCTTAAAAAAACTCACCAGCCAGCAATGACAAAACAGTGAAACCAACCCTCAGTGACCTGTTGAGCTTGTTGGACAGCCTTCTCTTCTAACAATCGTAAGAGGCACATGATTTGGACAGCACCTTTCAACCATGCAGAAAGACAGATCATCTCTTCCAGTGAATCTCTACTGAGGTAAGACTCATGATATGTTTATATTAATCTCACCATATTCAAAGTTAAATTTCATGGTGTTGTGATCCAGTGTGGGATGGGTTAAATGTTTGGCATCAAACAAAAACAATGACTAGCTAACTATAGTAATAGAATAACCCGAAGTGGTCCACTCCATATCATGTGTACTTTTACTTCACTTAAAGATTTTGCTGTTAATACTTACTGTTTAACCTACTGAGAAAATGTATATGTTCCCTCTTTTGTTTATTTCTGTACAAAATGTCATTTAGCTGTCTCAACTGTTCTCAGCTTTAAACAAGTTCAGAGGCTCAACAAGTGAATACTACAGTACCTGTACTTGCAGAGTAAAGCTGAACTAAACTCAACTTCACCTTTGTTTCCTGCACATCATTGTAGTGCAGTTTATTCAGATATTTCAATATAAATCCTGAGCAGCACACATGTACACTTCAATTGCTGGCATTCTACGAGTGCAGTTAAAAAAGTAAAGACGTTTTTTGAGCAGAACCTGAAATCATTTAAAGTTCACTTGTGATCATTACATCACTGTATTTCGAGATATAACGGAAAATTGTAGTTACCAGAAGGACAACAGTGAAAACAGATATTAGTAGCTTGTTGTCAGAGTGGTGTCAGATTGCAAAATACTGTAGTGTCCACATTTATTCAAATGTTTAGCAAAGTGTACATGTTAGGCTTACCTGGGAATGAAGCATCATGGTTAATAGTCTTAGCAAGTCTAAATTAAAGTTAAATTTTGCTCAAAATCTTATTCTTAGCATAACAAGGTGTCAGTTACCCCTTTGTTTTTTACACTTTCATCCTGTAGCAGGTGACCAGGTCACAGTGCTACGCTGCAGTCACAGATGAAGGCTGATCACCAATCATGAAGGTCAGAGCCTGGATTAGAGGGGAGGTCAGCACTGGCCTTCCAAAGTACAGTGTCGTCTTCGTCTTTCTGGCTTTGGGTGTATTAATCTTTGTGCTACGTCACATGACCATCTTGGAGGTAAGAACTTGGGTTTTAGTTGGGACTACTTGTAGTGTGGATTTGGTTAGAAATTTACGTTAGTCAGATTAGTAGTCCATCTCCTCCACAGAGATCTATAACGATTCATTAGGGGAAATCAGTGAGGTATAATGACTTTCATTTGGATTCATCTCATCTGTGGAGGTTGTGATAAGGCTAAGAGTCCATGATGATTTGTGGATTTATATGTATATGTACACTTGTATATGCTTGTATAACAAAATTCAAACAGCCTGCATCATGCCTCTGGGACAATTACAAAAATATTCCAAAACATGAATTTCAGTGAACAAAAAAAACAAAATTTGAATTTAACATTCAGGTTCTTGCCTTGTGTAAAGCAGATTGTGTGTCTTGGAGCTCTTTTTTTTTTTTTTTTACTGTGGGTCAGTATTAAAAGCAGAGCAAGTGCTACATGGGAGACACTAACACTTCTTATCAAACTCCCCCAAAATATTTTGTGCACTGGGG
The DNA here is from genome assembly GCF_042242105.1 of Pempheris klunzingeri. Classification (NCBI taxonomy): domain Eukaryota; kingdom Metazoa; phylum Chordata; class Actinopteri; order Acropomatiformes; family Pempheridae; genus Pempheris; species Pempheris klunzingeri. The sequence continues at coordinate 15,955,281 of NC_092033.1, forward strand.
TAGAAAGAATCTTCCTTCTTAGCCCTTTTGTTTTACTTAATTAATACATTTTCTTTTAGTACATTTGTTTGATGCACCCCTGTCTCCCTCTCTCTCTACCCCCTGCTAGTTTCAGCATAAAGTAAACCCCCCCTTAAACGCCACCATCATTGTCCAAAGAGTTTCCACTGTCCCTGACACGCATCACAGCTTCTGCACCTTCCAGCCGCTGTCCACTGAGGACGCTCAGGAGGAACGCCTCCTACTAGACTCCATTACTTGGCCTGAAACTCCAGTTTTGCCAGATCCTCTTTCTCTGGAGAAGACCACTGATCCTGCCCACAGCAAATTCGTCATTCTTCCACCACAGAGAGGAGGAGGACAGTGGCATGTAGGAGATCAGCTGGAGGTTATGATCAACATGTATGACTTCAAGGGACATCCCAAGAAGTCTGGGGGAGACGTCTTACTCGCTCGGCTGCACAATCCAAAGCTTGTTGCAGGTGTGGCTGGACATGTGGTGGATCATCTCAATGGCAGCTACTCTGCTGTATTCACTTTACTGTGGGAAGGAAGCGCACAGGTTCAGGTGATGCTAAACACCATCATGTTAAATGTGAATGTACTATAGGTGTTTCTAATCTATCTTCTAACTGACCATTCAATAAGCCCAGCCCGCTTTAGTTTCTGTGTCTCTTTTTCAATTCTCGCATAGCACATGTAGTTTGCATTGATCCATTCATCCAGATCCATCCATCGTCTTTGCCACTTATCCATAAAGTTTGCGGGAAAGAGGGGCTCGATCCAGTCCCAGCTTACACTGGGCAAAAGGTGGGGTATACCCTTGATTGTTTGCCAGTCAGTCACAGGGCTGACACATTAAGAATGACAAGCATTCACACTCACATTCGGGCAAGTTAGAGTTGCCACTTAACCTAACCTGCAGGTCTTGTCAGAAGAAGCTGGAGTGCCAAGACCACACAAGCACTGGGAGAACAAGCAAACTCCACAAAGCCATCTGGCAGGCTTAAACCTGGAACCTTCTTGCTGTGAGGCAGCAATGCTAACCACCACACTTCTGTGCAAAAGATTTTCTTGGAATTTTCGTAACATTTGGGCTTTAGACAGAAGCAGAGAATCATTTTTGTTGGCTGTCTGCAAACTACCAGCTTTGGCTAGCTATCTAATTAAGCTCCATGAGTTCAATGAAGATAGCAGTTTTTTGTTGTTGAGATTTGTGCGAAAGGCTTAGCAGACCTTGGCTTTACGAAAAACTCCCATTGGAAACCTGGAAGGGGGTTACTTGTGAGTAATGGCCTAATCTCAAGCAGAATGGTGCTTTGTTGGATGTCTTTACTAGTCATAGATTGGCCATACAAACACCATCAAGTGGAAACGAAAGAGGCTTTTTTGGCTTAGTTGGCCCAGGGGCTCCTGAAGCAGCAAACTAGTATTGGGGAGGGCAGAGAAACTGCTGACCTCAAATGGGGATATTGTTGGGTGATGGATAGAACAGTTTTCCACTGCCAAAGCTGTCCCTTGTCATAGATTCTGTCTATAACATTCATTTACAGAATCTCAAGATGCAGCTTAGGGAGGGAGGGCATCTGGTTTGGAATATCTGCTTGTTGCAGATGATGGGGTCCAGTTCATCCTGTTCTTGGAGTGGTTTGAAGAAGTTAGGATGAGAGTCAACACCTTCAAGGCCATAGTTCCCTCACACTGGTAACAGAAGAAAATGGATGGATGGATGATATGATTGAAAACAAAAAGGACATTAAAACTCTGTTTCTCTATTCAATCAGGTGACACTGGTTCACCCGAGTGAGGCTGTCACAATTCTGCACAGGCTGACCAGCGAACAGCCTGATAGGGTTCACTTCAAGAGCCTCTTCCGCTCAGGCTCACACTCAGAAACTATGATGTGTAACATCTGCCTACGTCCAAACCAGCGGCCACTGTGCGACTTCACTGACATCCGTACAGGTGAGCCTTGGTTCTGCTACAAGCCAAAGAAGCTAAGCTGTGATGCCAGGATCGTCCACTACATGGGAGGATTCAAAAAACGCCTCAAGGCCAAGGAGGAGAAGCTCTTTCAAAGGTGAGGGAACAGATGTATGGGATTGGCATTTTAGAACTAGTTTTGTAACTAGCAGGCAGCAAAGACTGAATATAAAGATGTTGACAATTGAAGATAATATAAATCAAACAAATCAATTTGAGATTTCTTCTTGTTGAAGGCAAGTTTTTCATTGCAGTTGTCACTGAGTGCTTGCAATGTGGAGATTCCAGAATCCTTTATTTTGAATTCTTGAATCTTTTGGTCTCTCTTAAGTTTGGTCTTGGCCTGCTCTATATGAAATGTGCTTTGAGGTAATGTTTGTTAAAAATTGGCACTATATAAATGAAGATCAAATCACATTACGTAGTTCACTTTCTCACACAAAGGAAACTGGATGTTTGCTGTGATTCATGTATCTATTACTGTAAATTTCTGCATTTTTTAAAGTCTTTTCAGGATTTTAAAGATGCACACTTATTTTTTTGCCACCTTCGCACAACAAGCTATAAACATAACATTGACATGTTATGTAACATTGCGACATGGTATAGAAGAAACGTTCGCAAACAGTGGCCTATTTACATCAAGCAAACATGAAGCAACGTTAGTATTCATTTGGAGTTGTGTTAATGGCAGATGTTAAGTCCATTATCACTCATTTTAGCTCTAGTTCGGTCTCCACCAACTCTTGAGGGCAATCGAAAAGATGTCTTAGCTGCGAAGTTGCTAACTTTGTCTTTATCTTGTTTAGTGGTAGGTAAGGTGCAAACAGTTAATCTGAGCTTTCTTTGATGAACACAGCTGCAATGTTCTGTAAAGCTGTGAGGAACTGCAATGTCGGATGATAATTATCTCTCGACAATACTCCAAGTGACAACTTGCACATTATACAGTCAGTGGTCCCATTGTTGATTGGTTGGAAAAACTGATTCACTCAAGATCGAGATTGTTTTCCTTTTTCTTTTTTTCAGAATCAATTTTGTAATGCCTTGATTTATATATTAACCTATGAAAGTGGAAAGAAGCTACCACTTTTATTGTTGTAGTCTATGATTAACATGGCTTATCCACTTCAAGAAAAACAAAGCTAAAACAACAAAGCAGACAATGATGGACAGTCCATGATCTGCAAGGAGACGATCTGCGCCTTCACATTTTAAATCTACGTGGGTTTAAACAGACACACAAGGCTCTCACTGGCTGGGTCCTCAGCGCATCTACACATGTACATAACTCTGTCCAAGCTCATGATATCAGGTTGGAGCTACTGGAATATTAATAATAATAATATTAAATTAACTTTCAACCAATTGTTTCCCATTTTAGTGCTTGATTGTTCTAGTTTTAACTTCATAAAAAGGTTAAAAAAAAATTCTCCTCCATTTATTTATGTTGTTGTTCTTATGTTGTAATGTGTGTATGAGATATTTTATGCGTGCTTTTCTTCAGTGGTGTCAACATGAAAATCTACATCCGGGCTTCAGGACCTGACAGGGTCACTGTGTGGCCAAAAAAGAAAGGTAAAGCATGATTTTTTACTACTGCTACCACTGCCTTCAATAATAATTCACAACTGAATGTGCAACAGACAATTAAAGTAAACCAGTCAGAAATAAAACATTATAGAGAGAGATATCCAGGCCATATTGAGTAATTAATTGAATAATACTTAATTACTTTACAAAGTTAAAAAGTACTTTACAGACAACACAGCAGATAAAAACAGAACAAAGTGAATGAGCACAGAGATCATATAACATGAGATATGCTGTGCTATAAAAGGAAGTTTTTAGGAGGGATAAATGCCAGTATGTAAGAAATATCTAGAAAGACATAACTGTATGTCACATTACAGTGGGGGGAGACACCATGTGTCTGAATTGTGTGGCTAAGGCCTAAGCTTTTGTATTGAAAACAACAGTGAGCACAGTGAACACACTCCAGCACCTTAGATACAAATTATTTACTGTAAGGTAAGTAATAGGGGATGAGGTTTGATAAGGCTGTTACTCAAGGCACAATCTACAAAGTATTTGCAGCATTCAGGTCTGCTTATAGTGACTTTGATCATGAAGATGTAGAGAAATTGTTGCTTTAAAGGATTAGGCTGATTTTAGATTGTATTTATTTATTCTCAACAAGTTCCATTAAAAGTAAAACCAATGATAAATTAATTCTACTAACTTGTATTGCCCGTTTAGCCAAGAACATATAAAATTACCCCACCCTTACCCTTTAACTTCTTCTCAGGTCAAACACAGGTGCAGAACAGCAGTGTGGATTCTGGACTCTCTGGTTATTACTACCAGGGTCTGTGGCGAGCACTGGATGGCACCAGAGTTCACCAGTTCAACTTGTCTACCATCACTCAGTGTCTGAAAGGCAAGGCGGTCCACCTGTATGGAGACTCCACCATCAGGCAGTTTTTTGAATACTTCAACGCAGTACTACCAGGTAGCTGATCCACAGAGATTTCTGTCAACAGTTTGATTTTGTTCACACTGCAGTCTAATCTGTTCCCTCTGTAATGCTTTTAGATCTTAAGGAGTTTAACCTGCACAGTCGGAGGCAAATTGGACCATTCCAGGCCTTGGACTATGCAAACAACATTTTAGTGACGTACCGCTGTCACGGCCCTCCTATCCGTTTTTCTGGTGTCCCAGTGAGCGAGCTGCGCTACATTGCCAATGAACTAGATGGTTTAAAAGGAGGCACCGACACTGTCGTAGTGATCGGCATCTGGTCTCACTTCAGCACTTTCCCCATGGAGGTCTACATCCGCAGGCTGCAGAGCATCCGCAGGGCAGTGGTCCGGCTGCTGGACAGGGCTCCAGGCACGCTGGTTGTCATTCGGACCGCCAACCTGAAAGCTTCAGGGATTTATGAGTCACTAACAAACAGTGACTGGTACTCCCTGCAGCGTGACAAAGTGCTCAGAGCCATGTTCTCTGGTCTGAATGTTCGTGTGCTGGACGCCTGGGAGATGACCCTGGCCCACTACCTGCCGCACAGCCTTCACCCAAAACCTCCCATCATTAAGAATATGATTGGCGTTATGCTATCCTACGTGTGCCCTCAAAAGGGCAGGTAGATGTGTGTTTCTTGGGGGAGAGGAGAGCGGATTCAGATGCAGAAGCAGGAAATCACAAACTGAAGAACTGAGGAAGATAATATTGACATAAAACTTCCTTACAAAATACCAGCTCATAATATGCCTATCAACGGCCAACACCATGGGGTTGTAATTACAATAGGCTGAGATTTGAAGACACTCATCCAGCAGCTTATTTTCTACCTCCAACATATAACTTGTGCTCTGTTGATTTGTCCAAGGTATGAGGTGGTCACTGTTGTTCAGTCCGTTGTGTTTTTTATGTCCGATTGCTGTTGTGGTTTTTGGGAACAAGTCAGGGCACAAACACTTCATTGAATTCTGGCCTAACTTTGACACAGTCTGTAATTTCCGGTCCAAGAGAAACTGTTGACAATAAAATTGGAACCATTCACTTAATGGAGAATATTACCAATGGACTGTACTTTGAATGAATTGCTGAAAAAAACTAATCCACCTGATAGTATTTATTTTACATATTACATACGAATTTGAAAGGGATCCCTTAATTTTAGTTATCTAAGAATTGTGATTGTGAGTTAAAAAACTTGTCAGTACTGGGATGGACATTTACTCCTGTTACTACAGTGAAGTTGTTTTTTTGGTGTACATTTTGTAAATTTTAATATTAAGTATTGTACTTTGCTACATTTCAAGTCACTTCCATTACAGATTAAAAACTAATTGTATGAAAAGTCCAGATAAGCCATGTGACAAAGGAACAGAGTGAATGAGCTAAATCAGAGGCTGCAGCAGATTAGATGCTGCTGGTATGTCTGCGGCTGAAAGACGGCAGAGACATCATCGTCATCATCATCATCATTATTACTATCACTACCACCATCTTTCACTTAAACTGTCACTATCTGACTAAATTCCTCAAACAGAGTTGTGACATGTTAACCAAACTCATAAACAGGTATACTGTTTCACTATTTAGTTTAGTTTCCTACACTTGAGTGTCAGAGTTATCCAATGTCTGTTCCTATTTGCAACCTGGGATTTAGTAATAATAATAATGCATTTTATTTGTGGTGTACGTTACATTAGCAAATCTCAAATTGCTACATAAAACACCAACAGGCAAATCAACAACTGAAAAATCAGTCAGCATCATAAAAACAGCAAAAGAGAAAGGTTTTTAGTCCTTTTTTAATGGACTCTATAGTCTGTGGTGCCCTCAGATGGTCCGGAAGTGAATCGCGCAGGCGGGGAGCTGCAGAGCTTTACTTTCATGGGACCATAATTTACAAAATGAGCATCATGCATTTTCTCCTAGACTTTTATACATTAAGATGTGTTTTTGCAACCATCCCCTGCTGGCCATCAGAAAGAATGTCGGCGATGATCGCTGGCGGCTTTGGCTTGCCAATAAACCCATTGGCCTACCCTGCTGTCAGGGTCCTTATGAGCATTTTAAGCTATCGTGCCTGGTTGTACACCCTCTGTGTGCGTTGCTATGGTGATCTAAACAACTGTTGGGCAACACGTTAGCTCTTGCCCATGCAGTTCTGCTCCACTCTCCTCTCCTCTGCTCCTCTTCTCAAAACTGGACAGACGATGGACAAAAGTGATCAGAAAAGACTTCATACTGACAACACAGAAGCTGTCACTTGACTAGTCTGACAACAATGTTGTAGGATCCTGAATGGAAAGTAATTTCAGCGTTGATGAGCGTGTGTTTTGTAGATATAGTAGTTTACCCAAAAATAGTTACCCATAGTTTTAATTCTCATGGAACTGACACAGTGGAAGACACAGTACCAGCAGCTTCATTTGAAAATAAGTGAAAACGTTCAACAAAAATTCACTTAGTTAACTCAGTGTTCCCCTCAATCCTGGGGAGACCCCTTGAACCTGCATGCTTAAGATGTTTCCCTGGTCTAAAATCTGTTTCAAATGAATGGACCATAATTAGTGTAGAGGGACGAGTCGAAACTACAGCTTTGTTTTGAAAGAGGCGGGTGAGCTCCCAGCAGCACGCTTTCTGAGCACATGAAGAAATGTTCTCACGTGTGTGCTTCCCCTGTGCTGCTACAACTCCGTCCGAGGAAAAACTTGAGAGAGGTTGTGAAAAAGTGTTGAAGTGTTTCTAAGTAAATGGCTCTTTTCAGGACCTACATCATTCATTATGTCATCATATCATAAATGGAAAACACTTGTATTCCAGCACACACGCTTTGAACTCATTACGTGATTGAACAGTAAAAAACGTGGCAATAGCACATAGTAAAAAGGGGAGAGGAAGTCAAGATTTTCAAGACTGTCTGCATATTCTTATTGTGTGAAAGTCCGGCCCCCCAACTGCACCGTAAAGGTCCCATTCCCATTTCGATTCGATGCCTGCCTCTAGAAACACTGTGGAAGTATAATACTGTTGAAAGATCAAAACTCTTAATTCACAGAGAAAAGCATATAGCCCATAGCCCTTAAAACAAGCTGCTAGGACTTGTGTAAGGATGTGATATTACGACATAGACAGTCACAGTAAAAGTGCTGCTAAACTCGGCTACAACCACGTTTATAATGCATCTGCTGGATATTTTGAGAGCAGCAAATGGCCATCACTATTTTGTTGAGATTTAAATATATAGCATGGAAGTATCTTTACTCTGAAAAGCATTTCTAAATATATGTAGTCTTAATTGTTTTTAAGTTTTAGTACTAAGTTGTCATGATGGAGTGTGTTTGCTTTTCTGAGTCAGTCGGTGAGTAAATGGCACAATCCTCTACAGTTTGAGTCACAGCTCTGTGCAGCAAGCCAGACAGCAATGTTTCAAGACTGTAATGAGGAAGCCTCTGTGATTTAGGAAGATACCTAACAGCAACCACCCAATTTCCTCCTCAGTGACTTGCTGAACCTGTTGCACCGATTTTGATCGCAGTAGTGTTAGACAACACCTAACATTGATGTTTGACAACACCTAACATTGATGTTTGACAACACCTAACATTGATGTTTGACACAAGTCCAAACCACTAGTTTATCATAGTGGTAAATCATTAGTTTAAGTAGTTTAGGTTCATGTGTTAGACTTACACGTTTTTGTCAGTTTGGCAATGTGGGTTGGCTGTACAGATTGTATGCACAGCTGAGATATGGTGTACTATACTGTTTTAGTTTAAGAAAATGCTAAATTGCTCTAGCTTGATGGATGTGCTCACACACACTCTACAAACCTTTGCCACTTATGAATTCAAGACTGTTGTTTTTCATGAAATGTGGCACATGGTTGTGATGCCTTATGTCATGAATGGAGAATGCACGGAGGGACTTTGACTACAGCAGTCCTCTCCACTTTATTCATTGCTTTGATAACATTAAAGAATTTCGGTATATTTAGGGCCCAAGCACCAAGCGGTGCGAGGACCCTATTGAAATGCAAGGAAATGCATCCGAAATAAATTGCAAGTTTGACGGCCTAAACATACACGAAAACTCATGAAACTTTGCACATGCATCAGTCGTGGTGAAAAATTACATATCTTATGAGGGATGACCTAAACCCAACAGGAAGTCGGCCATATTGGATTTTCCGTGCATTTTTGGCGATTTACAGGGGTCATAAATGAACGAACTAGTCCAAAGGAGTTGAAGCGATCCTCTTCAAACTTGTTCAGCTGGTAGAAAAGACATCAACGATGAAAACGTATTAAAAGTCTCTACAAAACTTTAATGTCTACATGTCAATATTCATTCACAGTCACAGCGCCACCTGGTTGCGACAGGAAGTGCTATGTTTCACGCTCTGATGTCTCAAGACCAGCCAGTTGCCCAGATCCACTTCAAATTTGGTCAGGAAAGCCTCAAGACGTTGATGTTGATCCGTAGTGAAAACTGTGAGTTTTCGCCAAAAGGCGTGGGCATTAAAAGTGCAGTAACTCCGCTCTACAAGGTCCTATCTTCACCACATTTATACTGTTTGATGACTGTCCGGCTCTGAAGACATGCACATGCTAATTTAGAACCATAG